>NW_026068104.1:1156188-1212195 GCF_014885135.2 Alexandromys fortis
ATATAAAGAACTCAAGAAACTAGACCGTAAAAGGCTAATCAACCCAATTATAAAATGGGGCACTGAGTTGAACAGAGATCTCTCAACAGAAGAAGTTCAAATGGCCAAAAGACACCTAAGGACATGCTCAACTTCCTTAGCGATCAGGGAAATGTAAAATTTTAATTTTTAAATCTGCTTATGTGGTAAAATAATCCATTCTAAGATAATATCTTACTTCTGTATTAAAATTCCTGTATGGGAATATTTGGATGGTCATATGACCAGAATTCAGTTAAAATTTGGATCCACACGATCCATATGTGTCTCCTGTAATTTCTTTTCAAAGTCAATTCTTCTCAGCTCCAGCTGTTAATTCCCTGTGACTATTTAAGTCTTTGTCACCATCTAAAGGTTTGTCTAAATGACTAATTAGATCAGATATTATCCCAGAAGTGGGCCATAGATTGGAAATGTCTCCTAGTAATCTTTGAAAGTCATTAAGAGTCTATAATCAATATCTCCTAATTTGTGCTTTTTATGTTCTAATTTTCTGTAAACCTATTTTATAACCTAGATAATTGATAGAATCTCCTCTTTGTACTTTTTCAGGAGCAATTTGTAATCCCCTACTAGAAAAAACATTCTTTACTTCTTCAAACATTCATTCTAAAGTAACTACATTTGAATCAGGAAGAAAAATGTCATCCATGTAATGGTAATCTATAGATTTATGAAATTTCTTACATATTATTTCCAATGACTGACTTAAAAAATATTGGTATAGTGTGAAATTATTTAACATTCCCTGTGGGAGGACCCTTCATTGATATCTCTTTATAAGTAGTCACTGTGAAGGCAAACTTTTCTCTGTCTTTTTCTTGTAAAGGTATAGTCAAACAATCTTTTAAATCAATAACTATAAGAAGCCACCCTATCAGCAATATGGAAGGCAAAGGAATTCCAGATGGTAGAGGGTTCATTGGTTGAATCACCTTATTAACAGCTCTTAGATCTATCACCATTCTCCATTTTCCAGATTTCTTTTTAACAACAAATACAGGAGAATTCCAAGGGCTGATTGATTCTTCGATATGCTGAGCACCTAGTTGCTTCTGCACCAGCTCTTATAAAGCCTGCATTTTCTCTATTGTTAAAGGTCAATGTTTAACCCATATAGGCTTCTTAGTTAACCATTTTAAAGGTAGGGCCATTGGTACCTTTGAAGGTTTGATAGTTGTTTTGCAATTTTGTACAGTTTGAATGGTTGGTGACTTTTTTTTTAATAGTACTTTGTAATATCCTTCCCAGAAACATGAGTTGTTGTATGTTCCATTTATGAGACTGTATGAATGTTAATCTGAGTATTCCATTGCTGCAACAAATCACAACCCCATAGATTCACTGCTACATTAGCCACATATGGCCTCAGCCTTCCTGTCTGTCCTTCTGGCCCCATGTATTCAACATATCTCATGCCTTGTTTTACTTGAGATAGGGTTCCAATTCTGCCTCCAAAAGAGGCCAATTCAGATGCCAAGATTCTGGAGTAATAACAGTCACATCCTCACCTCTGTCCAATAATCCTTCAATTACAATGTTATTTATTTTTACTCTCAGCTTTTTTATTTAATAATTTATAGAAGTCTGCCAAAATGTATCTTTCCTATTTTCTATTGGAATTTTTGATTCATCCTCCATGTTTATTCTATTGTCGAGAGCAGTATGGTTTTTTACAACAAGCACTGGATTTTTTAATTTTCTTGAGGAGATGTGTCCTTCACAGTGACTGGGAATGGCTGGACAACATTGACCTGGGGGCCTGCAAGAGACCCCCTTCAAGAGGTTTTCTGATGGTAATGAGTTGTCTTGTCTGTCACTTGTTGATCTGCATTCATAGGTTCAATGTCGGTCTTTGTTGCATCTTTTACATAATCCAGAAGACTGAGTCCTTTTATTTTTGTCATTCCCAGAGGAAACATTATTTCTAGGAATGCCTTGTCTACAATTCCTTCTCAGATGTCCTGTTCTACCACAATTAAGACATTTGGTATTTTTTTTTTAATATAATTTTTTTATTGAAAAAAAAAAGATTTCCGCCTCCTCCCCGCCTCCCATTTCCCTCCCCATCTCCCTTTTCCCCCCTCCTCCCTCTCCTCTCCCCCTCCCCCCACTCCTCNNNCCCCCCACTCCTCTCCCCCTCCCTCTCCAGTCTGAGGGGCAGTCAGGGTTCCCTGCCCTGTGGAAAGTCCAAAGTCCTCCCCGCTCCATCTTGGTCTAGGAAGGTGGACATCCAAACTGGCTAGGCTCCCACAAAGCCAGAACATGAAGTAGGATCAAAACCCAGTGGCATTGTCCTTGGTTTCTCAGCAGCCCTCATTGTCCGCCCTATTCAGAGAGTCCGGTTTTATCCCATGGTTTTTCAGTCGTAGTCCAGCTGGCCTTTATTTTGATGTCTTTTCATACCTTTAGAAATTTCTTCTTCTATGCAAGCCTCAGTATTATAGTCAAATGACTCACCATTGACTGTGTGCAGGATTTACTTATCCATTGGTACTGATCTGATCTTTAAAGACACAAATATCTTTTTTCATTCGAAGTTGGCATTTTCCAAAGCCAGAAATTCAATAAGCACTTGTCTAGTTTTGGGATCTGTTACCCTATTTGTATAGCTTTTGTTAATCTTTGCAAAAAGTTACTAAAATGTTCTCTTGGGTCTTGTGTGACCTTAGTATATGATTCAATTCTTCCTGGCTCTTGAATGCTCTCCTAAGCATTCAAGGCTGCTGTTTGGCATAGGGACAAGATATGTTCATTGTAAATAATTTGACTCTGTGGATCAGCCTAATGGCCCTCACCAAGAATTTGATCTTGCGATGATTTAAATCCTTTGACTCTGCCTTGGTATTCTAGGGCTATAGCTTCCTCTCTTCACAGCATCTTCTCCAATTTCGTACTTCAAAGACTTGAAGTTCTTGTCACACAGGTTTTTCACTTGCTTGGTTAGAGTTACACTAAGATATTTTATATTTTTTGTGGCTATTGTAAAGGGTGATTTTTTTTCTCTGTTTCCTTTCTCAGTCCATCTGTCTTTTGTATAGACAAAGACTACTGATTGTTCTGTGTTAATCTTGTATCTAGCTATTTTGATGAAGGTGTTTATCAGCTAGAGTTCCATGGTGAAATTTTTAGTATTACTTATGTATACTATCATATCATTTGCAAATAACAAGACTCTGATTTCTTCCTTTCAAATTTGTATCCCCTTCATATCCTTCAGTTGTTTTATTTCTCTAGCTAAAACTTCATGTACTTTATTGAATAGATATGATGAAAGTAGACAACCTTTTCTTGTTCCTGATTTTAGTGGAATTGCTTTGATTTTCTCTCCATTAAATTTTACATTGGCCATAGGCTTTCTGTAAATTGCCTTTGTTATGTTTAGGTATGTCCATTGTATTCCAGATCTCTCCAAGACTGTTTTATTATGAAGTGGTATTTGATTTTGTTAAATACAGTTTTTTTTGCATCTAGTGAGATGATCACATGTGTTTTGTTTCATTCACTGTGTTTTTGTGGTGGATTACTTTTACTAATCTTTATATATTGAACCATCATTGTACCTCTGGGATGAAGCTACTTGATCATGGTGAATGATCATTTTGTGTGAGCTTAGATTTCCTTTGTAATTATATTATTGAAAAATTTTGCATCTATGTTTGTATGGAAAATTGGCTTGTAATTCTATTTTCTTGTTGAGTCTTATGTGGTTTGGTTATCAGGGCAATTGTGGCCTCATAAAATGAATTGGGCAATGTTCCTTCTGTTTATATTTTGTACAATAATTTGAGAAGTATTGGTGTTAATTCCTCTTTGCAAACCTGGTAGAATTCTGCACTAAAACCATCTGGCCCTAGACTCTTTTTGGTCAGGAGACTTTTAATTACTACTTCTACTTCACATGGGGTTATAGGACTATTTAAGTTGTTTATCTGATCTTGATTTCATTTCACTAGTGGTCCCTATTGAGGAAATTATCCATTTCTTCTAGATTTTCCAATTTTGTGGAGTACAGAATTTTAAAGTATGTCCTTATGGTTCTTTGGATTTCCTCAGTGTCTGTTGTTATGTCCCCTTTTCATTTCTGATTTTGTTAATTTAGATATTCTCTTTCTGTCTTTTATTGATTTTTGGATAAAGGTATGTCAATCTTGTTGATTTTCTCAAAGAACCAACTCTTTGTTTCATTGATTCATTGTATTATTCTCTTTGTTTCTATTTTATTGATTTAGCTCTCAGTTTGATTTTTTTTTTTGCTGTCTATTCCTCTTGGGTATGATTTTCTTTTTCTGTTCTAGAGATTTCAGTTGTGCTGTTAAGTTGCAGGTATGAGATGTCTTCATTTTTTGAAAATGTAGACATTTAGTGCTATGAAATGTTCTTTTGGAACTGATTTTATTATGTCCCATAAGATTGTGTATGCTGTGTATTCATTTCCATAGAATTCTAGAGAGTCTTTAATTTTTAAAGGAATTCTGTCTTGAACCATTTTTTCAACCAGTAGGGATTTGTTCTGTGTTTGGGTGAAATGTTCTTTAAGTATCTGTCAGTTCCATTTGGTTTATAATTCTGTAGTTTTTGTCTGATGACCTGACCATTGGTGAGAGTGGGGTGTTGAAGTCTCCCACTATTATCAGTGTGTGGTGAGTGATATGTGATTTCAGTTGTAGTCCCTTTTGTTTTGGCTATAGATACTAAGAAGTTAAATGTCATCTTGTATTTTTTTCCTTTAATGAAGATGTAGTGTCCTTCCATATCTTTTTTGATTAGTTTTAGTTTGAAGCCTATTTTGCTAAATACTAAATGGCTATACCAGCTTACATTTAGGTTCATTTCTATCTTTTTCCAACCCTTTACCCTGAAGTAATGTCTATCCTTGACTTTGAGGTGTGCTTCTTGGATGCATCAGAAGGATGGATCTTATTTTCATATCCACTCTGTTACTCTATGCTTTTTCATCAGGGAATTGAGACAATTGATGTTGAGAAAAATCAGTGGCCAATGATTGTCAGTTCCTTTTGTTTTGTTGTTGTTGTTATTGTGGTGGTAGTGGTTGTCTGTGTGTGTTTGCATGGTGTGCTTCCCTCTTTTAGATTTTGCTGGTGCAAGATTCTTTGTCTTAGGAGCAGTAGGAAAGGTATGGGTCTACCTTCAGTCTACTCCTTGCCCTGTGAGGAGGTGCATTAACAGTGGCGCTTGCTGGATGGAGTTTGGATCTGGGCCAAAGCAACAAGCTGGGGGGGGGGAGATGGAAAATTAGAAGGGGAAGATCTGTGGCATCCTCAGGAGATGGGAGCAGTGGGGCACAGGGAATGCTGCCAAAAAGTGTTCTACTCTAGCACTGGAGATGAGACTAGGGGAGACTGTACTTTCATTTCCCGGCTGCTCAGACATGAATAATCACACAGAAACTACATTAAATATAACACTGTTTGGCCAGTGGGTGAGGCATATTCCTAACTAGCTCTTACATTTTAAACTAACCCATTTCTATTAACCTATATATTGCCATGAGGCTGTAGCTTGCCAGTAATATTCTGGCATCTTTTTCCTTTGAAGACAACATGGCATCTCTTTTACTCTGCTTTCTCTCTGTCTCTCTCTCTTTGTTTTGATTTCCCAGCCTGGCATTACTCTGCTAAACCATTGGCCAAATCATTTTAATTCCTCAACTGATAAGTGCAACACATATACAGAAGGACATCCTACATCATAGAAGAGAAGGTCTGCAGACAGTCTACCTGTTTTTTTGGTAGGTGGGGCCTATAGGCTTACTTGGTTGTATCTGCTGGAGTTGGTGGCTGTTTCCATGTTCTGCTATGCTGATTTTGTTCCCATAGAATTTCTGTTGGTATTGGAGGCAGAAATAACTGAATGAGTTGGGGGAAGAACAGTAGGGGTGAAGATCTTTCTGCATGGTTGGGAGCTGGAGTTGGACTACCAATGATGTTATTTTGTAGAGCTGGAGACGATTCTGGGGGAACAGAGAGAGCTGAAATTTTTAAAAAGTGTTTGTTACAATGTGAAACATAACTAGCCCAGTATTCATCTTTTTTTTATAATCATGAGTTTGTGTTTATTGTGTTTAAGGAGTCATAAACATAGCGAATAGCTTAGGGGAAGGAGAGTTGAGTGTATACATGATAGAGCATGAGAAAAAAAATCTCAATTTTCTTTTCCTTTTATTTCTTCTTATAGCATTTCTTATGTTTCTAAATCTTGAAATTGATGTCCTAAATAAACTCATTAGACTGACTTTTGCTGTGATCCCTCTCCTTCAATTTTAATTTGAGATATCTTCATCTCCATTCTGTTGTGTTGCTTTTTAAAATATTTTCATATATTCATTATCACTAATGAACATCAGAACAGACTTCAGTTTGTACCTATTTTTTTCTTTTTTTAGACAAAATCTTATTATATTCTTGAGGCTGACCTGGAACTCAGGCTCGAACTTAGTGTAATGCTCTTATCTCAGTCCTAAGAGTGCTGGGATTTCAGGAACATACCCTTATATCTGACTTCGGTTTGCACTCTTATCAAGGAAAACAGTGTTCCCTTTTGGGTTCTTAGCCTCATTAATAAAGAATTTAGAAACAGATTTTCTTCTCATAAGGAAGCTCAAGGGCAATTTTATTCCAGTTTGAGAGAAAAACAATAGGACAGGCAGGATGCTTTGCCAGGAGGGAGATGGAAAAGATTCATACATTTGGAATTAGAAAGGGAGGTTAGAGAAACAGCGAGAAAGCCAAATGTCAGGGAAAGCATGCTTAGGCTTTTGACCGGAGCAAGGCAGAGTTATGTTTAGTTTTCAGCTCTGGATTTGAGTTCAGTGGATACTCCATTCCATTCTAGGTTCTTTTTTTCCCTCAGACTAAGGATTATATCAGAGATACACGGTCAGAAACAGAAATGAGGATGGCTTATTTAAAAGAGAAATGAAAGCTCTCTTGAGACCAAGAATGTGCTAGTGAGCTGAGCTGAGGAATAAAGCCCAAAGATCATTAAGCCAGAAGGTGTACTAGCTTTTTTCTGGATATTTACATAGCACACTCCTCTCCATTTTGTATTTCACAAGCTTTCCTTTACCTTGCTCTGTTAAGTTAGTGAAGGAAGGCCTTCCAGGTTTCTCTAAAAACTGTCTTCCTTCATATGTAATCCTGATATTTCAGTCTTCAGTCCCTTCTATCCTGCCACACTAGCCACGCATGCACATGTGTATGTGTGTGTGCATGAGTGTGTGTGCATGTGCGGCTGTGCATGTGTGTGTGTTTGGAGACAGTGTCTTTATGTAGCACAGACTGGCTTGATTAGCTCAGCCCCCTCTGTGCTAAAATTACAGGCATGTGATATGTGCTGTCATTTACAGCTAGGCTTGTAACTTTAGGAATTAAAAAAAAATAAAGCCTAATATTTCAATACTTGTGTTCAGCGAAATAATTCACACAAGAAAAAGAGAGTAAGTCGTCAATGGTCTCATTTGGAACTCTGTTATTTTTAGGGGAAGGAGGGCCTTCTAAGTATTTTCTAAGCCTTCCATTGCCTTAAATCATTCCTGCAGTAACATGATGCCCCTGTATTTAACCCCTTCATGATCCAACTAGATTCCTTGTAACCACTGTTGTAGTTTGGAGGAGGACTGCGTACCTGAAGGGTAGTGTTGTATCAATGTTTCTCAGATTCCCCTAATTTTTCCTCCCCCCTCGCCCATCTTCCACCACACATTGCAGTTTGAATTATTTAGTTACTCAAATCAATCCATTTTTCTCTGTTCAGTGGTTGGACAATAAAAGTGAGATTTACTGCAGCAAGTGAATAATAAAAAAACAAATTAGCTGAAAACAAACAAAAAGCTGCTTGCGTGGCAATCTTCTGTGTTAATCAAAACCTCGAGGACAGGTCGGAGATCAATATTTGACTAGGCGATGAAAAGAAGCAAAGCTTTCCATTGAGAGTGGGAGAAGAGGACCAGAAAAATGACAAAGCAAGCGAAAAGGGCCGAAGGGCATCATCAAAATGGGCCTTTTGGTAGGTGATTTTAGGGATGCCTCCTTTGTGCTTGAGAAATGACAGTATTTTCTGGGCACATATCAAAGTTCAGCTTTATTGTCTTGTCTAAAGAAGAAGGCCATCTGTCAGTAGTCTCCAAATAATCTACATAATTGACTTTCAAACAAGCCTCAAAGAAAGGGGCATTCATCACCCTAATTGTGGCAGGCAGAGTGTGTGTCACTGCCATTTTATCAAGATAATGGTAAACAGACACCTGGATTTCTTCTTTCTGTCTTTTCTCTGATTTCTTTCAATTTATATATGTCGCTGTACTTCCTCATGGGAACAAATACAGGAATATGTGTATTCTTCAGTTGTTCATGAAAGGGAAACACTTGTTTGCTTTTATGAGTAGCCTTACAGTAAGCTACTGTCCATGTGCCACCTGGTACCCATTTGCACTCTCAATGAAATGGTAGTTAGTAGAGGAAGATCACCAAGAACATGTGTACCAATCCTGTACTTCCGAGATTGATTTTGATTCTGCACACTGGACCTTCTAGGGAGGCATAACATGATTTGAAGCTCCCTTCAGGGAAGAGATGCTTCCCAGAAGTATCTTGTTTGTAGATTCCCCCCCTAAACCAAATAAGCTGTTTTGGCTTTAGTCTTTTTGTGAAATCTGTTGAAGTATGGTGTCCTTGTTCTTATAGGTCCTCGATGGACTCTAGGAGGAGTTGAGATGATCCTGACATTCTCTCTAAACTACTGTAATCCAGCAACTCAGATCTGTAGGAAACTCTTTTCTCATACCACATATAAGAAAACAAAACCCCAAACCTCAATTCTGGGATCTTCTTTCAAGATCATAAATTTCAGCAGTTGCCCAGAGGAGGAGAATGGAGAAGAAAAAAAAAGAAAAGAAAGAAAAGAAAAGTAAAAGCTGTGACCTTTGAGTTAAGCCAGTATGGAGAGCCAGTATGGAATGCAATCATATGGCAGGGGCTTTAGAACAAGAATGAACCCTAAACATCAAGAAAAACATATTTACAACAGAGATAGAAGAAAAGGAAAAATTATACTGCAGTCCCACAACCGACTGTGCTAGGAAGTGTGGATTTTGGGAAGGTAAGGTACATGATCTCATTAAAGGTAGCTCATTAAAGGGTTTCTGTCTATCTGATCTCATTAAAGGGATTCTGCCTATCTTTTTAGCATGACTTAAGGCAGAGGTTCTTAACTAACTTGCAGTTTATGACTCCTCTGGGGGATGAACAATCTTTCCCAGCGGTTTCCTAAGACCACTGGAAAACATAGATATTTACATTATTATTCATAATAGTAGCAAAATTACACTTATGAAGTAGCAAAGAAAATAATCTTATGGTTGGGGCTTACCAAAACATGAGAAACTGTATTAAAAGGTTGCAGCATTAAGAAAGGTTGAGAACCACTTAAGATTAACCTGCCTTTTGGGGTGTGGACCTGCCTCCCTGCCCCCATGGAATGTTACATCTTCACCTAGACCAGAGAGCACATCCTCTTTGCTGGAAAGAAATAGTTCTTTCCCCCCTTAATGAGCCTTTACTGTTGTTCTTTTCATGGTCAAAGCCTCTCTTTCTTCTGCCTTTCCAGATTCTGTGAACTGCAATTCTTAACAAGAATAAAGTCAGACCTCCTCTTCACTCCGATGTATGCATCCACGAAGCTAGAAGGCCTATTACTGTCCAGTAGTTAGTAGGGGCAAAAGAGAGAGAAATGGATAAACTGGGTGAGGTTCCATTGAAACACTCCCCACCCTATACCTTGTCACAGAAGATATGGCAATATGAGCCTCCAGCAAAGCCTGAAAGTATTTCTCAATAGTTCATTTCCCCACAGCTATATAACTTATTCAGTAATTCATTACGGATATGGTAGAAATTGAGACAGAAGGTTCTTTGTTAATAAATAAGCCAGGGAGAACCTTTTTGTGAACTTAAACTAGTTTTGGTTACTAGCTGCAGTGTATTTAAATTTATGCACATAAAAGCTATATGCTTTGTGCATGTACAGAATATCATATAGCCATAGCTGTCTCCCACCATGGGAAGAAGGAAATATATATGACGCTTGAATCATGAATATGATATAACATTGTTTTTTCTCCCCACTCAGGAAACTTTACCACTAGACCCTTCGTTATGTTCTTTTCTCTTTGATAGCCATAGCAACTGGTATTTTGTATTCTAATGAGAGTGGACTATAACTGTAGCATCTAGAGTAAATGTGGCAGGGAGAGACCAGCTAGTGCAACCAGTTATGAAATGGAGTATAATTCAGTGATCTAACAAGGGAACTAGGGTAGAACAAAAGCTGCTATCTGGAAGCATGTGTATGTGTTGTAGTTCATGTGAATGTCTACTAATTGGCTTTTCGTGTACTATGATATCATAGGGACATTGAAGCATTTCCAGATCCATGGGGAAATATTGTTCATTACCAAAATCATATTTATGTCACAATTGAGGGATCATGCTTTGAGAATGATACATGCTACATGAAATGACAACTCAGTACAACCTGCTTGAAGAAGATAAAATAGGCATCACATATCAGAAGACCTCAAGACAAGTGTGTCTTCTGAAGTATAAACTTTTTGCTTGTGGCCCAAGTTTGTTAGAGGTGGTATGCAGACAAATGCTTGTCTATATATTTTCTAAACATACTGGGAGACTGAAACACTGTAGTGGGGATTGTATTCTACTTATCATTTACTTGTTTAGTGTTTTGAGCCTTTTAGTCCATTTAAGACTAACGTGTTTGCTCAGATGCAATAATAATGATCTCTTTCATATGAAAGAACAGGTAAAACTAATCCATAGAAATAGAAGAATTCGCTGAAAAGCTTGGTGTTCTCTCTCTCTCTCTCTCTCTCTCTCTCTCTCTCTCTCTCTCTCTACCTCTCTCGTGTATGTGTGGTCTAAGTGGTAAAGACACTAAAGGGGAAGGACAGCTTTTGCTGTGATGACCATGTGTTCTAACCCTATCTTGAGTGGTGGTTCCATTTGTCACAGCTCACTGAACTCAAACTTTCTTTCCTTTAATTACTGTATGTTAATTACCTCTAAAAAAAAACTAAAGACAACAGCACAGACCAGTACATGAAAGGGAGCGTTTGAGCACCAAAATGCTGAGCAATCACTGTTCTGATAACTCAATGAGTTTCTTGAGTCTGGGACTATGTGTTGCTAACAAAGGCTCCTTGACAAGCTCCCTTTACGTAGAAAACTTCAAACTATCTTGTACTTGTATTTGTTGCTATTTCAAGGGATATGTTTTCAAAGTCAGTATTTTTATGCTTCAATGTCACTGGTAGGCATCTTGACAACCTTGGCTTCTAGTAATTCTTAGTGGAGTGAGTCCCTAGGGGATGATCTCTACTTTTGAGGAGCCAACAAATTATTTGGGAAGGTATCTATTTACATATTTTAATTTGATATAGATTTTAGGAAGCTATACTTTACAACATATATTGCTCTCAACATGCTATTATTTACTTCTCCAACCTACCTTGGACCTCTTTATGATGCAAAAAAGTAGCCTAGGCAACAGAAGTAGAGATCCTTTCTCTAGAAGGTCCTAGAAGTACAGTTCTATACGGCAGTTCTTCTTTAGGTTTCTGCAATCATAATACCAGTATGGGTTATTATAAAGATTTAATGGGTATGTAGACATCAGAAACTGTGAATGTAAGAAATGAAAACAGTGCTGGACTTTATATATTGCCAGTCAATAGCTCAGAGCAGTGTGATATTAAATAGGTGGCCTGGAGATTGTAGGACAGGGGAGTGATTTGGCCCCTTGGGTTGATGGAGTGAATGATGTTAAAGATGTACTTCAGTAATTCTTTAGTTAAGGATCCCTTCTTGAACATGAGAAAGAAATAAATTTGGTACAAAGAACATATATCATAAAGTCTAGAGTTGACTGTAGACCATCGGGCTTTTGGAAAGGTACTAAAGCCATGACTGAGGGCCTACTCTGAGTTAATGAGGGACATTTGAATGCTTGAAGAATGTCAAGCATCTCTAACCTGTGAGGTTGAGAAGTGAAGGCTGAAGGAAATAGTCTCATCCTTCTGTCTGCCCCTTCAGTACATCGGGCTCTAAACGCAATAACTACTTGTTATATAGCTAAGTTGCTGAAAGCAGAAATGTTTCTAAATGTTAAGAAATTTTGGTAAAAACTGCAGTTCACTGGAGTAGCCCCTCTATGGAAACCTAAGACCTTGAAGGATAGTTTGCTCTTTAAGGCCATTATGAACTTATCCTCCTCATGAGTGTCCTGGCTCTCAGCTCCATAAAACCTGCAATAACTGCTGTTTTATGACTTACACCTGGTCATAACACAAAAGATTGATTGGAGCTCCCATCCTACGAGGAGGGAAGACAGTACTTTCAAATATATGGCTTCCCAATAGATTTTTCAGAGGATGAGCCAAAACGGCTTCTTTAAGATTCATGCAGGCAAATGTGGTCAGTGCCCAAGCCTGTAAATAATATACCGAACCCTAAAGTTTACATTCCGGCTTGTTTGAGTTTGTGCTTTCCTTATTAGAGTCAATATGTGTCAGAGGAATGAGCGGTGCTTTACAAAATGAGATTGAAATCTTGTAAGGGGAAAATATTTCTTTCTCCTTGTATTCTTCCATTTCCTTATCTCCCTTCCACACTCTCCTCCCAGTTCAGTAAAACTCCTCTTCTATCAATCTGATATTTTCAAGACTCTTGCGTGCTGTTTACAGTTTTATACAACTAATAAAGAAGATTAAAAAGGAAAAAGGACTCTACACCTTTCTGTGCTCTGAAATCCATTTTTTAAAAAAGCCCTCTTGTGTGGGAAATGTTAAATGCTGCTTTGTCAGAAAGTGCTGGAAATATGATAGGGAAAAAATGACTTCCATATATCTAAATGGCATTTGAAAGAACAAAAATCAGGGGCTGTTAATGTAGCTAGATGTGGGGATTCAGGTAATATGGCCTGTAATTCATTCTGACGGACAGTTGGGAGGGGAAATCAGAAGAAAGCTGACCAAATACTACCCCTTGGGAAAAAAAAGTCAGCTTCCAAACTGTTACCTAACACATCAAGCTGATCTCTCTGAGGGGGACTCCTTTCCAGCTAAATACTGAATTTAATTTCATACATCACATTTTCTGGGAGAGATTTAGTAGTTTAATTATATTTTTATGTGTTAGAGAACTGTAAACATAAATTATCCTTTTGGTTTTTTGTCTTTAAAGAAGAGCATAGAAAATCATAATTAAAAGTTTAATACGATTCTTCTTTAAGTCTTTTTATTACTTATACGGAGGATCAAATTGATCTCAGGCTTTCGTGGTGGCAAATGCCCCAGGGCATCCCTCCAAGGCATCTCAACACTGACTGAAATGTCTAGAAGTCATTCAATCAGCTATTTGTTTTGCCTACAGAGATAATCGGCATTTCTTCTTTTCTACCTGAAATGATTTGAGGTGAGCATTTATTTCTATATCTTACAGACGCTGCTGAAGTATAGCATGGGATGGAGGAAAATCACTGGAAATAGTTTCTTAAATTCTAAAACATTGTAATTGTAATATTATAACTCAGACCACCCAGAATCTTTTTGACTCAAATGTTAAAGTCCTTCATGTCAAAGCATAATAAAAGCAGAGCTAGTCTCATAGAACTATCTGAGAACTTCTTTGTAAATAAATATCTCACAGAGTAGGATACAATATTATAAAATTGATTGGCAGTGAAAAAAATGCTCTGATGTTATGTCAACATTTGTTTCCTAGATGCATATACAGAAGTGCTTGCAATGGTGGGGGTTGGCAAAAGGCTGTTCTAGTCAAAGACTAACCTCTTCCTAGCTTGCATCTGGCTGGTAGAACATGCCAACAATGCTTAATGTAATGGGTCACATCTGTCAGAAGGATTTCGAATTGTACCTGTGAAGCCCTGTAATTAGGAACCCTCCAGCTGCTAGTTCCCTGAGTATTTGCCTTGGTAACAACTTATAGGAAGTATAAATGCCAATCAAGAGTATTTAAGAGCCAAAGGACACTGTGGTGAAATGGGAACATTTTCTTCTAATGTAAAAATAAAAATTCCCTCACTTCTTGTCTGTCTTGCCAAGGTTACTAGCAGGTCTTTCATCTAGAGACGAGTACGGAATGGGCTTCAGCTTGTTGAGGAGAGATTGGGCTTGTTGACTTTGCTTCAAAGCGAAATTCTCTCATGAATCCTGCAAAAAGTCAATCTGTCTGTTTTCTGTATGTTAGGGTGATTTGAGAATGACTTCAAGCCTGTAGCTGGAGACTTCACACTGGGAAGCTGACCTTTTGCTTGCAAAGGAGATTTGCTGTTTGTTTGGCTCATGGGTATATCTGCAAATGCTGGCGTGCTGGGTTGTGTTTACAGATCAGAATCCATTGCTTGCTGAGATGGAAGGTGCAGTATGGAAAATGGAGGTTTAAAAATGTGTCACTACTTTGAGTTTCAGTAAATTCTTTCCTAAATCCATTTGGATGAGCTTCCAATAAAAACTTACTATCTCATAAATGGCTATGTAATAAGAATGAACCCTTAAATTTATGACATGTGATAAAAACTAGGTGATTTTTATACAAAAGAATGAAATTGAAACTACAAAACAACAAAAAGAAAGGTGTTTGTTTTATTTGTGTATTTTTGTAATAGCAACCATTTTCTAAGCATAATAGGAAAGCACAGATTGGGAAGGAAAAGATTGATTAATTGATGTTATAAAACCAACCAACCAAACAATTGAATGCTAAAAAAAATCCATCATAAACAAAAAATAAAGAAAAGCAGCAAAAGGGAAAATGTTTGTAGCAGATATTAACTATAATTGGTCCTCTTAAACAGTTTGTATGAGTCAGTTTAAGAAAATGAAACCACAAGTAGGGAAATGGACAAATGTTGTAAATAGGAAATTCACAAAAGAAGAAGCAAAATGCCCAATAAACACATGAAGAATAATTTATTTTCATTAAAAGCTGAACAAATACATATGAAATACATCTATTGCATTGGTGAATTTGAAAAAGATTAATAATAACTTGAATAAACAATGATTTTAGAAAGCTGAACTCTCACATAGTAAATTCACAATGTAAGAGGTAAATCTTATGAAGTAACATAAAAATGTTCTTTAATTTTCCAAAATATGCATTTTTACTTGTAGGAATTTGCTATAGTGAAATAATTAGAGGTCTGTAGAAAGCACTACAATATTCAGGATATAAAATTACCAGAAAAACAGTAGGGAGTTGGTTAAATACATTATATACACTGGTAGGTTGATAAGTTATACAGATGTATACATGTGTGCTATAATAGAATGTGTATTGACTTGAAAAAGCTGACACAATCTACATTGTGTGTAAGATAACATTAAAAAATAGTAAATAGTATAGATCCCATGGTTTTAAAGAGGGTTGGAGCAGTAGAGAGATTGGAGACATGGATACAGTTATCCACAGGCACATAAAATTGAATACTCCAAAGTAGTTATCTTGTAGAAGTGAGATTACAGAATGATGATTTTTCCTTTACTTTAAAATATTATTAGTTTTGAAGTTAGTTAAGCACTAACAACAAAATTATCTATGTAAGCATATCAGTTCAATTAAAATGCAGCCCATTTACTAGAAAGTACTAGCAATTGTAAGTTGGTTTTTTTTTTTTTTTCTTTTTGAGCCCATGCCAAATTTTGTAAACCAATCCCCCCAATTGGGTCCTACAGATTTTTTCAAAACCTTGTTGTCCTTCAACCCAGCAGTTATTCACCCATCTACCCATTTCTGTATTCAACACACATTGCATTCATGCCATGTGGATGCTTAGTAATGTTCCCAACTGCACCATGATTTTGGAAAGAATTTCTGCTTTCCATACTTACCAGTTTCGGAAAACGAATCCTTAGACCATTTAAGTCACCAATTAAGATATATCCCTACAGAATAAATACTTTGTTTGAAATGGGTGCTTAGCATTGCTACTTGAACTTTAAGGGGAACCTTAAATCTCTTTGCCTAAAAGAGTGAATGTGTGATCATGGCAGGCCACTTTTCACGAATATACCTGACAAAACACTTCACCTTCTCTAGTCCACACATATTTGAGGTGGATAGCATATTTCCAATTATATTCCACCATACAGAGTCCCCTAGCCAGATTCTCCATAATCAATGAAGTTTCTGAATATTTGTAACACATATTAGTTCTGCATTGTTGGTGCTGACTACCCACCATTTCATGGCTTTCTTAATTTTTGCCATCTGCCCTTCTCTGTGTTTGGTATTTATATTCTTCTACTCTATAACCTGCCCTCTTGACTCTGGCCTCTACACATGGTGTGGTCCAAATGTCTGCTTCATTTTCTCTGTTGACTGTCCAGATTTTCTATAGTGGCTATAACAAACTCTCTCAAACAGAAGACCTTAAAACAAGACAAAGTTAGCTTGCAGTTCTAGAGATCAGAAATCTAGAAAGAGTTTCTCCAGACTCAAAACCAAGGTGCTCTGAGAATTGCGCTTAATTAGCAGGTTTTAGGGGAGAATCAATTTTCTTGATTCTTCCAGCTACATTACTTGACTTGATGCCCCCATCTTCATCTTGCATCTGTATCTCATTGCTCTACTGTCATCTACGAAAGCCTTTCCACTGGTAAGAACCTATAGTGGATTTAACTATTGTCTCTCAAAGATATGTGTGACTGTTTTGTTGTTTAGAAAAAAGTGCTTCGGAAGTTTAATTAGGGATCTGGAGGTGAAGAAACATCTGTAGTATCTGCATGGGTTCTATGTCCAATGACACGTATCTTAGAAAAGAAATAGATGGAGATTTGAGATAGACAAAGAGAAAGATGGCAACAGACAGGGAAGCATCGTGTTGTACAGGCAGGGATTAGAGTAGTGTAGCTATTAATCAAGGGTTACTGAAGCCGCTGGAAGCTGAAAAGGGGAAGGGATTAGTTTTCCTAGAGCTACACAGGGAATACAACCTTGTTCCAGCCCCTAGACTGGAAGAATATATTCCCATGGTTAAAAGCCACTCAGTTTGTGGAAATTTGTTACAGTGTGTGACTACAAAAATTTTACCGTAATTATCCAAACTAATCTACTTCGAATTTCTTACATTTTCTAAGATTTAAGATGTATATTATATGTTCAAGGAATAAGAATTGTTGGAGCTCACAAGACTATACAGTAAATGTACAGCTGACAGACCAATAGGCAGAACCATAGGAAGTGTATATGTAATGGTCTGTCCTGTCCCTTTAAGAGACAAGCCCTGCCCACTCCCCCCCCCAGCCAAGCAGATCATCTTCCAGCCAGAGTCCCTGAGTCCCCTCTCTCTCTCTCTCTCTCTCTCTCTCTCTCTCTCTCTCTCTCTCTCTCTCTCTCTCTCTCTCTCTTTCTCTCTCTCTCCCTCTTTGCTCTTTTCCCTTCTCCCCTTCCCTCCTTTCCCCTCCATAAATCACTAAACAAATATTCAACCTCACTCTGCATGGTAGCCAATCCACCTTGGTCTCTCACCCGCCATGAGGTTTTCTGCCCGGGACCTGGCTGCCTTCGTTTCTATGGTCTCATAGCCCACTGCCCATTGCAGCCCCTGGGGGAACAGCACCATTTTATTTAAGCCATTACAGTATATATAAATGTCCACATGGAGCAACCCATTTTGCAGAGCTGCGGGAACACTTGTCTTTTCAAAAAGTTGCTGTCATATTTGTAAAAACCATGTGAGGCCATGATTCTCCCTTCAAAATGGGATTCATTCACAAAATACATCTGCAGTGTAATTTCTCCTGCATGGAGGAGGGAATGACCTTTCTATTCCCCCACACCATGAGAGATAACATAGATAACTTGGAGCAATAACATTCACTCTTTCTTCTAACAGTCAAATTTGTTTGGAGTCAATCCCACAAAATTACTTGCTAACAGACCACATAGAAATTTATGTAGAAGAGAGGGACTGAGCAGGAAGGTAGCGTGCTCTGCCTTTACCAGACAGACAGATTTGGGTGTGTGTGAAGTCCAGGTTCAGGGGTGTTCAGTAACTTTATCTATTGGTTTGAAATGTCAGGTATTTCCCCTTGGATGCTGGCTCTTTCCTGGATGGTGTCACCTGTTCCGAAGTGCTGCTTTATCAGGTCCTTGCTGCCCTTTGTGTGATTTTGATATGTATATTTTCATTGTCTTCACTTATGGAATTTTCCAACTATGCCTGTAAAAACTAGAAACTTTGTGGAGATCACCCCTTATTCTTTTTCTCATTCTTCTTCTTCGTGCCCCATTCACTTCACTTTTTCCCCTTGCCCGAAAAATAAAGAACCTGCAGAGGTAATGTGCTTGAGTTAATTTTTTTTTTAACCTTCAGATCTTCACTTGCCATAGACATCCTATTATGAGCCCTTAGGGATCTGGATGAGGGTTCTATTAGTGGGAATAGTCTGCATACCATGGTGCCTAGGTAGACTGTTCACTCGTCCCCCATGTCATTCCAGAGAGTATCCAATCCCAAGATATCTTTTATAATTTGCTTCCATATTCACTTAGCTAGAATCTATTTCCTGGATGTCAATACTAGATAATTAAAACCACACACACATACACATACACACACGGAACAGACTGACCTGTTTTTAAATGTTGTTACTTTATTTTCTGTGTGATCTTTGAATAATTTAACTTCTATCACCTTGATTTTGGATCTGTGAAATCTATAATCAAATATACTCCATAGAATCATAGCATAATTTTGTGTAGGAACTGTCAATGCTCTTTTCCCTCACGCCTCTCCCTCTTCTTCTCTATTTTCCTCATCTTTATTGTTGTTTTATTAAAGATTAATTTTATTTTAAATTATGTGTGTGGGAGTGGTGCATGCTTAAGTGTATGTACCTATATAGAGGCCAGAAGAGGGTGTCAGATTCTATGGAACTGGAGTTACAGGTGGCTGTTGGCTAGCAGATGTGGATCCTGAAAGCCAAAAGTAGGACTTCTGCAAGAGCATATGTACTCTTTGACAGCTGAGTGATCTCTCTACCCCTCTCTAGGTTTAATTAAGACTTGCTTTCCAGGTAAAACGTGTACAGTCCCTGTGTAGATAGCATATTCTGATTACTTTCTTCCATGACATTGCATCCAAATTTGTATCATGATCCTATATAATACTACAGTTCTTGATTGTAAAGGATAAATCCCATCAAATTTGTTTTAGGAAATTCACAGTTGTAATAATAGACAAAAAATATTTATTATTTATCTACTATATGTGTTTAGGTCCAAGCAATGAGGTTGGCACAGTATGTGTGATTGATGAATCAAGAAGACTCACCAGCAGCAATATGACTGTCGTAGCCTAGTGTCATGATGGCCATAACTACAAGGAAGGTTTGGATTAAAAGAAAGAGCAACAAAGACTTACTTGAATACTGTGCAAGTTGAGATGTGAAGGGTGACTGGATGTTTATTTATGTATTGCCTCTCTATGTTCTGCAAAATGGAAAAGTAGAAAAACAAAATAAAAATCTTATTTTAATAAATTCAATAGATTTAAATAAAAACATTAGCTCAAATTTCTGGGTATATTTGTTTGTGTTCTAAAATCTAAAATTTTTGAACATCTTTGCAGTAATAAGGAGAAAGTAAGTGTCCCTTTATTGATAACATTTTGTGATCACTTTGAGAAATATATGGCTTTTATTTACCATTTTATACTCATGCCCCCTATTGTAAGCAGTTAGTGAAGATGCAAATACCATATCACAAGAGCCCTGAGGTAGAAAATCCTGATTTAGGGAAGAGAAGATGTTTATAGACAGAATTTTAGTCATGGTAATAATATCAAATGATAGTTGATGGTCTCTAAGAATAATAATAATAATAGAAAAACATTGTGTATTTATTTATGCTCTACATGCTGTTTCAGGTATTTGTGTATTAATTCATTTTCTATTTCCAGTTTGTGAGGTAGGAAAATGCTGATATCTTTACAGGTAGGAAAACTGTAGCACAGGGATTAAAAAGCAATGTGTAAATTTAGACAGCATGTGACAGAGCTAGGATCCAAGTCAAGAAAAGCTGAAAGTCTGTGCTCTTAATCCCACAGTAAACGCTCCTCCATCCCTTGGGGAAAAGAAGGGCTTCATGGGAAAGTAGACACAAAAATGATATTTGAGGATGGAAAATGAACAACTGTCAATATAACCATATGGCTCTATATCTACTAGTGCCAAGAGGTTGGTTGAGTGTGGATTTAGCTGAATCTGGGAGTTACCTGGTGAGAAAGATTCTGTGGAAAATAAATCTTAAGCAGTGGTTGTTCTTAAGAAATATAAGTGCAACTATTACTAGACAAGTTTTTGAGCTTTTGCTATGTATTGATAAATACTCTACATGATCTATTTCAACACTCCAAATAGTTGACATTCTGTAGTCACCCTTCAGTGTTGGTGATTAGTTCTAGTACCCCTGTACTAGTTTTTCATCACTGTTACTGACTGACAAAAAACATTCTAAGGGAGGACAGATTTATTTGACTTATGGTATAAGAGTATTTTGGTCCATCATGTCAGGGAAGGCATTGCAATGCAGCCCGGTCCTTAGTAATGAATGTGTCTGGCAGAGGCTATATACATTATAGTAGCATAGTAACCAGAATGTGACAGAAACCTGGACCTGTGTAAAATTTCAAAGGCCTCTCTCAGTGACCTATTTCTATCAGCTATGTGCCACCTCCAAAAATTTCCATAGTCTCCCAAAATAGTGTCACTATCATGGGTAGGAATGAAGTATCTGAAACATGAGCCTCGAGGGGACAGTTCAGATTTAAAGATTAATAGCATCTCTCACATGGCTTCCAAAATCTGCTTATGACCAAGTTCTTTACATATAATAAAGTACTAATTGTTCATAATCTATTCATGCCATCAGTATAATTAAATGAATCAATTCATCCATTCACTGAAATGGAGTCTTGCTATGTTGCCTAGGCTATTCTTCAACTTCTGAGCTCAAAACAGTCTCCCACTTATGGTGTGGGACAATTCTGTATTTTGTCATTATGTTTTAAATAAATGCTGATTGGTCAGTAGCCAGGCAGGAAGTATAGGTGGGACAATTAGATAGGAAGTAGAGGGGGGTCAAAGAGAAGAGGAGAATTCCGGGAAAAAGGAAGCCCTTTCCTCTGCAATCCTGCCCAGACCATGGAAGAAGCAGGATGTGACCTACCCCACTGAAAAAGATACTGAGCCATGTGGCTATCATAGATAAGAATAATGGGTTAACATAAGTTATTAGAGGTAATAAGAAGCCTGAGCTAATGGACCAATCAGTTTATAATCAAATATAGACCTCTCTGTGTGATTTCTTTGGGGCTTGCTGGCTGTGGGACCTGGTGGGAGGACAGAAACCCCCAAGAAAGCAGGCCCTTATGTTACACACCTCAGCTGCCTAAAAGTTGTGATTATAGTTATGTGACACCATTCACAGCCACCACTTGAATTATCTGCAGATTACTTAAACTATGAAATATTATGTAAGCACTGTGTATATAGTTATTATATTGCATTTAAGGAACAATCCAAGAAAATGTTGCTACATGTTCAGCCCAGAAAAAATTTGATATTTGATATCCAGAGTTGGTTCAATTCATGGATGTGGAATCCATAAATGCATAGATACATAAGCCATGACACAGAGAAGATACTGCCCAAACTCCCCAGACTTGGAGGAGGTACAGTCAGGGTTTGAACCAAGGCAGTCTGAGTCTTTTTAAAATATATTTAACTCTCCCACTAACTCTTCTGTCTCTTGTGTTAAAAATCATTCTCTTTGTGCTAATTTATTCTCATGAACCTTCAAATAAATCAGTTGTATTTAATTTGAGAAGATGATTTTTCTTAGAGTGAAAAACTCCTTGAAAAAAATGTCCTCTACATTCTGTCTTCATTCTCATCTCCACTAGGCATACTGTTCCTCCACCACGTCACTAACATTGCTTTCATTACGTTCTCCAGTGACTTTCCCATTGCTCCATGCACAGGCTGATTCTCAGGTCTCCTACTACTTGACTTTTTAGCTCTAGTTAGCAAAGGAGATCATTCCCTTGGCCTTTAGGGCATGATACCTGTCTTTCTTCATCAATCCAAGGTTTTGTTTTGTTTTGTTTTTCTACTTTCTTTTCTTTGTTCCATTTCAAATTCTAGGCTTTCCTATATCAGAATCCTAGACTATTTCTAACTTCTATTCACAGTCATTCCCTTAGCAGCATTATTTTACTTTGTGAAATTGCATGTGTCATATTATTGGATCTCAAAAATATTGCCTGCAGTTCAAATCACTTTCAAACTGCAGAGTGTAGCTGGCAACCTTTTCACTGAAAGCTCCATTTGGGTGTCTAATAGGAATCGAAAACTTAACATCTCCAAAACTGTAAGTATTGACATGTCCCCTACAATCAAATTCTCCCACTACAATTATGGCTATTCAATCTTCTACATTTTCATAGTAAGTTTCGCACTGTGATAAAACACCATGAGCAAGTCAACTTATAGAAGAAAGAGGTTATTGTCTTACAGTTACAGATTGTTAGAGTCTATTCCACCATTATGGGGAGCATGACAGTGTGCAAGCATGATGCTGATAGAGTAGCTGAGGGATTACATCCTTATTTGCAAGTAGGAGGCAGAAAGAGCTAACTGGCAATGAAGAGCTAACTTCAAAGCCCATGCCCAGTGATACACCTCCTTCAGCAAAGCCACACATCCTGGTTCTTCCCAAACAGTCCCACCAACTGGGAACCAAGCATTCAAATATATGAGGCTAAGGGTTTCTTATTCAAACCACCACAAAGGTGATCAAGTCAAAAGTGTCAATATTATTGTTGAATTTCCTCTCTTTTAAAATCTTCCCACTACAGTCTAAAAACAATCAATAATATGTTATTCAAAAGATAATTATTTATCATCTTACCACACGATGATCAGCTTTGGATCATCTCACCACAGCATGCTTGGATTATTGTAATGGTATCTTGATCAGTTGCTTTGATCCCAACCTAAAGCAGCCCAAGCCTTCTTAAAAGAAAGATTTATGAAAACGTTTCTATTCAGATATTCATCTCACTTTAAGCAAAGCTAATATCTATATAATGCTCTACCAATCTCCTCCAATATTTTTTAGCTATTATTACATATCGGAATCACCTAGAAATCCTTAAAAAGTACTAAAGTCTGGGCCTAAATAAATTATATCTTTAGGAGGGAAAATATGCACTGTAGCTCTGATTTCTCAAGGTTGTTTTTGTTTTTGGAGAATCTGAAAGCCAGGAAGGGCTGAAAATGTCTGGTTTCACTACCCTTTGATCTTATCTTCTATTCACTATCTAGCTTACTGGATTACTCTTACAGTACCCACATTTTCTTTCTTGCTGGAAGAAAGGAGGCATATTCTTTCCTCTGGGGGCTTGGCAGTAGCTGTTTGCTCTGCCTACTAACCCTATCCTTGCTTTAAAACATGCCTTATTCTCGTACCTGCTTCCAAAGTGGGTTTCTGGACTGATGAGAGACTTTCACTTAGCAGGTAAAGGGAATGCTGCCAAACCTGATGAGCTGAGAATAATCCTCAGGACTCATATTATGCAAGAAGAGAAGCCTCTCTGGAAAGTTATCCTGTGACCTACACACATACACCACCCCAATAAGCAAATATCAATGTAAAAACTAAGAAACAGCATGTATATTCTTATGGAGGCATGGTTACATATTAACTGTGATTTCAGCACTACTAAGAGGGCAAAATATAAAAAGGTAGATTGTTTGTGAGCCTTTCTCTAGTTACTTAGTTAAAAAAGTTTATTCCTTTTCATTTTTGTTTCTTCTAGAATGCTTAACAAAAATTTTAGAATTACTATTTTTATTTAGTTCTTTTAATATGTCTCTCCTATGGAAAAAAATGCTATTTAAGAGTTGGGCTACATCTGTTTTCTTTGCGATTTCCTCAATTGTTGTTGCAAAGAGCATGCTCAAAACACATTTCTTGGGTGAAATATTTAACAAAATAACTCACAGAAAGACAGCATAAGAGACAGTCAAATTAAATGAAGAGGTAAAGAAAATTTATAGTTAAGTAGTTAAATCTGTTTGCTGAGGGCAAAATGGTCCCCAAAGTGTAAATGTGTATGGATAAGAATAGAGCTTGAAATTCATTTTTGTCAGTTTAATGAAACTTATGACGCTCTTCTCAGATTAACAAAAAAGAGAAAATCCATAGAGACTAATTGTTTTGAAATAGTTGAAAACTACTTTGAAGATAGAAATAGGTATAATACACATGCCTTCATATTAACAGACTAAATTGGGAGTTGTAAACCTCTTTTTCCTATAAAGGGATATATAATTCATATTTTGATCTTGTGGACAATGCAGTTTATTGGGATTACTTAGCTCTGTTTTTTTCAGTGTGAAAGCGGCCACATGCAGTATATATGTGATTAAAAGGGCCTGTTGTCCATTAAAACAATTATTTTCAAAAAGAGGCAGAAGGTATGTTTTCTCAAATAGTAAGGTATACTGAGAGTTTAAAAGCCATGATACCTTTGAAGCAACCAAAGGAAAATGAATATTTGAAATATCCAAAATACTTGTAATATGGTATAGAAATTCTTATGGTCTTTTGGTGACAAAATTACAGTGACTGATGATGATCATGTTAGTTTTGACTCTGCATTCCTAGTTGAAACAAATACTAAATGAAAGGTTTGTCTGGCAAGGGTACAATTTTTCCTATCTAAATTTTTTTAAATATAATTTTTTATTGAAAAAAAAAAATTTTCGGCCTCCTCCCCGCCTCCCATTTCCCTCCCCGTCTCCCTTTTCCCCCCCCCCCCCCACTCCTCTCCCCCTCCCTCTCCAGTCTGAGGGGCAGTCAGGGTTCCCTGCCCTGTGGAAAGTCCAAAGTCCTCCCCGCTCCATCCTGGTCTAGGAAGGTGGACATCCAAACTGGCTAGGCTCCCACAAAGCCAGAACATGAAGTAGGATCAAAACCACTGACCTTGGCTTCTCAGCAGCCCTCATTGTCCGCCATATTCAGAGAGTCCGGTTTTATCCCATGCTTTTTCAGTCGTAGTCCAGCTGGCCTTGGTGAGCTCACAATAGATCAGCCCCACTGTCTCCGTGGGTGGGTGCACCCCTCGTGGTCCTGACTTCTTTGCTCATATTTTCCCTCCTTCTGCTCCTCCTTGGGACATTGGGAGCTAGAGATAAATAAAGGTCAGTGAGTCTATAATTTGATCTCCTAAAGAAGCTAAATAAGAAGGTGATCCCAAAGAAAAACATATAGCTATCCTCCTGATTATGGGAAGTAGACAAGATTGCCGGGCAAAAAATGGGATCTTGGGGGTAGGGTGGGAGGGAGGTAAGGGGAGATGGGGAGAGAAAAGTGAGAAGGGGAGGTAGGGGGGAACTTGGGAAACGGGATGTTTGGGATAAAGGAAGGTCGGATAGGGGAGCAGGGAAGCACACATCTTAATTAAGGGAGCCATCTTAGGGTTGGCAAGAGATTTGCTGCTCCCAGGTGCCCAGGATGTCCCCAGTTAGTTCCTGGGGCAGCTGAGGACAGAGAACCTGAAATGACCCTTTCCTATCTAAATTTATAGATTCACTGATTATTTTCTTTTAAATAACTTTATTTATTCTTTGAAATTTTCACATATTTATGCAGTGTATTTTGTTTTTATTCAAACTTTGACTTCTCTGTTCAACTCTTTTTCAGGGCTCCCTATAACATCTCTGTCTCAACTTCATGTCCTATTTATTTACTTTAATCCACTGAGTCCCATTAGTGCTACAATATGGGTACAGGGTCATTCATTACAACATGGGTAACATACTGATGGTCAACTCCCAGAAAAAAAAGTGACACTTTTTTAGCAGGTATCAACTATGAATAGCTTTTCAGCTAGCGGGGGGCGGGGGTGACCTCATGAACTCCTCCTATCTCCATGCTGGATTGTTGAATTGACTTAATCTTGTGCAGCTCTCATGCATGTATAAGTTCATGAGTGCTATCATCATGGCATGTCCAGAGGGCAGGATTTGACAGAACTCCTTTCCACCCTATGGTTCTTATATTCTTCCTGTCCCCTCTTCTGAGATGTTTTCAGAGCCTTGATAGGGTGTGTGTGTGTGTGTGTGTGTGTGTGTGTGTGTGTCTGTGTCTGTGTGTCTGTATGTCTGTGTGTGTGTATGAGAGAGATAGACAGACAGACAGACAAAAGTCATATTTATTGCTGAACTCTCACAGTCACTTTTATCCTCAGCATGTTAACCAGTTATAAGTCTCTGTATTGACTAACTACCACTATAAAATGAAGCCCCTCTGACAAAGGTTGACAGCAGTTCAGGTCTTGGGTATAAACATAAGCAAACACTTAAAGGGAAGTTTGACAACAAAACCATTTTTCAAAAGAAACTTGTAGGGATGTTGTGCAAATATTGCTTTGTCAAGACTTGAAGGCTTTGGTGAGGCTTGCCTGTTTACGTATATGTGCATACATTCTGTAGAGAGGAATGCATTAAGGAAGGCATTGGGAGGCCTTGGGTGGAAAATGGTCAATCATTTCACACATTATTTAAAAACCTTCAAGTCCTTAGACTTTCTCATCAATCTCTAAAATACCCCTGCACTAAACTTTTTTTTATAAATGTGTAGCCCAGGCTGGCCTCAAACTCGTGAACCTCCTGCCTCTGGCTCCTTCAGCAAATCCTACTGATGTGCCCCACCACAACTGGCTCCAGCAATAATTTTTAACAGTGCATTTTTCATAGATGTTGCCTCAAATTCAATTTTGCTTTATAGTACAGTTCCAATGTAATTATAGCTACCACATTGACTGGGTTAGAGGATTTGTGTGGATTTCTAACAAGATCCAAGAAAGACCCATTTATAAAACCCTAGAACATATTTTTTTTTCCTTTAAAGTATTAGTTAAAAGAAAAAGAAAAAACTGGGTATTTTGAATTTTATGGTAATAGTAGAAAAATTACTAGGTACATTTGTTGAGGGAGTTTGAAGTGAATGTAACACTACATCTATCGACTTCATATTTCAGCTCACATCCATATTTATTGATTAGAGAAGGAATGACTCAGGACAAGATTGATTTGATAGAAACAGTACTCTGCTTATTTATCATGTGGAGAAAATTTGCACATCCACCCAGGCATCGGGGTATTACTTTATTGACTGTGAATTAAGCCTTGGCTGAGTGTCAAGTTTTCACTTGTAGGAGATAGTCTCTTTCCAAGAATCTTCTTGTTTGAAGCTGAACAATAAACTAAAATAGCTATGGATTGAATGTTTTGGGCTTTGCAGTTTAAATTTCTGGAACTACTTTGAGAAGTCAAAATATAGCAAAACATTCTTAACCAGTATTTGTGGTAATAGCATTGATGGTTGATTGAACGTTTCTCCCATTCTGTCTATAAACAAAGCAAATAAAAGCTAGGGTTAACAAGAAACAAAGACTCAAGCACTTATGTATCTAATCATTAATAATATTAGCTGTGATCTGAAGTTAGTTTCTAATTAGTAAAGTAGGGTGCTAAGGCACAAAGACTAGGAATAGCCATTCAAGAGTAGTTTCCAAAGTAACTTCCAGTAGTAATTCAGCTTATGTTCACAAAGCAGTTAAGATATGTCAGGATTATATTGTGTATTTTCCTGGGTGTTTAATTACAAAATCTCTGGTATTGTTCTCCTTCTACATTTGACAAAACGAAGACTCAAAGACGGCAAACTGATTTACCATAGGTTACAGAATGTAAAACTAGAATTGAAACTGGCTTCAGGGATTTGTGTATTGGCTCTCCTTCACAATGAGGAGGGAGTGAGGGAGAAAATGACAGAATGAGTAGATAAAAATTACTAGAAAATTTTAAATTTTGCATTTTTTAGAAACCAATTAGTTAGATTCCTAAATCCATCCCAAGTGACAATAGATTTTGGCAGATGAGGGGTTAAGCTAATTTGCTACTGGTCATTTTCCTGTAGCATAACAACTATATTCCAAGGGAAATAGCTGCTCATAAGTGCTAAGAGTCTTATTACTGTTCAAATGCCCTTTTAATACTTTTTATGCTGGCAAATGTACATTACAAATGAAATACAGGGAAGGAATAATTCAAACTCTTCGGATGGTGGCATTTTGTAAACCTTAAAGCCATAGTACAAATCTTTCTCAAACCTTTGGAAATCCATCTTCATAGCAGAGAGTAGGTGGGAAGGCGCTTGCAAATCCTTTTCAACCCGACAGCTCAGAAACCTAACTTGTTTTTTGATTCCTCAGCTGTGACAGGTTGGTGGCGGTGTATTTTTCACTTCAGAAGCTAAGGACTCTTGCTAGAGTGTGGGAGTCAAAGCAGCTGGGCTGTCACGCTAGATTCTAGGCAGGGAGGCAAAAGGAGCAAGGAGAAGGCAGTGTTGCCAGGTCTTTTATAGTGTTTTCCTGTGAAAACGCTTGGATGATCAGCATAGTCTTCGGGAGATTTTTTTGTGTTAATACTGTTTAACAACGTCTTTACACCCAATCTTCAATTGTAATAAATCTATTTTCTCTACTTAGTCAATCCTTCTTCTACCCTTTCTCTTTAAGCCAGTCTATCTTCATTCAATTTGAAGTGACAAGTAACCTGTCTCTCCCAAATATCATATCACCTGTTCATTGTGCCTGGCTTTTCCATTAAAATATTTTCAGTCATTCAATTATTTTTCCACTTATGACATCTATCCACCCAACTTCCTCCACCGTTATATACCTTAAATATTGATCATTTGTTATGTATTAAGGACTTTAATATGGTCTGGAAAGTCAGTGGCAATGAAAAGAAATATGGTCTTTCCCCTGGAGTATACAGCACGAGAGAGAGAGACAGAGAGAGAGAGAGAGAGAGAGAGAGAGAGAGAGAGAGAGAGAGAGAATAACAGAGCAGGCGAGCACAGGAGTTATTCACTTCAAGTTATGCTAAGTGCCAAGATGAACATGGATTCAGAAGTGAACTGTGATAGAAAATGCCGGGAAGGGATCTATTTAACATGTTCAGGAATCAGCTCAATTGAAACTGAAACATTCCTCTGGAGGAAACTTCATCTGAAATGCAGGCACATTATATGGCAGTGGTAATGCATTAACTCACTAGAATGGTCACATTGACAGAGGACATTAGTCTAAGGACATGGGTCTTGGAACACATCACTTTTGCATGGCACGAGGCTCAGGGAGCAGACAGGTAGACTACTATCTCATTCCATGTTCTAAACTTTATAGTGGGTGGTATTGTTTTAAAGACTTCCATTGTACCCTTCCTAGATGGTGAGTATCAACTCTACCAAAGGGATTGGAAATCATCCAAAAAATTCAATAGGGTGACCAAGATCATATGGTTAGCTGGTAGCAAAAAGGAGTAGGGGACCTAGAGTAAGTGTGTGAATGAGAATGGGATGGACCACAATATGCAACTGTTGAGGGAACAAAGTAACCAATGAGAGAAGGAAGGGTAGGTGAATCTGGAGGATGGAGTGGTATGAGGGAAATAAGTATACTTAAAGTACATTATATACTTGCTTGAAAATGCCTTTATATTAGCCTGTAAAATAATTTAAGAAATTAGAGAGTCTGAGCTTGCCCCCCCCCCAAAAAAAGGGGGGGACGCAAAGGCAGAAAAACACAGGGCAAGAGAAGGATTATGGAAAGAAAAGATCTAGTGTTATTAATCACAAAAGCAAAGGATCTGGTTTTCTTTCAAAATATCCTACAGTTCACCCAGAGAAATATGCTAATTTTTGAAAAATCACAGGGGAGAATAGTTAAGTCCAGACTGCTTATCCTTTCAAAGGACAAAACATGCAGAATGAATGGAAAGAGTCAGAATACTTTGAAAAGGCTACCAGAATTAGGTTCTCTCCCTGCCCCTCCCTCTCTCCTTTCCATTTTTCGACCCTCTGGAAAATGGAGAATTCCTTTAAGTACAGTGCTTGCTTGTTTTTGCTTGAAGTGGTTACAGATGTCAAGCAAGTGAAGTATAAAATAATGATGCTGAATAGTCTGGAAGGACTTAAAGGCACATTAAGATCGTTGAGTTATGATTCACAGAAGGCTATATTTGTCTGGACAACATCCTGTCTACAGATACTAGTTCAGGTCCACATGCATAATACCAGTTGTTGTCCTGAGCTCACTTCCCATCCCTAAAATGTGACAATGATTAAATGCAAAATGCAAAATGTTGCAGTATGTAAATACAAATTTAAAACAATAATGGCCTCTTGTCAGACAATACGGAAAAGCAAAGTTGCCTGGAATTTGTTACTATACTTGCAAATGGAGTAATATTTACAGTGGGTTGACACGGTGCTACATAACCCGACACAAGGCAAGGGAAGGATTATGGAAAGCAGGGTTGGAAAATGGTGAGCTCAAGGGAATCACAAAGCAGTATACAAGGAGGAAAATAGTTTCAAGGTCAGTGTTCCTCATATATTCAGAATAGCCTCTATAACCCAGTTTCTCCTTCTCTCCCTGTCCCTCCCTCTCTCCCTTCCATTTTTTAAGGCATGATCTCATATAGCACAGGTTAGCCTTGAACTTGCTGTAGCCAAGGATGGCCCACACATTTGGAGTAACAGAATTACACAAGTATGCCATCACACTTGGCCTCTAATTTTATTTTACAGAACAAAAAGGCCAAATAACTAGACTATTGATGGCTTTTGGCCTAATGTCACCAGTCACAACATTTCTTAATTTTTGTATGATTATTTTTGTATGGATGTGCTTATGCATCACGTATTTGTGTGCACGGATGCAGGTGTGTACGCACATGTATGCACTTATGTGGATCCTAGAGGTTAAAGTTACTTCACTTTATTTGATGTTTCTTCCCATTATTTTCCTCATACGGGGTTTGCATAGAGCCCAGAGCTCAGACAGACAAGCTCCAGAGCTTTTCCTGCCATTGCCTCCTCAGAACTGGGTTTCTAGTTAAATGTTACTGTACCAGCTTTTCGTATGTGTCCAAGGGGACTGGACACAATTTCTCATGCATGCATAGCAAGCATTTCACTGACAGAACCATCTTCTTAGCCTTTTAAGACTTTTCAAATACCTTATTCATCTCGGAATTATAAATACCATGAAGCCAGAATCAATGCCAATTGTGTTTGCTCCTTTATCTCCAGCATTTAAAAGGTGTCTGACATACAGTGCGGATGTGCAATTATATTTGATATTTGAATGAATTGTTGTTCTATTGGCTACTTTGAAAGCTTTTGTGGCTTTTCTCCCATACAGAAGAACTGCCCCTAGCTAGCGTGTCTCTCTTTAACCAATTATTTTCACTAAAACTTGCTTATCTTACACTATATTTTATTTCCTAGGGGACTCTGTGAAGAGAGAAGGTATTAGCCAATAAGATTAATAGTTTCTAGTACTACATTAATCCAAGTACATCTAGAAAAAAGGAAGCTATTCTGGTGATTAGAACAGAGAAAATTGAATGCAGGGTGCTGGCTAAAGCAACAGTGAGGGTACATGTAAAGTAAGTCTTGCCACTTTGCCGACAAACTATGTTGAAAGGGATTTTGGTGCATACAGCTGGTATGGTCTCATACAATCTAAGCATTAGAATCTTAAACTTCTTTCAGGATGAATTCACTGAATAGATAGATGCCCATTACCAATGGCTTTGACTTGTTCTTACATGTCTGCTCTTTTTCCCCAGGCATGTAATGCCTATCCTCATATGGCTACATTTCTACACAGGATAAAAGACTTTCTTCCTTTCATATGAACAAATAGTGAAGAGCAGTAGACTAACTTTTAGTTCTGTACTGGAGTGGATACATTTAAGACTGTCTCTTTTGGTGGAAAACAAAATCTTTTGCCTTTCTTCCTTCTAGTGAGAACATGGTGATTGGAACTTCAAAGCCTCGTGATGTGTCCTTGAAGATTGAAATCATGTAATAGGTCAGAAAATAGCAATGAGGACTGATGATTTCATAGAGCTACCTGAAGCTTTGAAATACCCACCAAAATCATGAGGAAGTAACCAGGTGGTGGCGGTACATGCCTTTAATCCCAGCACTTGGGAGGCAGAGCTTGTGAGTTTGAGACCACCTGGTCTACAGAACAAGTTCTATGGCAGGCACCGAAGCTATACAGAGAAACCTTATCTTGAAAAACCAAAAAGGAAAATCACGAGGAAGTAAACCTGTCTATTGTTTAGCCAATGCTTTTTTGATTTATTCCTGCAATATTCCTAATCTAATCCTAACAAATTTACCTTTGTTGTTGATGTTACATTGTGACAAACAGGTACTTAACTTTACCCTTGATATTTCTAGCCTTGGAGAACTTACGTTTCAGGCTGTGTATTTGTCTTTGAACAGCTATTACTAATGGAAGTGTTTCTTTACTAATTATGAGTTTATCTTCATTTAGATCCCTCTTATAGGTTGCAGACTGTTTGGGGTGTTACAGAGTACTTTTAATCCTTCTGTTCACATGCTGTGAGTTTGAAGAGGTACTCATGTTCTTCTGAATTGGCTCATCATCAGCCTTAGTATTGCCAATTCTCTCAACTACACACTTTAGCAGACATGATTTCTTCGTTTCAATGAGCTTATACTTGATTCTTGTCTAAGTTCTTGCACAAGCCCTTCTGAGAAAGAGCTCTAGGCTGTAATAGAGCTGTGTTCTGTACAGCCCCATTTATTTAATAAACTCAATTTAAATTAGTCAAAGAGTACTTTGTACTTGCTCTGTGCTAAATTAGTAGCCTGTGGCTTACATTGTGGACCTGAGTATTTTGGGTGGGCAAAAATCACGGTTAAAGCAAACATGGTCATTTAATCCCGTACTATATTATGATCAGTGTGTGTGGCAAGAGACTTAAAGCTTTAATTCATTATTAAGCACACTGTACACAAACCAGCTTCTTCATTTACATAGTAGGAGGCAGCATTTTCATTTATTAGCTTTTGCTTAATCTGCTTTAACAAAGCTTTCTTCCTAAGTGCTCTCTGAGAAAGTAGCCAGTCCTGATGTGGGGGCTCTTATATCGATGCCTGCCTCTTTAGAATCTACCAATCACTTGTAAAAGAAACATGATATACGAGTCACCTGAGAATCCAGTTTCTAAATGCATTCAAATAAACTTGCAATCTTTTGACATGTACATATAGGAGATAGGCTTCTCTCCCCCGATCCCACTAGAACACTGAAATAAAGTCACTGATTCCTCCCTGTCAAATTCAACAAACCAATGTTGCTCCTTAGCTCTGTTGATACTTCTGTGGTATTTGACTCTGTTGAATACACCATTTTCAACATTTTGCCTCTCTTGGTTATTGACATGCCAGCACTATTGTCTCTTCTCTGTGATCGTTCTTCATTTCCTCCTGCTGAGTCCTCTTCCCTTTCTCCCTGTCTCCATGGTTTTACTCTGTGTTCTGTACTGGACTTGAATTCACGGTTGTCCTGTCTCAGATTCTCATGTGCTGTCTTACTGGTATAGTCTATGATGCCAAGCTCTCTCATCTCAGTAATGTGTTTATTATTTAGAGCCTTGACCATCTGATTTTCTTATTTTATACCTTTATCCTGGATCATCCCATCCTTTCTATGGAATCATCATAGGCTAATATTTTTTGGTTGTTATTTTCACCTTAAAAGATTTTTTGAAGTCTGAAACACTTTTTTTTCGGATTCAGTGGACATAGAGACAATACTATATTTTCATTTTTTAAAATTTAACACATAGAAACCATACAATTGTGTCTATGCCTGAAATATCATGTGATGTTATAATACATATACATGTTGTATAATGCTTAAATCAGATTAACTATAGCTATCTTTCCAAACATTTTTTCTTATAGCAAAAACTCAAAAAATTATTTCCTCTGTCTTTATTGTGTGTGTGTGTGTGTGTGTGTAAGTGTGTGCTGGCTACATATGTATACATGTTCATCTGTATGTGGAGTATGCATGTGTACATGAGCCTAAGAGGCCCATAGACCAACATCTGGATCAAGATGTCTTCCTCAATTGTTATCCACTTTATTTTTTGAGACAAGTTCTGTTGCTTAACTTAGAGCCCACAATTGTGACTAGTTTTGCTGTACAACAGCTTTGGGGAGACCCATGTTTCTGCTTCTGATGTGCTGAGGTTACAGACACTTGTGGCCTTGCCTGATCTTTTACATGGACCCTGGATATGTGAACTGAGGTACTTATGCTTATATGGTAAGCACTCTAACCACTGAGCAATATTTCTAATCCAAATTCTATCTTTGCAAAAATGTACAATACATAACTATTATACACCTATAATCATTTTGCCTATAGAAGCTTGTTTCCGTCTAATTCTTAGTATCCATTGACCAACTTCTCTCCATCCCTTCTTCCTTTTGCTTTTCCAGCCTCAGGTAACCAATCATACTCTCATGTCCCATGAGATCAACACTATCTTGATGACTCAAAGGTACCATAAAACAGATATCATCAGAATTCATTCATTATCTTCCTCTTTAACTTGGATACCTGTATCAAAATCTGAGAATCAAGCATTTACTTATCTGTCTTATTTCTCTCAGTGAACTAGCCATACAAGTACTATTATCTCAAGATAGAAATGTGAAAACTGAGGTTCAGGGGGATTCTGTAGCTCATCCAGAAGTACCTAGGTTACTCTAAGACAGCTTTTAATGTATTTTATTGTCATTCTGGAACTGAAACACCTTTTTTTCAATGATGAGGGTGAAAACCAATGCCATGTTTGTGCTCGGCAAGCACTCTACCACTAAACTAAAACCCCTGCCTTAGAGCAGAAACTAAGAAGGACTTTGCTAACTTACTCTTACTGAAAAGGTCTTTGCTAAATTATCCTTACTAGCATACTTTTCTTTTTCATTTTGAAAATGAGGATACAAGATCCCAAGAGATGGAATACTAAAGAGGAAAGTGTTGTTGAGATGGTTAGCTTAGGAAAGAAGTTGGGGTTCTTGAGGCACTATGATAAGTACAAACTCAAGAGTTCAGAGAACAAAAGGCAGTTGAGAAGAAGGTGAATAGTGCCATAACTAGGAAGATAAGTTTTGACACCAAATCTCTCTCTTTTTTCTAGGGTCTTCTTAAGTGACATTTGGCCTCACTGACATTCAGTTTGGCCTCAGAGTAGTGGTTTCCATGGAGGACAGGGAAAAATATTTTCGTAATCCCAAGCTTCAATTTTCATGCAACTCTAGATTCCCATGGAACTTGCACCATATTTGAAAGGGCCTGACTGATACACATGACTGCTAAACACAATGATAACTGGGAACCAAGACAAAAGCACATTTTCATTCCAAGTTCATCCATAAAAATTGTTTGCTACTTTTTTTGTTAAACATCTGTGTTTTTGTTTGTTTGTAGTTGATTTTATTCTCTAACGCCAAAATTTCTTCATTAAATTTTTCATCCATATAAGCTGAACAATCAGAACTCACTTCATACATAAAATTCATCAAGTGTCAAATTTCTTTAATCTCAACATTCAGTATGTATTGTTTTACTAAATCAGCATATTCCAATAATGATATATTTAAGATAAATTCTTCTTGTCTATTGCATTGTATATGGCACTGGAGATGTGTTCCTTTTGTATCTTTTCCCTTGATTTTTGCCAAATGGAATTTATTAAAAATAATGAGATTTATTAAATTTATTTATTAAAATAATAAATAAAGATTATTAATACTAATAATAATTAGTATTAATTATCAATTGTGTGTGTGTGGTATTGGGGGTGTGGCACATTTTTGGAGGCTGGAGGCCACCCCGTGATGGAGTCAGTTATCCCTCCCACCTCCACATGGGTGTNATTAATTATCAACTTCATATGATCTAAAATCACCTTGGAGACAAACATCTGGACATGTCTGTGACGGAGTATTTACTTTAGATTAATTGAGATGTTCACAGTGCCCACCCCCAGTTACCGTGGGTTCTAGGCTAAGGGAAAAGGGGAAAGTGAGCTAAGCACCAGCATTCCTCACTTTCTGCTTATTAACTATAAATGTACTATGACCAGTTGCCTCATATTCCTGCTGTCACCACCGTCCTGCTATGATGGGCTATATCCCTTGAAACTGTAAGTCAAAATAAACCCTTCATTTCTGGAGTTGCATTGTCAAGTATTTTTTTAATCAGCAACAAGAAAATTGGTGAGTATAGTACATATCAAGAGATTTTGTATAGATGAAATTAATGCCATATTTGTTTGTTTGTTTGTTTGTAGTACTTCTTCTGCCATAGGCCCACTCTTACCCTTGTCAAAGAAAGGCATTTTTGTCATGGCCTTTTCTTCCTGATCTCCTATATTTGAATGCATAGTTCCTAGTTGGTGGAACTGGTGAAGTAGGAGGAGAAGGTGTGACTTTTTTTTGGAGTAGGTGTGTCACTGAGGGTGGACTTTGAGGTTTCAAAAGCCTATGCCAGGCCTAGTCTCACACTCTTTCTGTTTCTAACTTGTGGATTGGATGTGAACCCTCAGCCCCATGTCTGTCTGCTGGCTTCCATGCTCCCTGCCGTGATAGGTATAGATTAACCCCCTGAAACTGTAAGCAAGTCAAATAGATACTTCCCTTTCTAAGTCTTAGTCATGGTGTCTCTGCAGTGCAATAGAACAGTAACTAAGAGAGTTTTTATGTTGAACTATAGATTTCTTGGATTCGTTCTTCTTGTCTGAGAATTTGTATACTATCACCCTTAAAAATCTGACCATGGGAGGGTTTGGAGCGAGGAAAGTGAGTGGAAAATGATGTAATTATATTATAATTTCAAAAAAAATTTAAAAACATCTGAACTATACTGATATGGGATTCCCCTCTGTATGCTGTGAATGTGTTTTATTTCCAATGGTTAATAAAGAGGCTGCGTTCAGCCAATGACTTAACAGAATAAAGCCAGGCAGAAAATCTGAACAGAGATGTAGAGAGATGTAAAGAGGACTCAGAGTCGAGGAGACACCATGTAGCTGCTGAAGGAGCCAGATGCGCCCCAGAACCTTGCCGGTAAACCACGAGCCTCATGGTATACATAGAATAATAGAAATGGGTTAATTTAAGATGTAAGGGCTAGCTTCCGGCCATTCATATGGCTTGTCTGGGAGTCTTTGGGGCCTGAATTCCATGTCCAGAGGGAGGCTGCAGTGCTAGGATGAAGCTTGTGGGATTTTTGATGAAATTGAGTCATGAAACCGTAATCATTGAATTGAAGAATGGAACACAAGTCCATGGAACAATCGCAGGTGTAGATGTTAGCATGAATACACATCTTAAAGCTGTGGAAATGACCCTGAAGAACAGAGAACCTGTACAGTTGGAAACATTGAGTATTCGAGGAAACAACATTCGATACTTTATTCTACCAGACAGCTTACCTCTTGATACATTACTTGTGGATGTTGAGCCTAAAGTGAAATCTAAGAAGAGAGAAGCTGTTGCAGGACGAGGTCAAGGCCGAGGTAGAGGAAGAGGACGAGGTCGCGGCAGAGGAAGAGGGGCTCCTAGGCGATAATGTCTTTCAAGATTACTGTTCCAAAGTGATATGGAATTGGGGGATATTTTTTGTACAGGTTTTGTTTGTCAGTTTTTAATAAACCTAAGTGTGGGATGAAAAAAAAGATGTAAGGGCTAGCTAGAAATATGTGTAAGCTATTGGCCAAACAGTATTGTAATTAATAAAGTTTTTGTGTGATGGTTTCAGGTCTGGGCAGCCAGGAAACAAATGAGCAATCTCCGCCTACACTACAGCCTAATCTGTTAAGGCTCTAAATGAATAAATTTATCTTAACATTGTTATGACCTTGCATTCTTGTATTTTATTATATTTTTATACTTGTTTAGCCAATACTTACTAAATTGCTGAATTGAAGATAGAACAAAATGAATATTGTGCTGATTAGTAGATGTAGCCAAAGGCACACACTACGTAAGTGAATTGAATAGGAAAAGTGTTTGTGGTAATTCAACCCAAGGGCACTGTCAAGCTTCCTTTTGTTTTCAACAAGATCCCTTTTTAGGAAAACCAAAGGCATGGCAGAATCAATTATCAGATCAGGCAAACATCAAGTACCAATAACCAAGGAGAACATGCAGTGACTGTTGACAGACCTGTGTTGATGCTACGGACAGATGAAGGATAAGGTGGTATCACATACACACATACATTTACACCTGACTGTAAATAGCTTCTATGGTCTTATCACATGTAAACTGGATGACCATGTCATATCAAGTTAAGAATTAAGTTAGGAGGGTTCAATCATTAGTAGCGGAAGAGAGGATGGGTATTTATTTCAATATAGAATCTCAAACTAAGAGGAATGGGCCCACTTTCCTCACTACTCTCCAGTTTTACTTACATTATTATTTTCTTTTTAGAAAAGAAACTAAGGCTGAATAATTAGTGAGTCCTAAAGTGTGTGGATGTTTAATCAAATCAGCTTTTATTAAAGTACCATATCTGTATGCCTAGCTAGTGAATATGCAGATTTGCAAATTTAATTTTTTAATTAAGTGATGTCTGATAAGATTTTATTTATATAGTGCTTTTCTTCTCTGTCTAAACTTAAATGTATTGGGATTTGAAGCTAGAATGACTGGATCTGAGTACATACCCTCCCACATACTCCCTGACTTATCTAAGCAAAGTTCTTTAACGTTTCTGTGCCTCATTTTCATCATTTGTAAAATAGGAATACTAACATCTACCTCAACCACATTTTTGTAGGTAGTGCCTTATTTAAAATAACTTTTCTGTTAGTACTTGTTATTAGCTCTGACGAGTTATACAGGAGTTAAACTGGAAGACAAAATGTCACTGTTGTGGACTATTCATTCCTTCATACTGGGGGAAGATGCGTCATTGTGATAGGGTTAATAAAAAGCTAAACAGCCAATAGCTAGGCCATTAGATAAATAGCTAGGCTAATAGCTAAATGATCCATAGCTAGGAGGTTTAGCAGGGTTTTCTGGACAGAGAGAGCTTGGTAAAGAAGAAAGGTGGCTCCCAGCCAGATGGAGAGAAAGCAGGATGGGCAGTACAAAGTAAAGGGTGAATCTAAGTTATAAGAGCTAGTGAGAAACAAGCCTAAGCTAAGGCCAAGCTTTCATAGTTAATAATAACCTGCATGTCATTTTTTGTGAGCTGGCAGCCCCAAAAGTGAAGTCTGTCTACTACTGTTTGAATTAATCGAATAAACACCTAGACAGAAAAACAGGTTTATGTTGACTCACAATTCAAGGGCACAGTCCTCCATGCTGGGGCCAGTCCAGCATCAGGGCTTGAGCAGCTGTTCATGTTGTATCTGCAGGCAGGAAACAGAGAGTGATGCATGCCTGCATTCACCCAACCTTTTCCTTTTTATACAGTCCTCCACCTAGCCCCAAAAATGATGCCACCCACTTTTAGGCTTATTCTTCCCACCTTAATAAACCTAATCAAGATAATCCTTCACAGGTCACCCAGCAGCTAATCAAATTTAAATAACCTCTCATCCCAGTGCACTTGGGAGGTTTGTTTTCTTGATCCTATCAAGACAACAATATTAACTATCACACTTACTGAAGAAAATATTTCACTTCCCTTCTCAAGGTGAAAAGTAAATGAAAGTGGGAGAAAGAGGAGTGGTATCTTACTTGAGCTCACTCCACATGGGAATATGAGGTGATTCGTGGTTTATTTTCTATGGAAGATTCCAGAGAAAGAAAAACCACCTTCATTTCAATTATTCATATTCTCAATATAGAAAGATCCTAGGTTAGGGATGGAGCAAAGTCCTTTAATAAATTCTTGATATAACATTGCCCTCATTTTTCCGGATAAAAATTTCATTAGGATTTGGTACTAGCCCCTGGAACTAGCATTTGGGAGCCACTGAACTAGATGACTCTTAAGATTCCTCTATCCATGAGATGTTATGATTCTATGAAAGAATTTCATTTGTGCCTGGCCCAGAGAAGAGAACCAAGGGACTGAACCTGGGTCAAGGGACAGGCAGATCCTGAAAATGTGTTTGTAAAAGGGCTGGCAGTCAGGCCCAGAGCATTTCTCCTCGGAATTCTTAATCATATTTCCCAACTGTCAATATGGAGGAAAATTACCTAAAAAGGCCAGAGGGCTCTTGTGAGTAGAACTTTTTGTTGGACCTCTGTGCCCAGTTTTGGGCTTTGGGAATTTCATTCCCAGCCTAGGCGCCACAAGATTTGGAGGAAATGGCAGAAATCTTAACTTGAGCTTTTCTCCCAGTCCTAACATTTTAAATGTATTTGTTTCTTGTCTTCATAGGTTATTAGCAGTTACAGTTCTTCTCCTCTCACCTGTGCCCCACCCCCCCACCCCCATGAACCTATGAAGCCATGTTGCAGCAAATTGAAAAAGAAAACCCCATATCCAAAGTGATTTATCATTAATGTGAAATTCTATGCTAACCTGACAGTCAAAGTGGGAATCCCAAACTATTTCAGTGTTCACACTACAAGACAGACAGTCAGATGCCCCCCAGACCACAACATCTTGTACTCTATTAATTGTGTACTGATGGAGCCCTTTGGTTGTATTTGCATTTCCAAATAAATACAAACATATGTCACCATTTCTTTTATTGATTTTGGACTTCCCCAGGAAGGAAACACTGTTAAATTATAATAAATGATGTCAACTTAAACAAATAGTGCAAAACCCATTAAGAAGGCATTTGTTGCAGAGCTTGGCTTGATTTGTTGGCGTCAGTTGAAATCATGTCAAAATAATGTCTTTGGAAACCAAATAAAAATTTGTTTGCAGATTTGTCTGAAGCAAGCATTTCTAGAGCATAAAAATCCTTAAGAATCAATATGGTTTTATTCAGTATGCAAATGCACTATAAAGCATTACAGAACAAAGTCCATCATTGAATTATAGGATAGTGCTAGTGAATTAATAAATAATAATAGATGATAAATAATATAGTGACTGAATTAGATAATACATTTATGAAGAAGTAGAGGGGAAAAAAGATTAAGGAGGATAGTCTTGGGAGAAGATCAATTTTCAGATAACCTAAAATAACATTTTATATTCAGAAATTAATGGAATTTAGCCCTAACTCGCAATGTCCGGTTAAACTAAATTCCATTGTAGCCATTAAAAAAAAGAAGAAAGATGCAAAATGCCTAGCTCTGAAGTGATAACCATTTGGGTTCTAATATTAGTCAGCCTACATCTGTAATTTGCATAACTGTGTTTGCCTTCCAGGTAATTGGGAATTTAATTGCTATCAGAATAAAATTTGAGTGTTATTTCCAAATGATGTCAGTGCTATGTATCCCAATGTGCAATTTTGAGACTCACTGCAATTAGGTAGATAGGAAGGCTACAGTTCTAAGTGGGTTTCTCCTCAGCATCTCCCAGGTCGTCGTCTGCTGCCTTCTTCACTGTGGTATCTGAGTTGAACATTGACCTTGGGCTCCTATGTTTTCTCTTCCCAGTAAATCAGATCCACTTTCCTTCCCGTCCTTTTTTAAGCGCCCAAAGATGTTTAAAGGAGATAATTTTGTAAAATAGTTAATTCTTTAACCCATAAACTTCTCAGTTTTTATTCTTGTGAAGTAAAATAAGAATTAAACAAATAAATGAAAGAAATCTCAACCATCATCTACTATCACCAAAGTTTCATAAAAAGAAAGATACTTTAATGCCCTCCACAGATAAAAGCCAGAAGGATATAATCTCAGAATAATGGGCAACATTTTTACTGAATACAGTTAGTTTTACGACAAACTCTTTCTGTGCTGACCTTATTTTTCTAGTTTTTGCAAAAGTAATAGTGAAATTTCATCATCACCTGGCACGATCTAGTAAAGCTGGTATTTGAAAACTGCTATTCTAAATCATGAACATTGCTGTGATATTAAGAAGGGAGCTTGGTTTTCTCATTGCTGTTTCTCCGTGGTAGGGTAAAGTACAATTAGAGAACAAAGCAGAATGAAGCTCTGAGACTCGGCTTAGAGAGCAGACACTAACAGCTAGCTCTGGGGTAAAGTAGGAAGAATGCACAGGACTGAGGCATGCCAAGGCTAAGTCAGCAGGGAGGTTTCACTTGGTAGAGATGACTTCTCAAAGAGAAATGCCTGTAGTTACTTTCCCTTGCTCTCACAACTTCTTTGACACGGACGGTTAGAATTGCAGGGCTTTGTGTGGCAGGGCTGGATTTTTTTCCTATCTATATCACACCGTGCAGCCTGCTTCCTTGTTGCAGTGGCTGGCTGCTACACGTCCCTTTCCTCTATAAGGAACTACTGATCTTATCCCATTACTGGCTGGCAAGAATAGCATTTTTTACTGATTTGATTTTTGCAAACAATCCTATAGGCAAAATTTGCTTAGATTCTGAGAGATTCACATTACTAAATTATGCATATGTTGTATGTAGCTACGTATATTTGTATGTGTTTGTGTTTTCCCACTCCTAATTCAGATCATACCAATTTCCTTTTTACCTTTGGGGAAAAAAAGACCCAAAGAAGTGTTAAATCAAAGGTTTAACTAAGTGTTGTCAGGGTTTTGGCTGTGGGGATTGTTAGAAGCATTACGAGGGAAAATCCTACAGAACAATGCCTTGTTGTTAGTTGTGAATGAAACCCAGAGACCATCAGAGGGAGTAGTTTAGCTGCTTTGAAAGGGCTCAGAGGGAGACAGATAATAAATGTGCAACAAACAATCCAATGTCAGAAATGATCACTATTGCAAAATGAGACCAAAAACCTATGCTTTTAGCAATTTCTACACATGAAGATCTAACTCTGGCCATGGCAATATTAACTGAATCATTCTTTGAATCTGGCTAGGGTGGAATTTCACAAGGACAAAGAGGATTTGTTCACTAACCGACAAGAGAGGTACTGGTCATGCATGCTTAAATGTGTTAATGGTTCTGGTCTTTAATGGTACCAATTTAATGAAGATGCTGTTATGCATTTTTAATTGTTCTCCTCTGATTTGACATTATCCATGCCTTCCTGACTAATGTGAAGATTTGTTGGCCAGCACTACAATTGGCTGAAACTGAATCATTATATTGTCAGTCCATCCCACATTTCGTTTGCTTTTGTGTTCTCTAATGCTGTGCAACTCTATTGATGGGGCCCGCTTTCAGGTCCAGATCATCCTTTGCCTCATTCTTTAGAAATAACATTGTATTTGTGTGTGTGTGTGTGTGTGTGTGTGTGTGTGTGTGTGGGAAGGCTGAGTAATGTTATATGTGTGCAGGTACTTGTAGAAGCCAGAAGAGGGCAAATGATACTCTACGTCTGGAGTTACAGATGGTTCTGAGTCACTCAATACATGGGTTCTGGGAACTAGGCTCCAGTCCTCTGGAAGAGCAGGAAATGCTCTTAGCTCCTGAGCCATCTTTCCACTGCCCTTTACCACATTCTGAAATCAATGTTTCCCATGACAGAACATATACCAACAAATTCATATCTCTTTAGTAGTCTTTGAAGCACTTAGCTCGTAGTAAACTTCATGCATTTATTCTGCCCATGAATTATAATAGTCTCGGCTGGTCTCTGTAAGTGACTTCTCTGAAGTTTGGTTAGATTTCTCTGAAGCCTGTCTAGTAATTTGACTTTTCCTCCTAGGAAAAGTCCCCACTCAAAATTTGGCTGCCCTCCTGTCAATCTTTTCTCCCTAGACTCTTGCCCAGCCCACTTTATATCCAACTAACTGGCAAGGTTCTGGACATAGCATGAGGATGCTAGATAATTTGTTTCACTTCTGGGTTGGAATTCCTCCAGGATCCCTTACTGGTGTGTTAACTCTTCCCTCCACTAACTCTAGTTTGAGGGGATGGATATTGCTCTGGATCTTCCTACTGGAGTACAGCCTCTGCATTATAGTAAGGGTCTCTCAGCATCTAAGAGTATCTACTTGGCCCAGCTCCCTCTCCTTTCATATGTGCTGTTGGAATTCATCAGTGATTGTCTTTGTAGATAATATGTTGGGTTCGGGTGCTGCAAAACACACCTCTACAGCTTTATGACTACCAGTGATTCCTTAAAAGGCTTGCTGTTTAAGATTCAGACATAAGATTGTGTCTGTATATGATGTTGCAAAATTGCATATATTTCAGGTGTCCTAGTTAGCATGGAGTAGCATGAGCTGTGGTAATAAGCAAGTCCACGCATGCAATATCTCAATACAATGCTTCATTTCTTGTCTACATAGAAATCCTGTGTAAGTTTTCAAGTCAGGATTGTGATTATTCTTCCCAAAATTATTTAGATATTCAGATTTTTTCTCTTTGTGGCGCCTAGATTTTCTAAGCTTTTGATGGTGTCTACACTTAGCTTGTGGCAAATAAGAGCAGGCCTAGAAAGACTCTTCTAAAAGCTTGGATCTGTAGGTGATGCCTTATCCTTTCTCTTGTGTGTCATTGGTCAGAACTCAGAGACATGGTTACATGTAATTTCAAGTTGGGTAGGGAATATGCATTGATTATTTTGCCTTAAAACTGGGAGGAGGGCTTTTGGAAGATACCCTAGTCTCTGCTGTAATGAACGAGGAAAACACGAATTTGCTTTTAGCCTTCCATACATTAACTCAGTTCTGTTTGGAAAATTGCTAGTACTACAGGAAGGAAAATAATATTACAAAATAATGAAATATGGGCCAGGTTAGGGAATAAAAAGGGAGCAAGTAAGGGCACAACATTGATAATATGGGTTACTGATGGGAAGGGTCAGATTTCTCAGACATGATGAGTTTGAGGGTCATCAATTCATGCAAAGCCTGGGACTGCACAAGGAGGCTACTAGTTATAGCAGATCCAGATAAAGAGATAAAGATAAAAAGGGTGCTTTTAGAGGCATGTCCTTGTATTGCTCCCTAATGTTTGCCAGGTGAAGGTCTTCAGTCCTTGAACAATTGAACTTTTAGCCTGCCCAGCTTCTTAGTTTGCACCTTCAGGCTCCTGCTTCTTATCAGTGTTTCCAGGTCCATTGTAAACCAGTACTAAATCCCATTAATTTTACCATTCTCTGGCCTTAGAGTAAATCTCCGTGAAACAATAGTTTTCTTAAAGCTGTCCATTTGGCGTGAAACTTCCCACTGAGAGGCTTATATATGAGGCAAAATCTTTTCATGTAGAAATAAATTTGATCTCCTCTTGATCTGCTTGGGTTTCATGAACAGGAACTGACCTCTAGTTCATCTGCTCCCCACTTCAGGAGTCCTGTTATATGTGAGAAGTTGACTTGTGCTGGGGACTAACTGACATATCCTTAACCATGTAGCTGGAGCATGAATTGATAGTTGAGGTGAGTGAGAAGGTGAAGGTTGCTTAGCTGCGAGCCTCAGATGTTGGCTGCAGAGCTGTTAATGGGGCTGAATATGATTTGTGTTTGGCCTGCAAGCACTTTGCAAAGGTAGAGAAGTGGCAAAGGTCTGAGGATGCAGAGGCATAGAAACCGTAGATTTTGCTTTTTTAGCTTGAGCTCTATATGTGCTCACTAGATGGCAAAATAATCATTGAAGGTGAGAGATAAGGTAGTCATCTCTTGTGAATGAATAGATTTCTAAGGGGTTCAGGGTCTTAATATTTTAGATTTAGTCATGTAATGTATTTGTGAACATGCTTCAAAGTGTCCTTTTCTCACAGTGCCCAAGACTTCACCATTATAGATCATTCCTTAAGAGCTTTCTAAAGCATTTTTAATAAACAAAGTTTGTTTAATCAACAGTTATGTAGTGCACAAGTTCGAAAGGACTTACAGGTATGAATCTACTTCTTTCTCACAACAACCCTCTGATGTAGGTACTATTTTTACACAGAAGTCCCATGTTGTAGATGATGACAAAGAGGGACTCTCAGACACATAGTTAGTGAATGGCAAAGCCAGGCTTACAAACCCAGATAGTCTGGTGGGAGACACCGTCTGTGTTCCCCACCATTACCCCGTACTGCCTCTCAGCATATGTTACATTTGTTTGGGGGGACTGATACCTAGTCTATTAGAAATTCATTCACCTAATGAGACTCTCTTCCTTTCTATCTAGTAGAGTATCAGGATTCTGAATGTTTTGAAGAAAAGGATCATTAATGGTCTTGATTAGATTCTTGGGGGAACCAGAGTGTCAGGATGATTGTCTTGTTAAAGAACTAGATCTATCAACACCGATTTTCCTTAAACATGGACCATTCAAGGAATAGCACCATTGCCTCTCTCCTGTATGCAATATGAATATGATTCCAATAATTAACATTTCTAGTGTCTCATCTCTTTTTCAAGTCATTTTATTTAGTGAACCCAGAAGCTATATAAGCTGGACGTGAAACTACCAGAGCAACAGTATTTTGGTTGACTGGGAAGCTACAAGCGACCATTTTAAAATTGTGCTTTGCTTCTGTATTTACAATCATTGTACCCTGTTTTTCCAGTGCAACTCCTTGGCGGGAGGTTACTCGCCAGGCTTGCTTTCACTTCCCCACGGATAATTTGGTAGTGGACATTGTTCTCTGATCACTTGAAGCTCCTGTTAGCTTTTTTTATGTCCTATGCCCTCCCTCACACTGTGTTCTGCGGGTGACTGACAGTTGGTTCTATTGCTGTCTTTTCAGAATGTTTTCACCTGGTGTTACATAGCCCATGGCTTTTCCTCTACAGCTGACTCTTTTCTCCATCCCTAGCTGTGACTGTTCACATCTTCAAATCATGTCTTAGACTTACTCGTATCTCTCGCTGGATATTCCAGAGGAATATCTGGTGGGAACAGGGAGAGGCATTGATAGTTTGGGTAGCTGTTTCCTTACTTATCCTTGTCTCTGGGACAACTTTCCTGGGTAGACACTATAAAAAGTCAAGCAATAGGGAACTAGGCACCTACTATGCACAGGATGTAGATAAACCAGACCCTCTGAGTCAAACTCACTAGGGCAGAATGAATATCCTCATATAGAGAAAGGGAAAAAAATCACTTGGCTGCTAAGCAGACTTGTCATTCTCTGTGCAATGACTAGGTATTCAGCTCCTACACTTTGGCGCTGAGCTCACTGTCTTCATAATTAATGCTAAAAAAGAGAAGATTTGGAAAGAATACTGAAACAAAAGGCTGAGTCTCCAGAGGGATCCTTCGAAGTGGACTTGGCGCCACCACCCCCAATGCACACTATTAATCCCTCACGGCCACATTCAGGGAATACCAATGTACTTCTTGGGTCCCCTGGTTCAATCTCACCATAAGACAATTGACCTATTGCCACCATAAGGAGCAAAACCTCAAACAAAGCAGCTGCTGAAAGGACTTTATCAAGCTGGAAATGAATTATTAATATGGTTCTGAAAGGGACTGGCATCAGAAACCAGGCTTTTTATTATTTACATTAATGAGCTGGAAGATGATGTAGTGATCAAAATCTCAAGTTTGGCGAATGCTGCAGTTTGCAGTGCAACAATGAATAACGAAACAATAACATTCAACAAATATAAATGCAGACTAATACATTTCTGAACAAAGAACCCAAGGAGGGACTATTTTCAGAGCAGGAAAGGCTAAAGAATAGTCTCAAGTCATTATGGAAATACCCTGCAGTTGGTTTGTTTGAGGATGAAACTCAGACTTACGAAGGCAAGAAAACAAATGCCAGACTGCCTGCTGAACAGACACAATACAATGCACCTATCAAAGGTTGTAGCTTTATCTCTACTAGAGATGTGTGCCCAATACAATATGCCATTCGCCTCTTATCTACCTCGAATGATAAAGCAAATTATTCTAACTTAATATCATTTTCTCTTCCTCAGACAGATTCCAAGTCTTCGCCGCATGACTGGCAGAGGATTGTGTGTGTCTGGGCTTTCTGTGTACTTCCTCAAAGTTGGTTACAACTATCTTTTCCCCACCAACACCTTGACCCTCTTTATCAGAATAGTGTTCTACTTAACCAACTTTCTCCATTCCTTGTAGGCACCAGACTAGCAATGCCACAGATGGATGAAGGGGTCTTTTATTATATTAGATCCTTTCAAAGGCTAGTATTTTAATTTTGTTTGAGTTATATTTTATTATATATTGTTCGGTTGCTTACACTTCTCTACATTTCTGCCTTTCATAGAGATCTCAATGGTGACCTTTTTCAGTCCTTAAGCATTTACGAGCTCTTGGTTATTGGTTGTTTGTCAGGCTCTTAACCTATCACTCTCCTAGTCTTTCACTTAACCTATCACTCTCCTGGTCTCTTTCTCTGTTAACAGTTTCTTTGTGCAAACTCTAGCCTGCCCACAAGAGCTTGACTTAGTGACTGCTCTGATAATTAGAACCCGCATAATCTCTACCAAATGTGCTTGCTTTTCTATCTTGCCTTCTTTTCTTAGTAAGACTTGAACCAACCATACTTAATATTTTTTTTGTGCTATTACAGTTAGTTTTTCTTATTCAAATCGATACCATTTTTTTCCAGGAAGGTTTTTTTTTGGTGCACTTAGAAAAAGGAATATAGAGAGGGCTATGAGTGTGTTTATAGCCATTTGAAATTATTTTCAACAATTTCTGTTTAATATCAACTGAAGAAAGGCAGTGCATTTAAAAATAATTGTAAACAGTGTTAAAGATAATGGTTTATAATGATGACCTTTGGGTTATTGCTATCCTAATCCTGAGTCTTGACTTAGAAAATCCTTTGCCAATGCTTAGGAAAGATTTTTGATTTGGTTTAGATGCGTCTGTCAGTGAAGCATAATAAAATCCTTATGTATATACATTGATACTCACTGATTTTAAATATTACAGTGATTAATATTGTCAACTGTGGACAGAGTGACCACCTACCTACCTCATGCTCCTATCTCTGTTCCTTCAGTATCATTATAGGCCATGACTTCAGGTTATAAGCCCTAATAAACTTTTCCTTCCTTAAACTGCTTTTGTCAGGTATGTCACAACAACAAGAAAGTAACAAAATTAGAAACTTAGTACCACTGTGGGGTCATTGCCATGATAAACCCGAGCATGTGACTTCTATAACTTTGGAAGTGTGTTACAAAGAGTGTATTGCATGGTAGCATTCAATACTGTGACATGATTTTAGTTCATTGCTCTTACTGAACTCTACAATGGGAGAAAGCAACACGGGGAGTAAACATATGAAAAGTGTGTCCATTAGAGGAGAAATGGGAGAGTTTAAGGTTCATGACATGGTAGCTACTGGGAAAACACTTGCAATTGCGAAAGAGGCTAGCACTATTAAGGGAAACCTGGTTTGCTATAGAACAATAGGCACTGGGTTTTGATCCTACTGCAATACTGGCTTTGTGGGAGCCTAGGCTGTTTGGATGTTTACCTTATTAGACCTGGACGGAGGTGGGAGGTCCTTGGACTTCCCACAGGGCAGGGAACCCTGATTGCTCTTTGGGCTGACTAGGGAGGGGAACTTCATTGGGGGAGGGGGAGGGATATGGGAGGCGGTGGCGAGGAAGAGACAGAAATCTTAAAGAAAGAAAGAAAGGAAGAAAGAAAGAAAGAAAGAAAGAAAGAAAGAAAGAAAGAAAGAAAGAAAGAACTAACTCTGTGGGGAGAGCCCTATCAGCCCTATCCAGTGATAGCTCCATCTAGTGTGCAAATTGAGAATGCCACTGAACTGTTGTGTGTGCATTTTTTTTTTCTCTCAAAACTAACTACCTAGGGCAGAGAAGGACTTCCCCAGAACCAATTCACAGAAGGTACACAGAGGACTATGTAACTGTGGTTAAAGTTGATCAAGCTACATCTAATGCTGGCAGGAGAACCTGGAGTCTTGTGCATGTGCTATGAATTTTATCGGCATGAAAGGTGTGAGAGGTGGGTATCAGGAGACTGTATGGAGTTTTCAGGAGGCCACTGAGTCCCAAGAATAGATGGCAGGATTGGAAACCCAGAAAAAGAAGTCCCTAAGGGACCACTGTAACCCTAGGATGTTAGAATTGCCGGAATCATGGGTGGTCTACCTAGGAAAACTGCATGCACGAAAGTGGAACTGGCCTAAGAGAAAAGCTATATATGCTACTGGCAGCAGAGCTTTTTGGTTTAAAATTGTCTTCAAATATATTGTCCTACTTAATCCTTATATTAATCAAACTACATGAAATCACCTCTATCTGAGCATCTTGAACTAAAAAAGGAAAAGAACATTTCTTAAAGCTCAGTCCAACAGTGTACAGATGAGGAAATTGAAGGTTAGCAAGATTAAGTGGCTTCCCATGTTCATCCATCTGTCCAATAGGAAGTAGACCTAGCGTTCAAATTCCCCAGTCCCGCTGTCATTTTTTCCTTTGATATTTCCTTCCAAATTTAAAATTTTCTAAATATGGGTTACAAGTTCCATATTCACTCATAAGTGGTTTTTAAACATAAAGTAAAGAAAACAGCCCACAAATTACAATCCCGGAGAACCTACACAACAATGAAGACCCTAAGAGAGACATACATAGATATAATCTACATGGGAGTAGAGAAAGACAAGATCTCCTGAGTAAATTGGGAGCATGGGGACTTTGGGAGAGGGTTGAAGGGGAGAGGTAGTAAGGGGAGCAAATAAAAGTAATAATAAAAAAAACCAAGTTCCAAAGATCAAGTGTTATGTTTAATTTACAATGACCCACTGGAATAAATAAGTTTGGAATGCTTGTGACCATCTTAGCAAGTTTCAAAAAATTCAGAAAGACAGTGACAGCAAAATTCTCACAGAAACAATCCCAACTATGCCCTCTCCTTTGAAATATGTCAATGTCTAGATATCTGACTCTTGTTTCTCCCTTGTTGAGAGTAAGACCACTACCACTGTCTTTGAACCAAATATGAAGTAAGCTATCATTAAATTCCAGCCAGGAGGATGGGCGCTGGCCAGGACCATCCTGGGTTCCCAAGAAATGAGGCTTAAAAAGGCAAAACCACCGATCCACTGTATTTACCATCAAGTCCAATCAGGTACAAGCATATATCCTGATGTACTTTCTAGCTGTGTACCCCCTGCCTACATCCAATCAGCGCCAAGAATACGTCTTGACACTTGTCCTGCCCACATACCTCTCATCCACATGTGAGCAGGCACATCCAGTGCAGATGGGTCAAACAAACATAAGACAAACAGGAACTTACTCTTTATTGTCGTAACTACAAACAGAGCCTTTAACCTGCAAGTTATATTTTTAGCGTTTTCATCTCCTATTAGCAAGGTATATTATTCTTTTTTTTTAAAAAAAAGATTTATTTATTTATTATGTATACAACATTCTGCCTCCATGCATGCCCACACGCCAGAAGAAGGCGCCAGATCTCATTACGGATGGTTGTGAGCGACCATGTGGTTGTTGGGAATTGAACTCACGACCTCTGGAAGAGCAGTCAGTGCTCTTAACCACTGAGCCATCTCTCCAGCCACAAGGAATATTATTCTTGTTGTTATTTTGGCCTCTTATTTCCTCCCATCTTCAGTGGTCTTTTTTCACCAAGATCAGATTGTACCACTGTCCGTGCAATAATTCGGTTCAATTCATCAAGTAGCACTGGAGAGCAGGGAAATGCGTGTGGGATCCTATATCACCTCAGGGGCTACAGTCACTTGCTGTCTAAGAGCTTCCTGTTTTCTAATCTGCCTGGAAGGTTTCAGAAGAAGCTGACAGGTACCCCGATCATCAGCACAGCTACTGCTGTCCCCAGGAAACACCCTTAGGACCTGAATAGCCCTCTTCTCTGCTGGGCCACACAATACTATCATAAAGGGCTGCTTCACTTCATTAAGTCAAACTGGCAAGCATTGTGCATATTAATGAGCACCCGAATGAGCATTAATTTTTGATGTTCTTCATTAACAAGCATTATACAGTATGACAAATTTTGGGTTGACTTTGTGCCAAAATGAGAACGAGTGGTTGTTTAGAGCTGTAAATCTAAAGGCTTTCCAGGGGACTTGGAGGGCTGTTCATTAATATTTTTGGAGCTTGCAATGTCAAATGAGACAAATATATGGACAGATATGGTTCCCGATGCCTCTGTTCCCACCTGTTTTCACTACCCCCTTAATCTTAACACATACACACACAATTTACTTAAGCCACTTTTCACTTCAGACTGGGAGGGAAAAAAATGTTCACCTCTTGAGAGTTACTAGACCCAGTAATTGCCTGGAAATTTCAGATAATGAAACTTCCAGCTTCAAAACAAAAATGCTTGGCAGGGATAAATAGATGGATGGAAAGATAGTTTTTTTTTTTTAATTGAGAATTGGAAACTCCATTAGAATTTTTTAAAAAGAAGCTGCATTTTGTTCTACTGCTAGCTGTTAAGTACAAAAAGTGCAAGAAATGAAGTGTTTAAGGCATATATCAAAGCCGTAAGGAAGAATAGGCATGATAAGAGGGACACAAAAAGGTCTTTTGGTTTCAAACATGTTTCCTCTCGGGCCTGCCAAGGTGCCCACATTTCTGTCATTATATTTCCTCTTTAGGGGCTTTCTGTTTTAATAGAGCTAATGCTTTATATTACCTGGGAGGGGTAACACATTAGTTACCTAGTAACAGGATTTGATTATTTCATTACATTCATTGCCACTCCGCAGGCTGTGGAATTAAGGGCCTGAAATATAGGGTGAGGATGCTTTGTTGGGTACAGAGGGCTAAGATTACTTCCTTGGTTAATGACGTATATTGGGTAGCCCTAGGGAAGGCAAACGACAGGAGGAAGTATCTGGGTATGGATGGGTACTGAATAGTAAGTTGTTCCTACTTTGTAATTTTCTACGAATCAAAGTAGGTCTTTAGATCCATGCTCTACCAAAATAAGAATGAGGGCTCGATATAGAGAATAGAGGTCAAGAATGTGCCTTTTGAATTCACACTACACTGGCTTCGAGACCTAGCTCCAAACCACTTCTAGTTGTGCAATCTTGAAGAGGTCACTTGCACTTTCGAGGGCTCAGCTTCCTTGACTGGTAAATGGTAATATCTGTCTCAGTCTTGTTGTAGGACTTGGATTTTTCCCAAATTGATTAGCGCAATGCCTATCGTTTTGTAAAATGGTCTTTTGTCTGATATGTGGAACATACAAGACTTCAGGATGGTGTGCCTGTCTCCACCCCTGTGTTTCTTAGTCTGTTCATTACCTTTCATAAGGTGTTTATTTTTTTTTTTAGTTGTTCTTCCTTCAGTGGCCCCTGGGTTCTCAGGTCTATCTGCATGCACCCTCTTTTCAACATGCCCTTGTGGATGATTCGTACTACACAAAGAAACCCTACTGAGTTCACAGCATATCTGACTTCCTGATCAAAGCAGGGAAGTCAAATCCAAAAACAATGGCTTTTAGATTCACTGTGGCATTATTTCCCCTTTCATCACTATCACAATGAAAGAAGTTCTTTGAGTGTGTTATCATCTTACCTGGTAATGATGTGGCCAAAATGCAGGTAATAATTACCTAGTGTATAGGAAACTAGAACTAATGAAAGACATAGCTTTTCTAAGGATTCTCTCTGTGGATGTAAAACCCAGTAGTAAATTTTGGCAGTGGCTGAGAGGCCTGCAGCATTCAATGTGACAGACAAATTCAACCTCTTCCCTTTTTATGCATCCAGCACCAGTTTTGGTGTCCTGAAATGACTATGGCTTATAAAGTATTATCCCTGACCTCAATTTGCATCAGATTGAGCTTGGAAATGGAGAATGTGACTAGTGAATCTATTAGATACAAACCAAATGCTAGAAGTTAGGTGGGAGAGTGCTACAGACATGAAGCCTTGAAGGTTCTCTTTGGATACCTACAGAGTATTTAAGATATCCAAGCTACATGTGTATTGAGTGTAGGGAGAGAATAAGAGGACATAGAACTAATAAGGAATTCAGATTCAGGAGTAGGAATACATGTGATGTGTGCAGAGGACAATAAAGCAATCAGATTGTCAAGAGAAGGAAGAACCTGATAAAAAGCAGTGGAAAATGCTATCCTAAAACATGCATATAGGAAGTTTCCAAGGGTTCTTGAAAGACAAATTGTGAACTTTGATTTTACATAGCCGGTAGAGGGAACCATTTTACATTGGGAAAGAAAGGTGTAATGGGATTCAAACAGAAAGGCAGTGTTAGTAGAGGCTTGGTACAAAGCTGTAACAATGAGAAAGGGCTTGGTAATGAAGTAATGTTTAGCAACATAAAATCAATCTTCCCTTGGAGCTTGTTAGAAATGCAGAAGTTTTCATGTCTTACCTTGGACCTACTGTGCAAGCTAACTAAGAAAAACTACTACAAAATTTGATAGTTTAAAACAACAGACATGATTTCACAGTTTATGTGATCAGGTATCCTGAGGTTCTGGTCTAGATTTTGACTGGAGCCATAGTATCTGAAAGATTAGACAGAAGATAAAGGAGCTTTCAAGCACAGTCTTGTTGTCACTTTTGGTAGGTGTTTCAGTTTGTTTGTTTGTTTGTTTGTTTTTGGTTATTGGCTAGAAGCATCGATTTGTCACCATCCTTAGCTTTTCCATAGGTGCTCTGAATGACTTTTCAATATTTCTCCAGTATGAATAATTTGAGAGAGAGAGAGAGAGAGAGAGAAAGAGAGAGAGAGAGAGCTTAAGACAAAATTCACATTGTCTTCTATAATCTCATCTCAGAAATGATGTAACTACTGTGCTTATTTTCTTGATGACACAGTACAACCCTGATAGAGTGTGGGAAGCTGCATAATAAGATAGGATAGAGAGATGGAGTTATTAGCAGCCATAATTTAGGCTGGCTGTCATAATCACTGCGAATCTTGGTTATGTAGAAATAACATGGGTGTTTCTGTCTTAAAATCAGAGCAGCTGTGATTTCCTGAAGGCAACTTTCATAAGGTTGGGTACACTAACAGTCGTCCATGGCAGGGGGGTTGCTTACAAAGATCACTGTGGGGTACACAGGCAATGCAGAAGCAGTGTGTGAAATATGTGAGGCTCCTTCTAGCCTGAAAAATATATAAACCTGTTCGCAACCTGTCTGTCGTGATGCTTTTGGGGGTCACCTATCAGATATCCTCACATCAGATATTTACATTATTATTCATAACAGTAGCAAGATTATAGTTATGAAGTAGCAACAAAATATAATATTATAGTTGGAAGTAACCACTATATGAAATACTGTATTAAAGGGTCATAGAGGTAGGAAGGTGGAGAACCGCTGCTTATATTATAAGCAGTTAACACTACCATTCTATGGTGATGTCATGACTCTTACTTAATCTGCCCATGTCCCTTTTGGTATTCTCTCAATAGGTGTAGTAAGGAGCGGTGGGCTGCGTTCCCGCCCAGCTCCGCACGGCTAGCTTTACCCGAAATAATTACACAGAAACTGTATTCTTTTAAATACTGCTTGGCCCATTAGCTCTAGCCTCTTACAGGCTAACTCTCACATCTAGATTAACCCATTTCTAATGAGTGTAGCACCATGAGGTGGTGTCTTTCCAGGAATATTCTTAACCTGCATCCGTCTTGGAGAGGAGAGCTATGGTGACTGACTGACTTGGCTTCTTTCTCCCAGCATTCTGTTCTGTTTACTCCACCTACCTAATTTTCTGTCCTATTAAAGGGCCAAGGCAGTCTCTTTATTTAACCAAAGAAATCAACACAAAACAGAAGACTCTCCCATATCAAATAGTGGTGCCATAAGTAAGTACAATGAGGCTCATTAATTCATCAAGTTAGACTTGGATGACATAATTTCTTTGGTCTAATTTTGTTATCCTACCTGAGTAAATGTTCAGCTCTTCCCAGGAAAATCTGCACAATGATATTGACTCAGAATCTATATTTTAGCATCCATATATA
>NW_026068104.1:1212410-1252375 GCF_014885135.2 Alexandromys fortis
ATACATCAAAGTTTCTGTGCATGTGCCATCAGATACTACAGCATGTGTGGAAGTCAGAGGACATCTGTGGGAATCTGTTCTCTACTTCTAACATGTTGATTCCAGGGATTAAACTCAGGGAAGTGGGCTTGATGGCAGGTACCTTTACCTACTAAGCCATCTGACCAGACCTGGAATTTCTATTTATATAGTCATTGTATCTGACGTTTTCTTTATTTTTTGGCTTCTGGATGTTATGTTATAATTTAAAATGACTTCTCTCTGGTTCACAATTATTTAAAATAATATTGCTCTTGTAATATTTTTCATGGTTTTATTTAATTCAATAAATTCTATATTAAAATTCTGATTTAGGGCAGTGGTGCTGCAGGTCTTTAATCCCAGAACTCAGGAGGCAGAGGCAGGTGGGTCTCTGAGAGATTGAGGCCAGCCTGCTCTACAAGAGCTAGTTCCAGGACAGGCCCCAAAGCTACAGAGAAACCCTGTCTCGAAAAATCAAAATAGAAAGAAAATAAAATTCTGATTTATCTGGAATTTATTTGTATTGAATGTAAGCAATAATCTCAACTTTACCATCTTACTAGACTTCTGCTCAATGGTTTCAACATAATTTAACCAACTGTCTCCTTATACTTGAACTAACTTTAGTATATACCAGATTCCTAACTTCATTTAACTTTCTAGTTTATCAATTGCTTCATTTTGAAATTACTTTAAATTTATATATATTAAAAAAAAACATAAAGGAGTTCTGTTTCTATTATTAAGGACCTGACAGAGAAGACTGTGGGGTGGGGCGGTGCCAGAGAAACTTAAGACTAATTTGTAAAGAAAAATACAAACTTAGAGCCCATCTCAAACGTATGTGTAAATCAGCGAGACAATGGCACATGGAAGAAATCTTAATTATCTAACATGCGAGATACCTCTACATAGCTATTCATCAGGTGCTATTTTAGAATACTCACTGCGCCTAAGAAGAAACACTGGCTCTGATATCAGTCTTCTGTGGTTCAAATCATATGCGCAAATAATATCAGTAGTTGCATCTTGAAATGCTATGGCTATTCTTCCACGGCCTAAATCAATATATTCACTGCTTTGCTTTATCTAATCTGCTGCAGCTCTTTTCTAACATAGCTTGATAGGGGCTAGTTATCTTTGGCCACAATAAACACCTGGTAGATTTGAGGTTTTGTTATTACTCTTGCTTAGCTACTTTGAATGCTTCTTGTATAGGAGTAGGCACACTGCCACTAGGAGAGGGAACATGATCTGCAGCTTCTTTTGTATTCAAAACTTTAAGGATTATGAAGAGCAAACCTAACCCAATAAATCAATCACATAACCAACCAATCAAATAAGTATATGGCAGAGGCAGTATGAAATATGCAAAACCTAAATTATTTACTAGTTGGTGCTTTTCAGAAAATGTTTGTAACTCAATACTGAATCTAAACTTGTTCTTTATCCTGTAAAAATAACATTCAGCTTGCCAATAACAAAATTAGCTGTCTATTACATGTCGATATAATCCCCATGCTTTGGCACAGAAGTGAATCCTGTTGGCTTATTCCACACCATGTGGCCTTTCTCACCCTTGTTTTCACATGTTATCCATTGGAGATGTAAAGACTCAGAAGAGACTTTGAGGCAGAAATCATGGATGAAATCTGATGGAGGCTTTGACAACATACTTTTTACGCTGCGACTCAACCCTGTTGCAAGCTTGGTTAGAATAAATAAAAATAACAAGATAGCAATTTTATTTTAAAACATCTATTTTCTCCTTGTTGATTTTCTTCTAAGATCATAAAGCAAAAGGTAAAAAACACTTCTTCTTGCCTTTCCCCTCTTCCCCATCTGTGGGTGTATCAGGTATGTATCTTGCTAATACTGTGGGTATTGAAACCTCTTCCATGCACAGATGGACTTATTGGATCATAAAGTGTAGAATTTTTATGATTTGTATGATACTTTAATAGTAGGGATATTGGAGATAATTTGAGACGTATCATCATATAAATAATCACACACAAAAAAAGTAAATAAAAAAATAAAACACACACACAAATAATCACACAATTGAACCTGGCCTCTCCTTTGACACATAAAGTTACTGGAGTACTGAAAGGTTTAATGACGCGCCTAGGTTCACACAGTCAAGAGGGGACAAGAATTGTAGAGAATAGGTCTCTGGACTGTCAGCCCACAACTCTGCTTAGTGGATCATTACTAAAAAAATTAAGTTCTTTCTCTGCTCCTTGCATCTCATCTCTTTCTGGGGCACTAAAAGCATGGTAGATTGAAAAGTAAATATAGAGGCAAAAAATCATCTTGGCTGGTTTTCTTTTATTTAGAGTTTTCAAATGGATCTTTTCTGATTACCATTTCTCTTTACTTACTCTGTGGTAAAGAAAAATGCATACTCCACTCTTTAATTTATTTGTCTTACTTGCCTTATTGTATTAGAATTGTTCACACTGCTATTTTATAGTTTTATTTGAGGAGATGGTGTTATTGTTGATTCTTTAGAAATGTGCTTCATTCGGTTCCTCGGTATCAAGAGAATTGGCATGGGGATGGTTTTAAGACTGGACATTGATACTTCAATATTGGAAGCCAAAATTCTTTGTATAAATCATCATAATGCTTGTATATAAATGAATCATACCCTTCAAAATACTTCAAGTCCTTTCCAGATCCAATTAGTTATAGTAATACCGTGTGATTGCTATATAAATAGTTGTTACACTGTATTGTTTAGAGAATACTGACAAGAATAAGATGGCTGTGTCTGTGCAGTATAGACCCACCTTTTTCTCAAATATTTCTGGTCTGTGATTGATGGAATGTGGAGCAAGTGGATGTGGAGGAGCAACTGTATCCCATCATTTACATCCTCACTGAAATCTACTGAGTTATATTGCTTCTCTATTATTGGGAATCCCTGGATCTATCCATCTTAGCCTAAGTATCTGCTGGCAAGTAGGGCCTATTGTTTCTATTCTTCATATATGGGCCTGGACTCCTGTGTATTCTTTGAACTTTAATTCAGTGTCAGACACTCTTTCCTCCCTACCTTTTCTCTCATTCTCTCCCTCTCTTTAGAAACGTGTTTTAACAACTTACAAGCAGGTTCTAAGTGAGAGTTTCTTTGCCCACCAACAGGAAGATAAACAATACAGAGGATCCACTTCACTTTAGAAGCTACTATGTTCATTCTTTTATATCTGTAAGATCCAAGAGAATATTTTTTGTTTTGTTTTTCCTTCAAGGAGATCCTAGTAGTATTTAACAAGGTGAAACTTTCTGCAGAGCACTAGAGTTTAACTGAAGTAAAAGATTCTACTTTGCTCAAACCCATGAGAATATCCTGGGTTGAAGTTAAAGAACTCTTCACATTTCAAGCAAAGCTCTTAGGGCTTTTGGTCTCTCAGCTCCAACGAGAAGATTTTTTTGACTACTTGGCATTAGCTATACCTTCACAAACAAAAAGGTCTCATTATTCTTTCTTTTTTTCCAAAATCATTATTTTTATTTTAATTTATTTTTTTAAATTTCATTTTCTATTCCATTGGCAGTTCTCTCCTCACCCCTTCTCTCACACCCCTGCCTCCCCCCAGGAGCCCACCCCTATCCACTCCTCCCAATGGGTAAGGGCTCACATGGGACATCAACAAAGTCTGGCACATAAGTTGTGGCAGGACCAAGCCCCTCCCCCCTGCATTAAGACAAAGCATGGCATCCCACCATAGGGAATGAGTTCCAATAACCTAGCTCATGCACCAGGGATAGATCCTGGCCCTACTGCAAAAAAAAAGTAAATAAAATGATGCCTAATGATATTCTGCTATACGTGTAGACAGGGGCCTAGCATAATTGTCATCAGAGCGAATCTATCCAGAAACTGATTAGAGCGAGATGCAAAGATCCACAGTCAAATATTAGGCGGAGCATGGGGGGGGATCTTGCAGAGGATGGGAAGGAAGGGATTACAGGAGGCAGAGGGGTCAAGAGCACCACAGAAAACCCCATAGAATTAACTAATCTGGGCTTTTAGGGAGTCATAGAAGACTAAAGAAGCAGCCAGGGAGTGTGCATGGAACTAACCTAGGTCCTCTGAATACATGTTACAGTTGTGTGACTTGTGTGTGTGGGACTCCTAACAATGGGAACTGGGACTCTCTCTGCCTCTTTTGTCTGCTTTTGGGATCTTTTCCCTCCTACTGGACTGCCCTATTCAGCCTTAACACAAAGGGAGTTGCCTAATCTTATTGTAACTTGCTATGCTGTGTTTGGTTGATATCCCTGAGAAGCCTGCCTTTTTCTGAAGAGAAACAGAGGAGTGGATAAGGGCATGGGACTGACTTGGAGGAGAGGAGGCAGGGGAAACTGGCCAGAATATAATATATGAGAGAATAAATTTTAGAATAAAAGGAAGTGGAGGGTCCTGAGAGAAGACATAATTAGGACTTGTGTAAGGCATGGTGCAATGTCCTAGCCTAAAATAATTAGCTGTAATCCTGGTATTTTTAATTTTCAGAGCTTTGATATCCTGCAGATAAAAGTGAGGCCAGTAAGTCTTACTTTTTGTACCCAAGTAGTGTGATAATAGGAAAAATCTTTAAACTAGTTACTACTTTTTGTGGCCAATTTCCCATTTATTTATATACTTGAACAACTGACTCAGATTCCCACACAGTCATTGGTAAGTACTGTTTCCTGTTGTATGCTTTATTTTCTTTCTTTTTTGGGTTTATTTTCGGAGACAGGGTTTCTCTATATAACAGCTCTGGCTGTCCTGGAACTCACTCTGCAGACCAGGCTGGCCTCAAACTCCCAGAGATCAGCCTGCCTCTACTTCCGAAGTGCTGAGATTATATGTTTTCTTACTATCTCCTCCACACATATTAATTTCACTATATCAGGAGTGCTGTTCTACTAGGACATTGCTCTACTAAGTGAAAAAGTTTAACTGGTGTACCAGATAAACATTTCCATGCTAATCTCTTGTTTCTCTCAAACAAGAATTCTCTGTATAATTTCCAGTACACTATCTTAGTTGGGGTTTCTATTGCTCTGAAGTGACACCATGACCATGGCAACTCTTATTAAGGCCAGCCTGGTCTACATAGGCCAGCCAGGCACACACAGAGATACTCTGCCTCAAGAAACAAAAGAAAACAAAGACTTAGAAGGGCAGATGAAAGACATTCTCTAGCAAAGTATAGTGAGAGCTTGATGTCAGAAACATAGACCAACATGCCAGTGTGTCTTTCCACACTGCCAAAACATATTTAATATCAATATAATTATAAGATAGAGTACTTTCATTGGCAAAAAAATTTTCTGTATTATTTTATAAAAAACCTTATATAATCAAGGCAAGGGGTCTTTTATTCTATTCTAATCTTAATTGCTACTATTAACTCTCAGATCATATACACACTATATATCATGTAATCATTCAACCTACATATCTATATCTCTGTATGTATGTAAAGTTTCCTAGAGGCTACAGGGGCTGAAGCAGTGTTCAGAGATCTTCAAAGAAGCCAAAAAAGAAGAAATTAAGATAAATTCAAAAAGAGAAAAAGATCCTAAACCTTATTATGTACTCCACTGTTACTGCCTCCACTGCAGTCTCCAGAAGCTCATTAGAGTTCAGTTGCAGGGTCACAGCTGAGGTGCAAAAGTGAGGTGTGAGAACATGAAAGTTGTAAAGGTAAAGGGAAGTAGCAGGACCAGGCAAACAAATTTATACTGTGATGCCACTTATATATGTAGGAATAAGTTATTCTTCAGTCTGTGCCTTATGGATGCTGCTGGATGGTGTTGTTTCCATGTCTGCCATGGTGAAGCATCATCCTCAAAGTAGAGTCAAATATATTTTGCAAAATGAAGTCTTTCACCTAGACAACAAAAAGGACCCTAAGAGAGATATACATAGATCTAATCTACATGGGAAGTAGAAAAAGACAAGATCTCTGAGTAAATTGGGAGCATGGAGATTGTGGTAGAGGGTAGAAGGGAAGGGAAAAGGAAAGGAGGGGAACAGAGAAAAATATATAGCTCAATAAAAACATTTTAAAAATAAAGTCTCTCAGGGCATGGACAGTCTGAGAAAACAATTTTACACAATGTGAAGCAACTTAGTGCAGGACATAGTCTGATGTCAAAATGAGGCAAAAGAAAACATCTAGTTCCCCTATTTTGGATTAGAACTGTCCCATTGTTTAAGTTTTACATCTACTGGCAGGTAGATATACGCTCCTCCAAACACATGAAATATTAGCACTCTTTCTATTTCCCCATCAAGTTACCAAGGCTCTTAGTTCTGCTTTCTCAATAAATTTTCTTTTTGCCACTTGCACAACATTAGTTTTCCTTTGGCTTATGCCTGAACAATGGCAAAAGGTAGCTCATCTTTCTGTTTCCCCACAAAAAAATCTTTCATTTCTCTCTACCAAGTCTTTTCTATACAATACAAGGACACTGTAGAAGGTTTATTAAAAACAAATGGTATGATACAAGTTTAGCTTTCCTCAATGTAATTGTGGTTGAATCTCTTCATGTTTAAACCTATTTTATACATCTGGGTTGTCTACTGAAATTCATTCAAGTTCCATAAGCCAATATCCCCAATCTTTCTAAATTTCTCTTCCATTGTTCTCCAAAATGGAGTTGATACATCTACCATGCTAAAATTTTTCCATTGTTATTGATTAATAATTAATAATATGCTTACCTATGTTCTGTTTGAACTATTCCTCTGATGTGGGATTCCCCTCTGTATGCTGTGAATGTGTTTTGTTATCATTGGTTAATAAAGAATCTACTTTGGGCTATGGCAGGGCAAAATAGAGCAGAATGGTAATTCCAAGCAGAAATAGGGGAAAAAAAGAAGGCAGACTCAGGGAGACACCATGTAGCTGCCGCAGGAGACAGATGCTGGATGGAAACTTACCAGTAGGCCAGAGCCTACTGGCGATATACAGATGAATAGAAATTGGTTAATTTAAGATATAATAGATAGCTAACAATATGTCTAAGCGATTGACCAAGCAGTGTTGTAATTAATACAGTTTCTGTGTGATTTTTTGGGTCAGGGCAGGTGGGAATGAATGAATAGTCTCTGCCTACATTCCTCTTATTTCATTTTGCCTTCATCCTGTTTATTCTTTGAGACCTGTCTTAAAGGCTTTCATCATCTTACATGAAACTGTCCTCTCCTCCCAAAACAATACAGGCTGTTGTTATTGCTTTTAGTTTCCCTCCTGAGGTGCTTGGTAAGACCTTATAGTTGAAGACATCATCATGTGTTTTACATACAGGACACAAAAAATCCAACTGAAATTTAGCAGGGAGTTTCTTCCCTGCTGAATAATGTCCATAATGCTGGAATGTGCTATTGAGGCTTCTGAGGGGAAACATATCATCAACGGGCTTCCTCAGTTGTAAACCATACATGATAAAATATTGATATGCAAGGGAAGATATATCCACAATGCAATAGTTGCAAGACTGTTTTGGGGGTAACCAACTGCTTTTCTAGTGTATTTTAAGCACACTGCATAGGAGCAAATTCATGTCTAGGACTATAAATCTGATTTCAAAAGCCTGTGTCTGGAGGAGTCACATGCCTTAGGAGAGAATATATTACTGAAGTTTTGCTAAATGGACATGTAGTCAAACTGCTTTCGAAATATTTATGTTTATGTCAATGAACCAGTGCTGTTCTCAGTCTGATTCAGAGAAGCTTCTTTTAGGGTAGGCGAAGGTTAATTCGGAGACATATGACTGATTAAAATCCTGAAAATAAGCTACCATTGAGTGCTCAGCCCTATGTGGGACATCTATATCAGCACATCCAATGCTCGGGAACATGGTGGAAAGACTATAAGAGCTGGTGCTGTAAGGAGCTCTTTGAAAAACTTTCTTCTAGATGTGACATAGCCACTGTAATCATGAACACATGACACCCGTGGAGAACTGCATCAAACCAATAGACATACACACAAAAGAAATGAATATCGAAAAGGACTAGTCTGGAAGAAACGGGTCATCAAGAATAGGAGAGGGATATAAAAGAAATGAAGGGTACAACGTGATCATAATACATTGTATGCATGTATGAAATTGTCAAATATGAGGACAAAAATATTCATCTCTTTTTAACTCTCCCTGTTCCATCCTTGTTCATTATATTTTAGCCAACAGTACATATTCCCATCTGAAGTGAATTTTGCTTATTTAATTTTTATGACACATTACCAGAATAGAATTTATGTTAAGGAAAGTAGTACTTTTTAAAGTTTTTTTCTCTGTTATATGTCTGTATAGGTTCCTAGGAAATACTTTTGATTAATATTACTGTATCACAAAATCATACTGAAGATTTTAGTTGCAAGTTATTTCACTCTTCTATGATGATGTTTTGCATTCTTTGTGTTGTATGTTTCTTCTGTCTTTTTCTTTATCTGGCTACTTTTACATATCTTTATATATCTGCAAGTGCAATAAGACTAAGAGCATTAGTGCTGAAATTATAAATTATATGATTTGGATAGGGAGATGCTTTCTTTTAGACAGAAGTTCCTGTCCTTTCTGGTCCAGCAGCTGTTCAGTACCAATAAAACACAAAAAGATTGTATTAATTATAATCTGGTTGGTCTATTAGCTCAGGCTTATTATTGACTAGTGCTTACAACTTAAATTAACCTATAACTCTTATCTACGTTTAGTCATGTGGTTTTGTACTTTACTCAGTGAAACATTCTCATCTTGCTTCCTCTGCATCTGACTGGTGACTGTAGACTGTGTTTTTCCTCTTTTCCCAGAACTCTCCTAATCTGGTCATCCTGCTTATACTTTCTGCCTGGCTACTGACCAATCAGCATTTTATTAAACCAAAACAAGTGACAAATCTTTATAGGGTGCAAGAACGTTATCCTACAGCACTATATCATGTCCTTAATATGTTTAAAATTTAAAAGACAAATAAAACCACATGTTGAGGAGAGTTTAGAGGAACTTCCAAATATTGCTGATGGAACTGTTTAAATGGTATACCCACTTTGAGAATAGTGTTAGAATTAGATTTCTAACAATTAGAATAGTTGAGAAATAATTTTTTTATAATACCAAAAAAATATCCCCATGACTCAGATATTCTGTTATTTGATATATCCCAAAGAAACACAAAATTATCTGTTCACCCAAAGGTCATTGTAGCAGTAGTCATTATGGCCAGAAAACAGAAATAATATCCATCAACAGGGGTATGAATAAACAAATTGGGGCATATCCATTTAATTAGATACCTCTCAAAAATGAAATAAAACACAGTTTTATTTAAAAGTAATTTTTAAAATCACATATTTGAATTCTTAGAGTAAATAGATTATAATTCCATTACTACAGAAATTAGAGCAGAAAAAAACCTAAATTATGGTACAAGAATGTACCATATTATAACATATATAAAGAAACAGTGTCTGCTTCTGCCAGTGGAAATAGACTGGAAAAGAGTATCAGGAAACTTTTGGGGGGGGTGATAATTCTCTGAATAGTTTTTAAAGAAGAATCTTGTTGTGTTGTGCTAGCTGGCCTCAAATATGTAGAAATCAACCTAACTCTCCTTCACTTAAATTTGCTTTTGCATACAATTAGCATATAATTAAATAGATATGTTCTAATTTCTTTGCTCATACCCCTGTTGATAGATGATAGATATTGCTTCTGTCTTTGGTCACGATGACCACTGCTACAATAAGCATTTATAGGCAAGGGTTTGTATAGATATAAGCCTGTAAATTCATATTGTCTTAGTCAATGTGCTATTGCTGTGAAGAGACACCATGACCATGGCAAATCTTATACAGGAAAACATTTAATTATATCTGGCCTACACTTTCAAGTTTTAGTCCATTACTGTCATGGTGGAAAATATGGTGGCATGCAGTCTGACATGGTGCTGGAGAGTAGCAGGGAGTCTTATGTCTGGATCCACAGGAAGTAGGAAGAGAGACACTGGCCCTGATTTGAGTATTTGAAATCTCAAAGCCCAATTCCCAGTGACACACCTACTTCAACAAGGTCACCCTACTTCAACAAAGCCACACCTTTTAATCTTTCTCAAGTAGTGCCACTCTGTGAGGACAAAGCATTCAAATATACAACCCTATGGAGCCATTCCTATTCAAACCACCACAAATATTAATATTAAAGTATGTTAATATATATCACTTATATTAGTCCCATTAAGTAACCCAGTGATGGGATAAAGATGTGCACCAGTGCACCTCGTCTTTAAAAATAAATGTACTTCAAAAATTATTTATATGTGTGTGTATGCATGTGTACATATGTGTGTATGTGTAGGGGGTGCCTGTGTGTGTACAGATGCAAACAGACATGTGTGTTCACTTGTGTTTAGAGGTCAGAGGACAAGCTCTGTGTCCTTAAGTACCTTCCACTTTCTACATTGTTGTTATTGTTTTTGAGATAAGATCTCTCATTGGGCTGGAACATTACCATGTAGGCTAGGACAGCTGGTCAGGACACTTCAGATATGCTTCCCACCTCACTATCTCTGAAATTGCAAATGCATGCCACCACTCCTGCCTTTTAACCTGGTTTATGGAGATCTGAACTCAGGCCTTCACACTTGAGAAGCAAGTGCCTTATCAACAAAAGCATCTCCCCAGCCAATAATTCCATTATTATTTTAACTATTATTGTTTTATTTTGTGTGTGTGTGTGTGTGTGTGTATTTTGCCTGCATGTATGTCTATGTACCACATGTATGCACTGCTCCAGGAGGGCTGAAGGAGACATCAAATCCCCTGATCTGTAGTTATAGATATCTTTAAGCCACAAAATGGGTGCTGGGAACTGAACCAAGGTACTAGGGAAATTCCCAGGAATCCACAAAGATATTTGCAGCTAAGATCCTAAGAAATGGGGGAGAGAGTTCCTGATGACTGCCTTAATTGTCATCATAGAACCTTCATCTAGTAACTGATGAAAGCAAATGCAGAGATCTACAGCTAGCACTGAGCCAAGCTCCCAGAGTCCAGGAGAAGAGAAGGAGGAAGTGATAATATGAGTAAAGGGGTCGGGACCATGATGGGGATACCCACAGAAACAGCTTTCCTGAGCTAGTGGGAACTCACTGACTTCAGATTGACAGCAAGGGAACATGCATAGGCTTGAACTAGTCCCTCTGAATATGGGGGACAGTTGTGTGACTAGAGCAATCTGTGTGGCCGGCAATAGGGCCAGGATTTATCCCTATAAATCCCATAGTAAAATGGGCTTTTTGGAGCCCATTTTACTATGGAGGGATACCTTGCTCAGTCTAGATATGGGAGGAGGACCTTCTCCAAGTGATATGCCAGACTTCTTTGACTCCCTATGGGAAGCCTTACCCTCTCTGAGGAGTGGAAAGAGGATGGGGTGGTTGAAAGGTAGAAGGAGTGGGAAGAGGGGAGGGAGAGGGAACTGGGATTGGTATATAAAATGAGAAATGATTATTTTTAAATAAATAAATAAATAATGAAAATAGCAAATAATAAATTTTAAAATGGGCAATAAAATAAAGAAGAAGACAAGAAAAGGAAAATGACCGTCTATCTTCCTTCCCTAGTACACTTCATATGTATGCACTCTGACAAAGCACTACCAAGCTTCAACTTCAAAGCACTTTCCTTCTAAAGCTACAGTGATTTCCCATCATAAACTAATATGACAATTCCATTTTATATTTTAAAACGAGTTTGCTTTGTTTATTTTACTTAATTAAATAAGCCTGGCTTAAACAACCTTTAAAGGCAGACATTATCATGGAAGATTAATTGCTGCAATTCTACTGCTTTTCCCTTTGCATATGGCCTATATATAATATATAATATATACATATTGCAAACATATTTTTTGTTTTTTATTTTTTAAAAAAAGAAAACTAACTTTTTCCAGTTTACATACCAATCCCAGTTTCCATTCCCTCCCCTTCTCCCATTGCCTCCAACTCCCCTCCACATACCCCATTCACTCCTCAGAGTGGGTAAGGCACATTGCTTTGGTGAAGGCCCAAGGGCCTCTCTACTATATCTAGGCTGAGCAAAGTATCTATCCATAGAGAATATGAAGGCAAAGGCGTAAGTCAAAAACAATCCCATACCAGTTTAGAATTATGATTAATAGAATGGTTATTTATTTAAAGGGGAAAAAACTTACAGATTACCGTCCCAGACAACAGCCCTCTGGGCAATCAGGAAGGGAGACTAGTCGCCAGAAGCAGAGCAGGAAGTAAGAGAGAGAGGAGAGGGAAATGGCCACTTTTTTAAAGGGAGAGAGAGAGAGACCACGCCCCAATGGGTTGGTATCTCAGCGGCTATTGGCTGGAGGAGCGGAAGGACCTCCCGCAACAAGAATAGGTTCCCAAAAAGCCAGTGCAAGCAGTAGAGAAACATCCTGGTGCCACTGACAGTGGCCCCACAGTCTGCTCAGCCATACAGCAGTCACCCACATTCAGAGAGATTAGTTTGGACATATACTGGTTCCTTCCCTGTCTGACTGGAGTTGGTGAGCTCCCATTAGCTCAGGTAAACAGTTTCAGTGGGTGTCCCCATCAGGATCTTGACCTCTTTGCTCATATTTTCACTCCTTGCACTCTTCAACTGGACTTTGGGAGCTTAGTCCAGTGCTCCAATGTGAGTCTTTTCCTCTGTTTCCATCAATTACTGGATGAAGGTTCTATGGTGACATTTAAGATATTCATCAGTTTGACTACAGGGTAAGGACAGTTTGGGCACCCTCTTTATTGCTTAGGGTCTTATCTGGGCTCATCCTTGTGGATTCCTGGGAATTTCTCTAGTGCCAGGTTTCTTGCTAGCCCCATAATGGCGCCCTCAATCAAAATATCTCTTTCCTTGCTCTCATCTCTGTCCTTTCTCAATCACAACTATCTCATTCCCTCAAGTTCTCTTCCCCCTTCCCCTTCTCACCTCCTACCCTTTCTTCTCCCCCCACCCCCATGCTCCAAATTTTGTCAGAAAATCATTTCTACTTCCCCTTTCCAGGTGGATCTATATATGATTTTCTTAGGGTTCATCTTGTTACTTAGCTCTCTAGAGCCATGGACTATGGACTCAATATTCTTTGCTTTAGAGCTAGTATCCACTTCTGACTGAGTACATACCATGTTCATCTTTCTGGGCCTGCGTTACCTCACTCAGGATGATTTTTTTTCTAGTTCCATCCATTTGTATGAAAATTTCAAGATGTCATTGTTTTTACTCCTGAGTAGTTTTCCACTGTGTAAATGTACCATATTTGCTTTATTCAGGTTTTGGTTGAGGGGCATCTAGGTTTTTTTCCAGGTTCAGACTATTACAAATAAAGCTGCTATGAACATAGTTGAACAAATTTCCTTTTAGTATGTTTGAACATCCTTTGGGTATATGCCCAAGAGTGGTACTGCTGGGTCCTGAGGTAGGTTGATTCCCATTTTTTTGAGAAACTGCCATACTGATTTCCAGAGTGGTTGTGCAAGTTTGCATTCCCACCAGCAATGGAGGAATGTTCCCCTCACTCCACATCCTCTCCAGCAAAAGCTATCATAGTTGTTTTTATTCTTAGCCATTCTGAATGGTGTAAGATAATATCTCATAGTTGTTTTGATTTGCATTTCCCTGATGGCTAAGCATGATAAGCGGTTCCTTAAGTGTCTTTCAGCCATTTGAGATTCTTCTGTTGAGAATTCTCTGTTGAGTTCTGTACCCCATTTTTTTTAACTGGATTATTTGGAATTTTGATATCTAAGTTCTTGAGTTCTTTAAATATTTTGGAGAACAGTCCTCTGTCTGATGTAATGAAGACCTTTTCCTATTCAATAAGATGCCTTTTTGTCTTGTTGACCATGTCCTTTGCTTTACTTAATCTTCTCAGTTGGAGGCCCCATTTTTTGTTGTTGCTCTCAGTGTCTATTCTCCTGGTATTATATTTAGGAAGTGGTCTCCTGTGCCCGTGCATTGCAGGCTACTTACCACTCTCTCTTCTATCGGGTTCAGTGTGGTTGGATTTATATTGATGTTTTTCATCCATTTGTGCTTGAGTTTTGTGCATGGGAATAGATATGGACCTCTTTTCAGTCTGCTACATGTTGGCATCCAGTTTTGCCAACGCCATTTGTTGAAAATGCTTGCTTTTTTCCATTGCGTACTTTTAGCTTCTTTGTCAAAAATAAGGTGTTCATAGGTGTGTGGATTAATATCCAGGTCTTCAATTCAATTCCATTGACCACCCACTCTGTTTTTATGCCAGTACCAAGCTGTCTTCATTACTGTAACTCTATAATAGAACTTGATGTCAGGGATGGTGATACCTCTGGAAGTTCCTTTGTTATACAGGATTGTTTTTGATATTCTGGGTGTTTTGTTTTTCCATATGAAGTTGAATATTATTCTTTCAAGGTCTGTGAAAAATTGTGGTTGGGATTTTGATGGGGAATGCATTGAATCTGTAGCTTGCTTTTGGTAGGATTGCTATTTTTTATTATGTTGATCCTATCTATCTAAGAGCATGGGAGATCTTTCCATTTTCGGGTATCTTCTTCAACTTCTTTCTTCAGGGACTTAAATCTCTTGTCAAACAGGTTTTTAACTTTTTTGGTTAGAGTTACCCCAAGATATTTTATGTTATTTGTGGCTATTGTGAAGAGTGATGTTTTTCTGATTTCTTGCTCAGCTTCTTCATCATTTGTATATAGGAGGGCTACTAATTTTTTTGAGTTGATCTTATAGCCTGCCACATTACTGAAGCTATTTATCAGCTTTAGGAGTTTTGGGGATCACTTATGTATACTATTATATCATCTGCAAATAGCAAAAGTTTGACTTCCTCCTTTCCAATTTGAATTCCCTTGATATCATTCTGTTGTCTTATTGTTCTAGCCAGAACTTCAAGAACTACGTTGAATAGATATGGAGAGAGTGGACAACCTTGTCTTGTTCCACATTTTAGTGGAATTGCTTTGAGTTTCTTTCCATTTAATTTGATGTTGGCTGTCGGATTGCTGTATATTGCAAGGGGTGTTGGATTTTGTCGAATGCTTTTTCATCATCTAATGAGATCATTATATTGGTTTTTTTTTTCAGTTTATTTATATGGTGGATTACATTGATAGATTTTTGTATGTTGAACCATCACTGCAACTCTGGAATGAAACCAACTTAATCATGGATGATTTCTTTGATGTGTTCTTGGATTCTGTTTTATTGAGTATTTTTTGCATCTATGTTCATGAGTGTGATTGTTCTGTAATTCTCTTTCTTGGTTGTGTCTGTGTGTATGGTTTTGGTATCCTCATAAAAAGAATTTGACAATGTTCCTTATGTTTCTATTATGTGGGACACTTTGAAGAGTATAGGTATTAGTTCTTCTTTGAAGTTCTGGTAAAATTCTGCACTGAAGCCATCTGACTCTGGGCTTTTGTTAGTTAGACTTTTGATGATTGCTCTTATTTCCTTGCAGGCCATAGGTCTATTTAAATTTTTCACCTGGTCTTGATTTAATTTTGGTATATGGTACTTATCCAGAAAATTGTCCATTTCTTTTACATTTTCCAATTTTGTGGAGTACAGGTTTTTGTAGTATGACCTCAGTGTCTGTTGTTATGTCCCCTTTTTCTTTTCTGATTTTGTTAATTTGGATGTTCTCTCTCTGCCTTTTGATTAATTTTGATAAGGGTTTGTCTATCTTGTTGATTTTCTCAAAGAACCAGCTCTTTGTTTCATTGATTTTTGTATTGTTTTCTTTGTTTCTATTTTATTGATTTCTGCCCTCAATCTGATTATTTCTTATTATCTACTCCTCCCAGGTGAGCTTCTTTTTGTTCTAGAGCTTTCAGGTATGCTGTTAAATCACTAGTGTGAGATTTCCCCAGTTTCTTTATGTAGGCACTTACTGTTATGAACTTTCCTCTTAACACTGATTTCATAGTGTCCCATATGTTTGGGTACATTGTGCTTCAATTTTGTTGAATTCTAGAAAGTTTTTAATTTCTTTCTTGACTCAGGTGTGGATAAATAGAGCCCTGTTCAATTTCCATGAGTTTGGAGGCTTTCTGCAATTAATGTTGTTGTTAAATTCTAACTTTAAACCATAGTGATCAGATAAGATACAGGGGGTTATTCCTATGCTTTTTGTATCTGTTGAGGTTTGCTTTGTTACTAGAATGTAGTCAATTTTACAGAAGGTTCCCTGAGGTTCTAAGAAGAAGGTATGTTCTTTTTTTTTAATTTATTTATTAAAGATTTCTGCCTCCTCCCTGCCACCACCTCCCATTTCCCTCCCCCTCCCCCGATCAAGTCCCCATCCCTCGTCAGCCCGAAGAGCAAGAAGAAGGTATGTTCTTTTGTATTTGGGTAGAATGTTCTGTAGATTTCTGTTAAGTTTGTTTGGGGTCATGGCATCTGTTAGTTCTCTTATTTCTCTATTATGTTTTTGTCTGGTTGACCTGTTCACTGGGGAGAGTGGGGTATTGTAGATATTCAGGATTGAGACTACATCTTGATGAGTTGTTCCTGTCATGAGTATGAAGTGTCTTTATCTATCTCTTCTGATTTATTTTAGTTTGAAATCTGTTTTATTAGATATTAGTATAGTTACAACCCAGTTGTTAGGTCCATTTGTTTGGAAAACCTTTTCCCAACCCTTTACTCTGAGATAATGTCTTTCTTCGAGGTTAATGTGTGTTTCTTATATACAGCAGAAGGATGGATCCTGCTTTCATATCCTTTCTCTTAGCCTATGTCTTTTTATAGGTGAACTGAATCCATTGGTATTAAGAGATATTAATGACCAGGTGATTTTTAATTTCTGTTATTTTTTCGGTGGTAGTGTTTGTGTGTTCCCATTCTTTGGGAGTTTGCTGGTGTGAGGTTATCTATTGCCTGTGTTTCCGTCGGTGCAGTTAGCTTTTTTAGGTTGGAGTTTTCATTATAGTACTTTTTGTAAGGCTGGATTTGTGGATAGGTATTGTTTAAATGTGGTTTTGTCACGGAATATCTTATTTTCTCTATTGATGATGATTTAAAGCTTTGTTGCATATAGTAGTGTGGGCATGCATCCCAGACGACTTAGTGGTCTCTTAGTGTCTGCAGCACATCTGTCCAGGGCCTTCTAATTTTCATGGATTCCATTGAAAAAGCAGGTGTTATTCTGATAGGTCAGCCTTTATGTGTTACTTGACCTTTTTCCTTTCCAGTTCTTAATATTTTTTCTTTAATCTGTATGTTTTGCATTTTGATTATTTTATGGCAAGGGGACTTTTTTTGGTCCAGTCTATTTGGTGTTCTGTAAGCTTCTTCTTGTACCTTTATAGGGATAGCCTCCTTTAGGTTGGGAAAGTTTTCTTCTATGATTTTATTGAATATATTTTCTGTGCCATTGAACTGGAGTTCTTCTTCTTCTTCTATTCCTACTATTCTAAGACTTTGTCTTTTCATGGGTGTCCCAGATTTTTGGATGTTTTGTGCTAAGGATTTGTTGGATTTAATGTTTTCTTTGACCAATGAATCTATTTCCTCTATAGTATCTTCAACACCTGAGATTCTTTCTTCCATCTCTAGAATTCTGTTATCCTTGCCTCGTAGTTCCTGTTCATTTACCCAGATTTTCCATATCCAGAATTCCCTCATTGTGTGTTTTGTGTGTGTGTGTGTGTGTGTGTGTGTATTATTTTTCTTTGTTTCAGTTTTCAAGTCTTGAACTGTTTGCTTCGCCTGTCTGATTTTTTTCCCTTGGCTTTCTTTGCGAGATTTATTCATTTCTTCCAAATTTTTGTTTGTCTTTTCTACCATTTCTTTAAGGGAACTTTTTATTTCCTCTTTAAACGTCTCCTTCATCTTCATAAAGTTACATTTAAAATCATTTTCTTCTGCTTTTTCTGGGTTAGGATTATGAAGTCTTCCTGTTATATGACCACTGGGTTCTGATGTTACCATGTTGCTTTTTAGGTTGTTGAATGAATTCTTCCATTAGCACATACTCGTCTCTTCCTCCAATTGTTCTGGCAGCGTATTTCCCTCTTGGTCCAATCCTTGTAGTGGTTGTCTGTGTCTTTGGGAACTCTTCTTGGTCTGCTATGCACTGTCACTGTCTATGTCTGAGGAGACACTGAGGTCTATCTTGGTCTGCTCTCTTGGTTTGCTCTCTTGGTCCACTCTGTGCAGTCACAGCCTGTCCTTCAGAGCTCCTTTCTTGGTCCTTTCTGTAGTAGCAGTTTGTGCTTCTGGATTTCTCTCTTGGTCCTTTCTGCAGGAAGCTTGGCAGGTGGGGGAGGGACCTGGGGTTTTATCCTGCTATGGAGAGGCTAGAGATATGTGTGATCACTCATCTGTTGATTGTCTCTGTGAATTTGCAGTCTGTGTTTCAGAGTTCCACTGAGTTTGCAGGGAATAGGAGGGTTTGGGGTCGGAGTGGGACTTGTGTATCTTTAAGTACTTTATATCCATTAACTTTTTGAATGTAAATTATGTTCATTTTATTTCAAGATATGTTTTCAGAACTGTATGGTGAAATTTTATCCCTCTCAATTTTTGTTACATCATGGTTGGGAACACTGGATTTAGGACCTTGACCAATTCCCATTCAGTAACTAATGACTTTGAACTCTTGCTATGTGCTGGTATTGTGCAAAGTAGTGTGGTTAGAGAGGTTCAACACAATTCTTGGGTGTAAACAGTATGTCTTTTCAATTTGTGTATGGTGAGAGAAATACACAAGTGGGCAATAAGAAGACCATGGAGTGATGAGAGACAAAAGAATAAGAATCAGAAGAAGCAGAGGGATTTTAGCATGTTATTAAATGGTACTTGGTGTTCTAAAGCATCACTAAGCTACTTCTTCTACATATAGGTGACACTTGGAGACATGCCTATTCTAGTTAGTTTTCACTAAACCAACCACACACTCTCTCTTGGTGACCCTAGTGACCAATGGCACAGATCTGTGAGAAGACTGGCCAGAGTTCAGAGTTCAATCAATGACTGAGGAAGAAAGCAGAGCTAATTGGCCCACAAGGGCTTCAAATTGGCAAGCATGGCCTCGTTAGCACTCTGTTCCTCCCTTCTGCATGCTCTGTCTACTGCCTTTACTTCCCAAAGGGACCTTTTGTATCCAGGTATCTTTGGTCAGCTTTTTTGCTTCCTGGGTCTTAAAATAATGCCTGAGAATATTCTGTGCCCTCAGTTTTCACAAGAGGAAATCAAGGCACAAAGAAAATCACACTGAACTGAAATTGCTGACAATTTCATGAGGAGTTTTCCAACTTATTTGATGAGTTTTAAGTTCTCAGATGATCTGTACATCCCTAGGGTGGGTAATCGTCAGGTTTTGTTTCCACTACAAACACTTGACCTTCTAATCTAGGGAAGGTTGTTCATCAAATAGTGAGAAGTTAGTTCTGGAAATGAATCCTTTCAAACACAGATGGGGGCAGGACCACCCACCCTTTCAGCCCTTTCTCTGTTTCATCTTCACACCTCCTCCAAGTTCAAACCACTCAGTTCCTCCAAAATTTCAACATTTCTCCCCCTCATTCCAAAATCTTTAACAAGCTTTTGATGTTCCAGGAAATGTCTTTTCCTATGAAAGACACATCACAGCAGCTAAACAGCTGGAATCCTCTGACAGCCAATCAGCCAGGCCTTGGGGTATCAGTGTGATGAGCAACTCAGCTAGAAAGTGTCTATTCTCTAGCTGAGCAAATGTCATCTCCACCAGGAAGCTGTGAAAGGATGGCAAGAGACTGCACTGAAGTGTCTGTGAGGCTGAGTTTCATGGGAAACAAAAATCTATAAATACAAATATGCTGCAATATGGGAGTGCCTGACTCAAGGATAAATGTATGAATGCGTTTCTTTTTAGCATGTTCCGGAATACCATTTATGCACTCTGTATATTTAATAAAATTATTATAAATGTTGCATATTAATAGATTTCTAAATTAATATTAATTCCTAGGTTTTCCTAGGGCAAACTCTTGTAAGAAATTCATAGCATTGTGTAACTCGAGTAAACAAAATTTACTGGCTTTTGTGCTTGAAGAAAATGGCTGCTTACCACGGCAGGCTAACACTGCTGAATTTGGTTGTTAATTGGAATTACTTAGCTTTCATTCTTGCATATACTCATTAAGGTTGTCAACATGTTGCTGAGCAAAAATTTTACAGACTGTTTAAAAAATGAGAAGAAAAAGAGTGAGTGTCTGTATATAAGCAGATAAGCATAGATAAGGTTAGTGAACTAATATTTGATTGCTAGTATTTTAAATCGCCATGAAAATATGCAATGTATACATATATACCAGTCAGTATTACTACCAAACAAACAAAAAGGTCAGGTTATTCAAATAAAAACAATGCTTTTCATAGATAATATTAAATTGCCTGTGTCCCTATAATGATAAATGAATAAATAGCAAGAAAATAGATGAAAATGGCAACGTAATTTTATTTCACGCTCAGTAGGGCACTGATCCATTAGGTGGCAAATGGAAACTCCTTATGGGGCACTAGGTTTGAGTCCAGGTAGATAACCTAGGAGTAGGACTTGATACCACCAGATCCTTTCAGGAGGCCTCATTCCAAAGATGAACATCCCCTGATGATTAAACCAAAACTTTTGCAGTGCTGATTTTCAGCAAGGTTTATAAACATATTTTTGATGATGTAAGAGTACTTGGATCTCTTATTGTGCTAATCAGTCAATGAGGGTTCATAAAGAATAATAGAGTGATTAATGAGATGTGAAAATATAATTGATCAGAAAATTAATTAGGGCATTTAAAAATGAGGCTACTTCCAACCTATCTTGGGAAGGAGAGCAAATATAGTTAAGTCTTCTGGAATTATGTTCTCTTGAAATTTCTACAGAAATTGATTGACAGTAATCCAGCCGATGACAGCTTACTGCGTACAGCATTTACTCTTTTCTTCCAAGTAGTTGAGTCTTCTTGATTTTATCGCTATTTACCAAACTGAATTATTTTATCATGTTGAATGTTACCTTCGATTTCCATTGTCCCTTGACTTGTGATAGAGCTAGTTGCTCTGGGAAAACCCCTTTGTACACTGCGAATATGTATTACTCTCATTGGTTAATAAAGAACAAGCTGGTAGCCAGGCAGGAGGTATAGATAGTACCGCCAAACAGATTGCTCGGAGGAAAAAGGGTGGAGTCAGTGGATTTGCCAGGCGACACAGAGGGAGCAAGACATGCTGGAGGACAGGTAAAACCACGAGCCATGTGGCAATACATAGACAACAGAAATGGGTTGATTTAAGTTGTAAGAGCTAGTTAGTAATATACTTGAGCTACTATCAGCCAAGCATTTATCATTTATATTGTCTCTTATCGTTATTCGGGAGTGAAAGCTGGAACACAGAAAAACTCCACCTACAGATATTAGCAATTTCATAGTGCCATCATTATGAACTTGTGCTTTTTTAAAATTATGTTAGATAGTTCAAACTCTTTCAACCTTCCTTTAATAAGCAGAATTTTGATACTTATGCATGCCCCCTTTTAGGCACACACATTTTTGATTTGTCTAGTTTATATCATAATTTCTATTTCATTATTTAAAAATTATGTTCTTTGGCAGTTATATACGTGTGTCTAATACATTGTGATTGTCGCCTCCATCCTTGTCTCCCTCTTATCCCAAGTACACGTCCATTTTCCTTACCAGTCCCTTTCTGAGATTAATGACTTTGAGCTTTGGTTTGGTTTTTGTGATTCTTGTAGTTTAACAAGACCCATCTGTGTGATGATTGGAATGGTACTGTTAACATTTGGAGCAAAGAGAGGTTTCTCTGATTAAGGCTGAGAGAAACATTTGTCTATCGGTATAAATATAAATGTTATCTCTATATATCATGCAACCAAGGTATGTGATGCCTTCAGTAACAGGGTCTTAATATCTAGTTCCAATGAGCAACCAAGTGAAATGCCAAGAGGCTTTATTTTGCGGGTATCTGAGGCCTCCATGGTTTATAACACACAAAGACGTACCCTGTACCTGACCCCGGGTTCCAATAGCAACTTCTCCCAGCCTTTCAGAAAGCTTTCTCATTCAAATATTTTTAAAATAAGCAAATGCTATTTTAAAGTTTGGTTACAAGATAGTAAGCTTTCATTTAATTTTTTCATGCCCCCCCTTTGTGTTAACCTTTCTCTATCCTGTCTGCACCCTTCCCCCGGCCTGTTTTAACCTTTCCGCCTTCAGTAGTCCACCTTTCTACTGTTGTTTTGTTCACATTCTACTGTTCTATCTTCCCACGAGTCCTCCTGCTCCCAGTGGTCACTTTCTAGTTTCCTGGGTTCTCTAGGAATGGCAAGTTATACACGCAAAATCAGAGATTTGAATAAAGGGGTCACATATGAGGGCTAGCGTGCACTTGTTCTCCTGTGTCTGGGTTTGCTCACTCAATATCATTTTTTTTTTGAGTTCCATCCATTTATCTTGAAAAGTTTATAATTTCATTTTTCTTTAAAGATGAGCAAAACTATTTTGTGTATGCACCGTTTTTAACAGCCATCCGTCCGTCAGTTGATGGATATCTAGACTGATTTTATTTCATAGTTCTTGTGAATACAGTGACAATGACTGTGGAAGAATAAGTAGTCCTTTGGGTATGTGTCAGTGGATTAAATAGCTGGGTCATATGTAAATTCTATTTCTGGCTTCATGAGGAATCTTTTCACTGATTGCCATAGTTGCTTCCGTTGTCAGCCAGCATTTGATTTCTTGGTGATAGCCACACTGACTGGTGTGAGACGGAATTTCAAAGTAGTTTTAATTTGCATTTCCTTAATGGAACAATTTTAAGTGTTTATTACTTAATTCTTCTTTTGGGAATTCTCTGGTCAGATCTATAGCTAGCCCCTTTTTTTTTTTTTTGATTTAGTTTTTTTCTCGATGCCTTGTGTTTTGAATGCTTTGTGTATCCAAGGTACTTAACCCTTTGTTGGATGTGTAGATCTGGCAAAGATTTTTTTTTCATCCACTGCTGCCCCTCCACTTGATTAACTGTTTCATTTGCTGTATAGAATTATTTTTGCTTCTGTTTTGAAATTGATAACCTGATTTCCTGAGTGACTAGAGTCCTATTTAAGTTTTTTTTTTTTTAATCTATGTCTGTGTTTTGTAGAACACTCATTTCTTTCTCTTCTAGTTTCTGAGTTTGAGGTTTTGCATGAAAGTCTTTGATCCACTTACAGTGGGGTTTTATGCAGGGTGAGAGAGAAAGATCTCGTTTCATTTTTCTAGATGAGGAAGGTTTCCCCAGCACCATTTGCTAAAGATGCTGTCTTTACTCCAGTGTGTATTTTTGGCCTCTGTTGAAAATCAGCTGGCCATAATTTTGTGAATTTAAATCTGGGTCTTGTATTACATCCCACTGGGTATATGACTGTTTTTTTCTTTTGCTTCTAATGTCTCTTTTTCTATTTTAAAAATTGAAATGCAATTACATCATTTCCTCCTCCCTTTCTTTTTGCCTCCAAATCCTTCCATGTTCCCTACCTTGCTCCCTCTCAGATTCACGGCCTTCTTTTCTTTAATTATAATTATTACCTGTGTGTGTGTGCACATATAGCGCACAGATATATAAATGCAGCCTGGTTATTGGATAACCAATGAGGGAGGTCATCTCTGGGGAAAAGAATTCACTGCCTCTCCACAGTCTTTAGCTGTCTGTAGTTATTTTGTCCAGTGATGGAGCAGTGTGAAATCTCCCTTGCCCACATTAACATGTGTACCGATACTGATGTTATTTTTCAGTTGTTGTTTAGGAAGCCATATTGTTGCATTACCGTGGCGTAGCTTCCCTGTCGCTTCTAGGAGACACGATCTTGCAGCAGACTTCCTGTTTTCCTGGACTTTACAATCTTTTTGCCCCTTCTTCTGAGTTAGTCCCTGAGCCTTAGGTGTGGAGTATTGTTGTAGCTGTATAAACTAGAGCTGCATACCCCATGATCAGTTCTCTGCATCTTGATTGGATGTAACTTGCTCTAATAGTCTCTAGTTGTCAAAAGAAACTTCCTTGATGAGAGGTGATATCTATATACATACCTGTAAGAAGTATTTAGAATGTAAATATTATAGGGGTGTAAGGATAAGTATTTAGAATGCTGTTAGGTATTATACTGGTTTACTAAAGTGGCAGTAATAGGTTCTTCGATAAGATCTGTGACTTCACTAGCCACGTGTAGTTGGTTAGGTTTCCAGTACCAGGTATAATCTCCCTCGTATTGAGTTAGACAGCTGCTGGTTACTGCCGAGATATGAGTGCAGCTACTGCAGCTTTAAGCTATGGAGACCTGACTGTTCATTGCTTCACTCCCTTTACAGCTTGCATGGCACCTTCTAGTACTATAAAAGCCAGTCCTTAAGGATGAAGCTTTCATGTCAGGTCCAATTAAAATCCTCTAAGACTTGGGTCCAAAGTGTGTGGTGTCTTCAGCACTAGAGAGTTATTTTCAATTTGAGAGGCGGTCAGGGAGCAAGCAGGGGCAAAAAAAAAAAACAGCCTATATTGTTTTGGGAGCTTCTTGGACTTTCCAAATCAACAACTCTAAGGGAGGAATCTCATGCTTAGCATTGGAGGTTTTGTTACACCGTCTATGTCTATTGGGGGAGCATTATCACCCCACATGGCATAACTTCACTTCCTTTAAATTATGTGTGTCTGTGCACATGAACATGTATACACATATGTATACACACATATATATTATATGTAGCTTTATATAAAGACATTATTATTTCTTATGACTTTTCAAACATAACCATTTCTCTCTCTTTCTCTCTCTCTGTATGTGTATCAGTTCTCTTTCTGCTCCCCAATTAACCCTTCTATTTTTCCAACTTTCCCCTTTAGAGTATGTATAACCTGCTATTCCCCCCTCTGTTATGATCCCATGGTCCCTTTTTTACTTTTTTTGGTTTCTGCAGTCACTCTACGTGACATCTGATGATTTGGAGCTAGGAGCCTCAGAAGAACATGTTCTGTCTTGTTTGTGTTTGTGGATATTGGTTATGTTAATCTACATAATGTTTTCTAGATTCATCTATTTCCAGGCAAATTTTACAATTTACTCTATTTTTTGGCTGTATAACTATACATATATACACATATATGTATATATGTATATATGTATATATTATTATTATCCACTCATCAGTTGTTTCCATTTCCTTGGTATTGTGAATAGAACAGCAACAGACATGGCTGAACAAGTATCTGTGGAGTAGGCTGTCAAGTGCTTTGGGCACATGCCAAGGATTGGTATAGCAGGATCATAGAGTATATTCATTTTTAGCTTTTTGAGAATTTTCCATACAGATTTCCAGAGTGGCTGAACCAGTTCACAATCCCATGAACAGTGAGTGAGACTTTCCTTTTCTCTGGATCTTCTCCTGGTTTCAACAAATTGTTTTATTTGTCTTAGCGATTCAGACTAGGGTAAGATGAAATCTCAAAGTTATTTTGATTTGCATTTCCCTGATGGCTAAGGATGATGAACGTTTTTTGAGACATTTCCTAGTCATTTTTATTTCTTCTTTTGAAAAATTTCTGTTCAGAGCCACAGAAAATTTTTAAATGTATCATTTGTTTTCTTGACTCTGGTTTCTGAATTCTTTGTTTATTCTTGATATTAATCCTTTGTTTGATGTGTATTTTTATTTCACCTAGGGGCTTCCTCCTCATTAAATTGTTTCTTAGTTGTACATAAGCTTTTTAGTTTTATGAGGTCTTGTTAAGTTTTGACCTTAATTCCTGGGAAAATGGAGTCCTATTCAACAAGTGCTTTCCTATAGTTATATTCTGTAGTGTACTGTTGATATTTGATGTTTACTTCTAGCTTTTTCGGTATGTCAGGTTTCACATTTAGGTCTTTGACCCATCTGGGAAAATTGACTAATTTCTGTGCAAGATGATCTATATGGGTCTAATTTCATTATTTCGCATGTGTACATCCAGTTTTCTCAACACCATTTGTTGATAATGCTATCTTTTTCTCCAGTTTATGTTTCTGTGTCATCTTTGTTAAATATAAAATGGCTATAGTGTTTTATTCTACTGGTTTATATGTATATTTTTGTTCCAGTGCCCTACTATAGCTATGTAATATAGCTTGAAATCTGGAATGGTAATCTTTCAAGGATTTTCCCCTTCAAGGTGACTTTGACATTTTTTCCTTAATTCTACTTTGCATAACCAGTGTCTTAGCATCATTTACTTTCCATAACTTCCTTTATGTGCTTATGTTGTGGATATAATTAATTTTGTGGTTCCATATACATTTTGATATTTTTCTATTTTTGTATGTTGGGATTATATTGAATATATACATAGATTGTGATTGAGTGGTCATTTTCACATTTTATTAACGTCCTACCAATCCATGCAAATATGTACTTCCCATTTTCTTATGCCTTTCCCAATCTTTTCAGAAATGTTTTTACTAGATATTTTATTTTTTAAGGCTATTGTGAATGTGAGTGTGTAAATGATTTATTTCTCAGCATGTTTGTTGCTAGTGTATAGAAAGGCTATTTATTTTACGTAGGTTGATTTTTATCCTGCCACTTTCTGAAATTGTTGATTGTTTTTTGAAGAGTTCTGGTGGAAATTTTGGTGTCTATGTTTAATATATAATTCGCAAATGGGGATAATTTGACTTCTTTTACTATTTGTAGCTTTTTAATTTCCCTTTCTTGATTTATTGCTCTTGTAAGTGTTCTGAGCACTATTGAAAAGGAATGGGGATAGTGGGAAACCCTATCTGCTTGGAATTCCTTTTCCCACCCTTTCATTATAAGGTACTGTCTATCCTTGAACGTGATGTATGTTTTTTGTATACAGTCAAAAGTTGGATCCTATTTTCTAGCATGTATCTTTTAATTAAGAGAACTGAGGCCTTTAATATTTAGAATTTTTTGAAATATGTCTACTAATTGTTGTTATATTGTTGATTTCCATTGTTTATTTTCTTAGCCTTAGTTTGCATAACCAGTGTCCTAGCATCCCTTTTCTTCATAGCCTTATGGATGTCCTTATCCTTCTTTTCAGTCTAAAATATTCTCTCCAGTAATATCTTTAGGGCTAGTATGATTATGATTATAAATTCTTTTAGTCTATTTTTGTCGTTAAAAGATTCTTTTTTATTTCTCAATTGTGACAAATAGTTTTTCTGGGTAGGATAGTCGGGGTTGGCATCTGTGTTTTTTCAGAACTTGAAACACATTGCTCCAAGGTCTTCTGGCTTTTTAAATCCACTGAGAAATCAGTTGTCATGCTCATGAACATGCCTTTATGTGTGACTCTAGTCTTTTCTCTTGCTGCTTTCAATACTCTGCCTTTGTTTTGTATATTTATTGTTTTACCTATAATAAGACCTCGTTAGTTTCCTTTTCTAATCCTGTCAATTTGGCCTCTTATACTTGCGTGGGCCTCTGTTTTAGTCAGGGTTCTCTAAAGGAACAGAGCTGGTAGAATTGTGTGTGTGTGTGTGTGTGTGTGTGTGTATTTAGGTTTTTTGAGACAGAATACAGAATAGGAAAAGATTTTTACCAACTCTAAATCCTATAGAGATCTAATATCCAAAATATATAAAAACTCAAGAAATAATATATATCGAAAACAAAAAAATCCAATTAAAATGTAGGATAGAGATCTAAACAATTCTCAACAGAGAAAAATCAAATGTCTAAGAAACACTTAAAGCAATGTTCACTATCTGTTTTAGGGAGGCCATTTGTTTGTTTCCGAGCTGCCCAGCCTCCAGAAATAATCACACAGAAACTATATTATTTGCAATACTGTTTGGCCAATAGCTTAAGCATATTTCTGGCTGATCCTTACTTCTTAATTTAACCCATTTATAGTATTCTGTGTATCACCACGAGGCTGTGGTTTACCCAGTAAAGTTCTGGTGTCTGTGTGTATGTGTGTGGAGGGGTGGGGGCTAAATGGCTCCTCTCTGACTCTGCCCTTTTGTCTCCCAGCATTCAGTTTAGTTTTTCCCACCTAGCTCTGTTCTACCTTATCAGGCCAAGCCAGTTTCTTTATTAACCAATGATACTCACAGCATACAGAGGGGAGTTCCACATCAACTATCCATAGCCATCAGGAAAATTCAAATCAAAACTACTTTGAGATTCCATCTTATACCTGTTTGAATGCTTAAGATCAATAATACAAGTGACAGTTTATGCTGGTGAGGATGTAAAGCAAGGGGAACATTTCTTTGTTGCTGATGGGAGAGCAAACTTGTACAACTACTATGGAAATCAATATAGAAGTTTGTGGGAAGGTTGGGAATCAATCTACCAGAAGACCTAGCTCTACTACTCTTGGTCATATAACCATTAAATGCTGCATCTTACCACAAGAACAGTTAATCAACCATGTTCATAGTTGCATTATCCATAATAGCCAGAAACTGGAAACAACCTAGATGTCCCTCAACAAAAGAATGGGTAAAGAAAATCTGGTTAATTTACACGATAGAATATTACTCAGCTGTTTAAAAAATGACATCATGAAATTTGCAGACAGATGGATGAAACTAGAAAAAAATCATCCTGAGTGAGGTAACCCAGACCCAGAAAAACAAATACAGTATGTATTCATTCATAAGTAGATAGTAACCCTTAAGTAATGATAAACAAGCTACAATCCACAGACCCGGAGAGGTTAGGTAAGGAGGAAAGATCTAGGGGTGCATTCCCTCTCCGGGAAGGGGAAATAAAATAGATTTTAAGGATGAACTGGGGGCAGAAGATGAGGTGGGTGGCATGAATGGAGGGAGAGAGTGTAGAGAGAGACAGCTGGAACTGGGGACACTATGGGGGCTAATGTGTAAACCTAGTACCCTGGAAACTTGCTGGAATCTATAAATATGATTCTTATGAGGAATCCTAATAATATGGATACTTAACCAGTCATTTTTTTTTTTTTTTGTAGCTAGGCAAAACTTCCAAGAGAGGGACTGGGTTTCACTCAGTTGAGTTCTTAGACAATGGGAGTCCCATGTAAATTTCTAAATAATCCAGGATAATGGTAAGACAAAGGGTTGTTTGCTGAAAACTGACTTTGGGGCCCCATTGCTGGACACCACCCATACAACTCAATGGACACGGAGAAGTGCGGCTGTGCCAACGCGGATCCTTTACCCCTCTGTTCGATCTCTTTGGTGCATGAAGGTACTCTTCAGCTTACTGAAAGAGAAATGTGGACACCACCAACCCAGCCTGAAAACCTTTGACCTAGAATCTGTCCAGCCTGTAAAATATGCTAAGGCAATAGGGATGCACTACTTGTGGGAGCAGATAGACAATGTCTGACTTGACTTAAGGCCTACTACAGGAGAAGGAACCCATACCCAACACTGCTTGGGTAACCAAGAACCAGACACTAGATAACCCAGAGTCCTAGGGTAAAACCAAACACTATTGGTCTAAAAAAAATCAATAAAATTATTCCTAAAGATGTTCTGCTATACTCATTGATTGGTGCTTTGTCAGGATGTCATTGGAGATGCTTCCTTCGTGCAGCAGACAGGAGCAGGTGCAAAACCCCACAGGCAGACATATGTGGTCATAGATCCAAATCAAAGGTCTCCAGCCAGTCTCTCCACTTGGAGACCAAGGAACACCATAGAATAGGGAGAGGAAAGATTGTAAGAGTCAGAGTGGTTCAAGGACACCAGCAGAGTACAGCCCACTGAATCAACTTGACAGGACTCATATGGGCTCACAGAGACTGAAGCGGCTAGCACGGGGCCTACATGGGTTTGCACCAGATAGATTCTCTGCATACACGTTGTGGTCTTTAGCTTGGTAAATTTGTGGGACTCCTACCTGTGGGAGTGGGTGTATCTCTGACTCTTTTGCCTGCTCTTAGGACTCATTGCCTCCTTTTGGGTTGCCTTACCCAGATTTGATATGAGGACTTTTGCCTTGTCTTATTCTATCTTGCTTTGTCTTGTTTGGCTGTCGTCTTTTGGAGACCTATTCTTTTCTAAAGAGGAAACAGGGAAGTAGATTTTTGGGAGAGGGGAGCTGGGGAAGAGTGGAGGGAGGGGACACTGTGGTTGGGATGTATTGTATGATAGAATCTATTTTTAATATTTAGAAAAGGAAAAATTTAAAAAAGGTTCTTTTTGTTTAAAATCCTCAATACATGGAAATTGATTTATGTTAGTATTTTTAGTTGTATAGAGAGTGATTTGTTGATATTTAAGTGAATATGAAAAAAAAAAACACAAGACGCTGAGTTAACATCAGCTGTGAAATCTTGCAACAAGTTAATTAGCCCAACTGTCGCTTGGTTATCTCATCTGTAAAAATAAGGTAACAGTCATAAGCCAGTAGCCTGTTTGTAACAAGCATGAAATACTCGGACCCAAAGATCCTGGAGTGGGGTTGCTTTTAAGTCTTTCTTCTGGTGTCTCTTTACTTTGGGACTTCAACACTCGCCAATGTATTCTGTTCACGGGCATCTTCATAAAGTCATAATCTAAAGGTCTGTACCAGGCAGATGTGTAACCTTAAAGATTAGGGAGGAGATGAATGAATGCATTTTAAATAACATATAGCTGCCAGAGAGGAGAGGTTTCAGTCCTAAACAAAACAGGCAAGGTTTCTTTGCTTGGAGGAGAGATTTTTCCAGACTTAGTTGTAGTGGAATTTCAATTGTATTTTTAAAATAAAGCTTGCCTGGGGATCAGGAGAGTAAAACAGCTACACTGGCCAGCCTTACAGTCAGGCAGTGGTAACACACACCTTTAATCTCAGTAGCCACACTAGTTTGCCATAGAAACAGGGCTGTGCATGCCTTTAACCCCAGTGGTGCATGCCTTTAATCCCAGAACTAGAGAGGATTATAAAATGGGAGGAAACTGCTCTCAGACACAGTCTCATTCTGAGATTCCTGGAGGCAGGATTGCCATTTTGGACTGAGATTGAGGGAAGAGCCAGTGGCTGGCTGTTTTGCTTTTCTGATCTTCTTCAGGTTGAAACCCGATTTCTCTCTCTGAGTTGTTATTAATCGAGCTTCACTTAGTCACAAACTGCTCGGTGCTAGTGCCCCCTTTCCAAGCACAGGTGTGAAGCAGTTAGTTAGGCAGGCATGGTGGCTCTGCGGTTTCCTCATTCTTCAGTTGACACAAAGAAAGCCTGATTACTTGGAGTTGATACCTCACAATAGGCAGTAACTGTGGGTTCACGCAACAATTGCTGCGAGGAAAACTGTCCTACCAGGGTATATTTAAATCAGAGAAGCTGCTTTATGGAAGAGAGAGTGGGAAAGATTTCTGCTGCAGGTGGTCTTTCTTAAAGAAGCCCAGGCATGTCAAATTCACCAAAAAGATCAGGTACATTATTGGGGTGGTTATGTTTTCAACTACAAAAGAGTGGCTTAAAATTGAAGGTTCTTTCCTGCTTTGTTAACATATCATAGGCCATTGAGTGAGACGTCTCAACACTAGCGTGTTTGCAGTTATTGATCATTGAAGATCCATTAGGAAAACACATCAGCCTCTGGAGTTAGTGAAAAAGTGGAACTCACGTTAAGGATAATCCTGCCATTTTGCTCTCTGTATAAAGTTTCTACAATGGACCAGACATTGTAAGAGACACTGGAGATATGAGGATACTCCCTTTCCTCAAGAACGTCACTTTTGGATTTGGTAGAAAGTAGTGAATATGGACACCAAGAAGAGGTTATGTGGGGTATGTTCACTTAAGCTCTGGTCACCAGCGTCTTCTGGTTTCTGCTTGGTAGATTTTTTTTCTATTTAAAATGAGTATACACATGTCTCATATTCTGCAGGAGTGTAAAATGCACCTACTGATTAGAGTTCTAACAGCCCTATAGCTATCTTTTTATCACTGAATCCAGGTCTATGGCCTCTCTTTGATTGATGAGACAAATTGTTTGGGTGCTAGTAATATTCTGTCAATCCCCCATTCATCTATTCTCCCTGTCTATTTCTCTGACTTCTTTTCTGCCTCCTGTCATTCTCTTCTATCCCATTTTTGTTGTTATTCCTCTACTTTGGTGACCTGGGCCCTGCTGAGTCCTTAAGAGACATTTCAGAGGCTGTCAGTACCTAGCTTCATTGGCTATGGGAGGCAAATTTAGTATTAGAAGTGGTCATTGCCTTCCCCCAGAAGGCATATAAATCAGGAGACAAACAGTTGGCCCCTATCTATTCATAATTTTGTGAGTTACATAAGAGTCAAGATAAGGTATAGGGAAGAAATAATGACAAAAAAGCTGACAATACTGTAAGTTGAGCGGAAATTTTGATGAATACGACTTTTTGGTAACCTAGATCATTTTTTGTTGGTATTATGATGGAGTCATTTGAATGAAATCTTTTGTATAGGATGTAATATCGGATAATATTCCTTCTCTTTAATTCAAGTGTTAGGAAGAGCATTGCTGAGCTCTTTTAAAAGTGATTAATTGAGATAAGTTTTAGTTGTTAATAAGTATTTATATATTTTAGTTTATTTATATTTATTATATTATATTTATATATACTTTAGTTATATATTGTGAGTGTCCGAACATATATACATATGCATACACATATATGCATGCCATGCTTGTCTGAAAATCACTATTTAAACAAGGCTAGCCCCTACCTTGCAATCTGCTTGTTGCAACCTCCTGAGTGCTACAATTAAAGACATGAGCGGCAGTACGCACCTAAATTTTATTTTCATTTTTGTGTTTATGGAACTTGTAAAAATTCTTTGATAAAACCATGAAGTAAAAAGTAATCTTTGTTAGTCTTTCTTTTTCATTAGCATCATGTCCTGACTCCTCCATGTCTCCTGTGTGTGTGTGTGTGTGTGTGTGTGTGTGTGTGATATGTTCATATATGTGTTCATGTATAAAGACTGGAAGCTGACATCAGGTGCCTTCCATCACTCTCCTCTTTACCTTTACAGACAGCGTCTCTCAGTGAACCTGATGATCAACACGTCAACTAGTGTGGCTAGCGAAAAAGTTCCATGGACCCTCCTTTCTCTCCCTCCCCAGAGCTGGGGTTACTGGCACATGAAACTGTGCCTGTATTTCAGGTTGGTGCTGGAGATCCAAGCTCCGGCCTTCAGGCTTATATGACAGACACTTTACAGACTGAGCATTCTCCTTAGCTTTCCTAGCTCCTTTTAACCTTGGAAGTGATCTGTCCCTTTTTCATTTCATTTTAGTTTCCTGGGAACACCAAGATTTCTTCAGTCACACATACATCAAATGCTGCTTCTGGAAGGCCTGGGGAAATGTTTCATCAGAAGTGTAAGGTACCGAGGGCAGCTCTATATGCCATGGGACAGGCAGGTACTTGACTGAAGTAAAGGAGTTAATTTCCCCATGAAAAGTGTGGAATCTGATGGGTTGGGTTTACAAGAGATGGAAACGCTTTTTTTTTTTTTCTTTCTGGGACACCTTGAGTTTGAGATACACAGTCTCTCTCTGGCTTGCCCTCTGTACTAAAATCTCAGCTTTGAAACTCAGCAGAGATTAAATCTCTTGGTTCCTTACTATGTAGCAGTATGATTTAAATAAATTCTGCATCTGTGTCTCAAAATTTATAAGATGCAGATGGAAATACCTATCTGATAGGGGTGATGTAAAGAATGAAGATAAAGACCTTGGCATGGTTGTTATACAAAAAGTTACTATTACTTACAATTACAATTGTCATTCTTTTCTTAGAAAGCTTTCATAATTCTCTATTGTACTAGAGAATCAAGTTCCTAACTCTCTTGTTTTGACATTTAGGATTTGTAGTATTGACCTTTGCTGGAAACACTTCTTGAATGTTTACATTTTTCTCCTTCCATTCAATCCTCAAACCATAGAATTGATTCAAATTTTAAAAAGGAGATAGTCCCTCCTAGAGAGTAATATGCTGTGTACATAAAAACAAGTAACTCAAGTTATGTTCTATAGGAGAAATATAAAAATCTAACATCTTCTTTATTTTGGGATAGATAGAACAAATCATTGGTGCATTCAGGAAAGTGCAGGGACTCCAAAACCAAATAACAGTTTCTCATCACAATTAAGAATCTGATGTTCAAAGAGAAAAGAAAATGACACAAATCAACTGTTTTGAGATTTTGAACTAGGACTGTGCTATCTTGCCTCTCAATCTGGCAGATTTTTATGCTACTATTTATTTGCTGTTCTGTGTGGCCTCCTGTTATCTCGGGTGGGATGAATGTGGTGCTGAATAACAAAACCCACTACAAATCTGTAGTAATTAATTTCTCAGAGCATCTTGCAATCCCATGTGCTATCCTAAGCAAAGGGGTCACTTAAACAGATAAGTATAGGTGAGAGTCATGAGGTACCACAGGGAGAGCAATACCAGATGGTATGCAGGAATGACAGACAGCATGAGGACACTGGGCATCCGGAGAGCAGAGAGCCAGAAGGGAAATGAAAGCATGCCCCACGCAAGATTCTGTTTCTCAACCTTGCTTGTGTACTTCACTTCCTTTCACAGGAAGATGGGGTGGGAAGATGAGTGAGATTTGGGGTTGACTTGAAATCTTCTAAAGACAGGTCATATAATCTTGACCTTCATGTATTCACTGATAAAGAATTCCGAATTAAGGATTGCTTATGGCAGTTAAAAAAAATCCACTATAATGAGTTTTTTTTTCTGTCCCTCCAGTCATCTCCCAAATAGTGACCAGGAGACATATTATTAATTATGAAAGTTCAGCCTATAGCTTAGGCTTCTTTCTAACTAGCTTTTATAACTTAAATCAACCCATATATTCTATCATGTGGTGTAACTGCTTGAACCTCCTGTTTCCTCTCTGAATCTCTTAGCTTTTCCGGGTGTAATCCACACACATACATTCTTCGTCTTCCTCTCTATCTCTCTGGAAAGCTTGCCTACCTCTCCTGCCTAGCTATCGTGCATTCAACTCCTAATTAAATCAATCACAGCAATACAACTTCACACAGTGTACAAAAATCCCACAACAATCCGCAGATGCGTGCTTTGATAAATGGTATATATTATAATATTGAATAGTACTTGAGTATGGATTTACCACTGAAGGGTCAGTCTATGAAAATGATTTAAACATTCAATTCACTTTTAGGATTGTCATTAATGAATTCATTTGAATGCTTAGAGATTTCATCAGGTACCTGATTAGATCTCAGTCTGAGATCTAACATAGTTGTTTAGTGCAATAACATCTTAGAGCCCAATCTTGAACCAATTTAAAAATAACCACATTTACAAGACCCATATCAAGGTCAAGCCAGACTAAATTCCAGTATGGAGAGGGGAGGTGGACATGAAATCCCACTCCTATCTGAGGAACTATTGACAACTGATAGCTGTCAGGAGAGGAAGAATCAATTTTCTTTAAGAGTGTAGTCCTTGTAAAGTTAGTTGATCATGCTCCAGTGGAAGCTCACACATTCAAGAATATATGAGAAGCACAAACTGGACTTGGTTTGTTTTAAGAGTGGGGGGAGTTAGGTAGATAGGAAAGGGAGTGAGTCTTGAAACAGTTGGGGAAGAGTGTGAATATGATCAAAAACATGACATAAAATCTCAAAGAACTAAAATAAAAACAGCAACCAGATTCAAGATGAATATTCCCATGGAGTAGAATTCTTAAGACAGGTGACAAAAGAAACATTTCCTAATATCCATATACCTATGAAACAATACTGGTAAGGTAGTTTTTTTCATATTGGAAAGAATATGTAATATATACTAGCTGATTAACTTTGGTCGATTCATTCTGCCTGAATCTATTTTCTTCTTCACCAAACCAGAATAATTTCCTTACCTCACCAGATTGTGGTGTTGGTTGAAGGAGGAAATATGTAAACCTACATGGTAACCTGTAATGTATAGAAAGATCTCACAGGTGGGATGATAGCCTTGGAAACCTTGGAAAACTCTCCAAGGTTCCCTCTGCTCACCTATCCAATGGAACAATAACAAAATTCATTTCTGTAAAATAATTACAAAGAATAATTTAGCACAACACCTGAAACATAGTAAAACTGAGAGAGTCCTTCGCACTTACACTGCATGGCAGCAGCCAGTTTTCACACATGCAAATATATTTGATAATTAAACGATTTTGTGAGATTGACAAGCTCTTTCATCACCATCTTGCAAAGAGGTTGATAATTCTCTCGGAAATCACAGCAAGTGGATGACAGGCATTTGATTAGAACTGGAATTCACGTCATATGGCTGGAAGTGAATTCTGAAATTAGTAAGGCAGAACTTTCTGGTTATGGCCTTCCTCAACGGTATCAGCGACATTTTCTTCTGCTTATATTTAGGCTCTGACCTAGTATGTAGAATATTATTTCTAGGGGCTGAATGTTTGTATATCTCCTTCATAAATTTATATGTCAAATTCCTATCTCCCTACTAAGAAATGAGGCCCATGAAAGGTGGTTATGCCAGGAGGATGGAACATATATGAATGGGATTAGTACGATAGAAGAATACCTATCTGGCATGTACTAGACCCTGGTTTCCATGCCCAGCATGGCTAAGTAAAGGTTAGAGTCCTTATACAGTATATGTCAGAAATAGGCCCTCACTAGACAGTATATCTACTAGTATGTCTTTTTTCCAGCCTCCATAATTATGAGGAACATTTTTCTATTGTTAATAAGAAACTTAGTCTTTTGTATTGTGTAACCGTAGCCTAAAAGGTATAAGACAGCTATCAAGCTGTCCAATGGGTCATAGGGATGGAGAAAATGAGGTTTTCTCTGGTATGTGTTCATACTAGAGTTGAATTGCTTCACTTGTGGTCCACGGTTTTGTTTATCAGTGGTCTTGGTTTTGAGAAATGCATCATTAGGAAATTTCGTCACGATTGTGCAAACATTGTGCAAACTTCATTGTATAAACCTGGGCTATATGGTTTTTACATTCATATCAGAGGTCTGTCAATGATCAAAATACCATTACATGTCACATGAAAGTATTAATAAATATATTTCACCATGAACTAGATTATAACTTCTTTCTAATATAAAGAAAAGCAGTGAGCATTGTGCTGTATAAGCCTTTCCCATGCCTGTCTCTTTTATGAGGCTGTCCTTTAAAAAAAAATCTTTGTTAATCACAGCAGATATCTCTGTCATTTGGGGACCCACTTTGTATTAATGAATATGGATTGGACTCTTCCTAATTGTTCTCTGAACACTTCCTAATTTTCAAGAGGGTAATTGATTTCAATCAACTTCTTTAGTGCACTCTCTACACTCTTGAAGCCTGTAATTTTCAAGTTCAATATTTGTGTGCTCACACCCTCAGGAGTGCTTCAGTTGGAACTCATTATAATCCTGGAATTCTATCTAGTCACCAGTTTGGCGTATAGTTTCACAAAACTTAGATATTTTCTAGTACATATGAGCTATTTTTAAAAATACATCATAGGAAAATACCTACATGGTCTGGAGAAAAATATATAAGTTCTTTAAAAGTTAAAAAATAGAGAAATGACTTAGTAAAAATGTAGTGCCTTTAACTGGGAAGATGGCTCTTAGGATAGTAAGGGCCCTTGACTGCTAAGCCTAATGGTCCAAGTTCAATCCCTGGAACCTACCTGGTGGGAGGAGAAAATTGACTCTGCAAGTTGTTCTCTGACCTCCCGTATGGTGTGTGCACCCTGACACACACAAAAACAAATCAATACAGCAATGCAAAAATAAACATAAACAAATGTAATTTCAACAAATAGTATATTGCCCTAGGTACTGGTATAATAGAGTCTGGGTCAAAACAGTTAAGGTCAGATGTTTATTGTAGGTAATTAGTCAAAGACAATGCAATGCAGCTGAGAAGTGAGAAGTCCTCACTGAGAAGACTGTATTTGATTTCTAAAAATCCAATTAGTTTTATTTCTGAGAATGCTAATAAAGAAAACATTAGTTTCGTAATTTCACAAAGTGGCTTTTGCTGATGTTGATACTTTTTCCATATTTACATATATTTTTCCAAAATCTACATCCAAAGACCTCTGCTGATGATTTGCTGTAGTAGTTCTATGGGGTGACTAATTATATTCTGAATTAGAAAATCAGTCATTATTTCTGTCTCCGAGAGTACAAAATCCTTACAAGATTATTGCAGCAGGTTTGAGAATTTTGAAACAAATTTGAGAATTTGGGCACTTGCTTTGTCATATTCCACACCAAGATTTTTTGTTTGTTTGAGAGAATTTCTCGCTTTCTAGCCCAGTATTGTTTCACAGTCACTCACTCACAGGAGAGCTCTTTTCTTGACCTTCCGAGGCATGGATCATCATGCCTGGCTCTCTCTGAGCTTCTTATAAACATTCAGCTTGTCGATTGTAAAAACATAACTAAATGTTCTATCATTTTCTCTTCAAACACACTTCCCAGAATATTTCTCTCCAACATTGCTTCATCCCCTTCTTAGACTGGTAGTGGTTCCTTCTTAGACTGTAGTCTGATTTTTTTTAACTTCACCTTTCTAATTTGATTTGATACTGCAAATTCATACACCATATGCATAAGTCAGACACATTACTATGATTCCTTGAACATTCCATACACATGTACAGGTGCCTCTGGGTCTTATGCTGCTCTCTCAACCAGTCTATCCATCTTACCTTCTCTCTGTGTTTGTATTGCATGTGTCTACATTTGTTCTAGGAAACATACTCACTTGTAGCAAAGAGAACATAAAGTGGCTTAAAATTTGAGAAGTTAATTGCTGTCTCATGTAGTAGTTTTGTTTTGAGAATCTCAGATTAGCACTGTTTCTGTTTTGCATGACCATTCAGGATATTAGGCTCCTTACATATTGTCAAATGAATAAATTATTGCTGCACCATCCCATAGGTTGTGGTCTTTATTGGAGTAGTCAGGGTTGTTCCCCCATTGCTCCAACTATGGAAAGATGGAAGAGCAAATAAGGCAACCATGTTCTTTTGGAAGTAGAGCATGCTACTCCACGCGTATCACATTGCAAGTTAGTTATATTCTCACACAGCTGCAAGAAGGGCTTGGAAATATGACCAAGTTGCATGCACGGAAAAAAGCAGTGGACAAATTTTGATAGCTCTCTTGAAATTTGGGCTAACATTCTTAAAGACTACCCCAGGTGTCATGTTCCTTCAGGCTTTTCCTGACCCCTGAGCTGGAAGAATTTCTCTTTTCTCTGAACTACTATAGTTATGGGGCTTTTCAAATTGTAATGAATATAAGACTAACCTATGGATCTTTTTAAGACTACAGAGTCTGGATCAATTGGTCAGGGCTTGGGGGTGAGAATCTATATTTCTAACAAGATCCCAAGTGATACCCATGTATTCATCAACTGAACATACTTTGAATGTACTATTTTCTGCTTCTCTCATGTGAGGTGTAACCTTTTGTACCCCATATTAGCTATTCATATGCACATCTCAGCCTCCATACTAGACAGTTCCCATAACAGACTCTAAATTTCTTTGGCATCTGTCACTTTCACCCTGCCTCCCTCTAGTACCAAGAATAAAGCCTTGAACACTTACTGATAATTAATAACTACTTGAATAATTGATGAGTGACTAATTCAGAGTTGAGCATAAACTTCAGAAGGGCAACCTGACTTATGCTAGTTTCAGGACTCTGCTTAGTCTAATGACTTGTTTGAAAATGGTCCATTGAAAACTTCTAAGTCTAGCTAGGCTAAGAGAAAATGCCAGAGATCTGAGCTAAGTGAAATTCAGCAAATGGAAATCACATTTTATCAAGGACTTTCCTCTTAGTGTGCTGTGATCCTTTCAAAGGAAATACTAATGTCTATGTTTGGAATGCCTTTTTCCAAGAACCTCTCTGTTTAAC
>NW_026068104.1:1252398-1480696 GCF_014885135.2 Alexandromys fortis
TATATATATAGTATGTATTGTGTGTGTGCCCACAACATTTCATGAGCCAATTTGATCAATTCTGTTGAAGGGGTGGCTTTTTTTTTCTTTTACCTAGAAACACTCGGTGATCTTCCATTTGTCAGATCTCAAGTTGGGTACCAATTAAAGCAAATGAGAATGATTGTTCTCAACTTGGCATCATTTTATCCCACTGTTCTCAGTTCTTATATATGCAGTCATTTTCTGGGTCATGGAGCTTAGAGTGGAAGAAGAGATGAGATGTACAGAATGTAAGCCAGAAGTTACTTTGTAATCTACTCTAGTCACATGGTAAGTAAACCTGAACGTCTCCTCCACGTTCTGCCAGCAGGGTAAAATTCCTGACTGGAATTCTCTTCAACTTGGACCTTATAATGAAGTAAGCAAAGGCTGGGGAATCCCTGTTGGATTTTCTACAATGAAAGATTTCACAAGATGTCATGATTTGAATATAAACTGCACCCTACAGTTTTGTGTTTTGCGTTCTTTTTCCTCAGCTAATTCGTTAGTTTGGAAGGCTGTGGAACTCTTATGAGGTAGGCCTTAGCTGACAGAAATAGGCTGTTAGGAATGAAATGTTTGAAGGTTATAGCCTGGTCCTAATTCCAACGGCCATGTTGCGAGCAATTTCTCCCACAAATCCCCGCCATCAATAGCTTTGTTCTGCTTTCTAAACTATGAAGCTGTGAGGCAACATTAATCTTTTCCCCGTAGTTAGTTTCTGTTGGGCATTTTGTCACAATGATGCAAAAGTAACTGATAGGCGAGCAAATGAATCATGTTATCCAGATTTCAGCAATAGCATAATTGAAGAAATCAGTTTTATTTTCTATTAGCCCTTAGGTGCAATCAACTAATGCCCTAGTCACAATACATAGAACTGTAGGAACTTTTACTTTCACCTGTAGACTTTCCTTGGCAGCGTCACATGGATATTCAGACATGATATTAATTTACACTGATCCCTGTCTTCCCTTACAATGAGGCCATGTAAGGATTTATATTATTATTACCATATGTGCTAATAAATAGTTATTGTCTACATCTGTACATGATTTTCTAAGTATCATATATTTTGGTTCTTTATGGTCTTTTAGGTAGACATAGAAGATTATAGTTCAAGAACAGCAACATTGCCAACATGGCAGGGACTCAGGTGAGCTATCCAGACCTTAAAGGAACCAAATTTTGGAGGTACTGACTCTCTTGCTGACTAAGTATAAGAACCTCCCTAAGTTTCATGCCATATGTACCTTGCTTGTCTTATTCTGGTTTAGGTTCATATTTTCAAGACAGTTTCTGAAATCCTTTTGATAATAGGATCAGTCCTAATATTTTACCCTATATTTGTGTTACCATGTTTGTGTGATAGGAGATACAATGAAAAATGGAGTTCAGCAATGATGATTTTATTAATCACATGGAGGTAAGAATAGCCTTCTGTTCATAGATCCTCTATAATGTGGCCGAACAAAGTCCTGCCACAGATTATTTTAATGAACATACATTAATTATTGTCATTGAGGATCTCCTTGAATTTAACTCTTGACATTACTTTTTTGCCTCAAGGGTCCTTGATTTTTCAGACCATCAATGGCATATCTAAATGTAGAAAACATTACTAGCCTATTGCCTAGCTACAACCCACTTGTAAGGCATGTGTGAAGCCACCTAATTAGCTGTGAAGTGCATTTTGGCATATGTCGGAAGTTAAAGCCACTTTCTTAGAGGAACTCAAACTCTAAATTTATCTTTATTAAGGCCTTGTCCAGATGATAAATATACACTGCCTCCTTGCTATCTACTGCTTGGAAATAAATCACTTTAGGATTGATTTGCTAACGGCTTTCTTCACTCAAAGGGTCCTCCTGCCTGGGAGGTCACACTGTCCTTCTTTACAAACAAATGCTGATAACCAAATAGAAGACACTGCACTGACCATATAGAGAATGAAGAAGAGAGTCTGGGGTGGTGGGAAGCCTGTCCTTTTACAGAGCCTGAAAGCAACAGTCTCGCTAAGACAAAGTATTATATTCTTTAAAAAAAAAAAACCACAAAAACAAACAAAAAACATTTTTTTTAATTTATGAGTGAACAGATGGGATTATTTTGTTTTTTGTTTTTTCAATAAAGTATCAGGAAGTATAATACTTCAGACAAGAATTACAAAGTCCTCCAAGAATCTAACTGGTGATATAAATAAGTGAAACTGGATGGGTATTAAACATTCAGAAATGATAGAATACATAGAAACTGAAAACAATTTCCCACCCACTCCAGCCTCCTTGCCACTTGAGAACATGGTCCAAATCTTGTTAACCCTCTGGAATCTTCAAAAGAAGCAAACAGGTAACTTGATTTCTGTGAAAAACACGATGATTTCAATTTATAAAGTTTGGAAAGTTGGTTTAGGAAACTTTTAAAGTCATTGTGTGTGACAAATAGAACATTACTGAGTCTACTGTCAAATCCGTATCTACCCCGAGAGCACATACCCATTGCAGTTCCTCTGTTGCTGTTCCTAACCAACCACTCAGTTGGCCCCAGGTCACGTGGATAACAATGGATTCAACATTTGTGAAACTGATTTTTAGCTGATGATGCTCACTAGGCAGTCTTCCCTTCCATCATGGAATTCCTGCTGTACCCGGGGTGTGAATTTGGGCATGGGCCAGAAAAACTATATGGGTGACAAGGCCTAGAACAACAGGGGCACCCTGACCCTGAAATAGTCTGTCAAGCATAGCATTATTACCAACTGGGGTGAAATTAAGACTATCTGGCATCACAAGTTTTACAACAAGGTGCATTTGGTCTCCACAGAGATCCCGGTGTTACTCACTGTAGAACCCCTGAACTTCAAGGCCAATCACGAAAATATGACCAGATTATGTTTAGTCCTACTATACCCCAGCCATGTGTTTAGTCATTCAAATAGTGCTACCCTGGATACCTCTGGTCTTACCACCAACTTGTGATAGACTCAAGAGATTGGTCATGTGTACCCAGCTATAAAGGGTACTCTCTCCCCTACACCATCCCACATGTGAATATGGCCAGCCTGGATCTAACAGACTACTGATGTGGGAGTGTCATATATCAATTTGTTGATTAGCAATAAAGAAACTGCTTGGCCCTGATAGGTTAAAACATAGGTGGGAGGAGTAAACAGAACAGAATGCTGGGAGGAAGAGGAAGTGAGCTCAGAGACGCCATGTTCTGCTCTCCCGGGTACACGCAATAGCTCTGCTCTCTGAGGCAGACACGATTAAGCTCCGACCCAGGATGGATGTAGGCTAAAATCTTCCCGTTAAGCGCACCTTGGGGTGCTTACACACACTATTAGAAATGGGCTAGTCCAGGTGTGAGAGCTAGCCGAGAAGAGGCTCAATATAATGCACCAGGCAGTGTTTAAAACAATACAGTGTCCATGTAATTATTTTGGGGCATAAGCTAGCAGGCAGCCGGGGTGCTGGGGACGCAGCCCCGCCTCTCCTACTACTACAGACTACCTCATGAAGATCCTAACTCAATGTGGTTATAGCTTTATTACCATAGTCAAGTGGGAAATTATTCATATCCAGGAGAAATTGTTTCATGTCACCATGAACCTTGAGCAAGAGATAGCCACTGTTGCCGCCTCTTCCTTTCTGGGGAAGAGCGATGAACAGACTGATGGCCAGGTCGTTACTTTTGACATGGAGTGGATCTGCTGCCCAGATAGTCTCTTCTAACATTCCTTCATGGGTATGGAATCCTGTGACATTCAAGAACTTACCTTTAATTCCATCATGGTGTGATGTCAAAATGTGCAAAAAGCCCTATGCCAACCCAGTGCTGCTTAGCATCTTTACAATGTCACCAGGCATCAATGACAGGACACAGGAGGAGATTGCTGCCCTGGCTCCCAGCACCATGAAGATCAAGACCATCATTCCCCTAAGTGCACATACTCTGTGTGGATCAGTGGCTTTATCCTGGTCTCACTAACAACTTCCTAGAAGATGTGGATCTGAAAAAAGAGTACAATGTATCTAGACATTTCTTTATTCACTGTTTATGGTCTCCTCCAGAGTTCACTGAGGTGTCAAGGCATCTAAGGCCTGGCTATACACTATGAGACCAGTTTAATAAAAGTACACACCTTATAAGCAGCACAGACAAACATCACTGAAGAAATATTTTTACCTTACTGAGGCTTAAAACCTAACTACTTTAGATTTGTGATTCCTTTCTTAGGATCACGTTTCTATATTTATTTCATATCTTTTAATGACTTGTCTTCATGTATAGATCACATGTTCCTTTTTGTTTATTTTGTTTTTGGAAGAGAGATGCTATTCTCATTGGTGTAGCCACTGTTATATAAAGAGCCCCATTCATGTTTGTATAAGCAACTGTAATGAAACTAGTAGGGTCATAAAAACAAAGAAAACAAAACATTGCCAAACCCACTTTTCATGGACTTACAGATTGCCTTATCTGCCCTTATAGTATTAAAAACAGTATTGCTTCTGACCAAGGAACTCACTTCACAGTCAGAGAAGAGCATTAGTGGCCCCATGAGCATGGGATCCTCTTCTCTTACCATGTCCCCACCATTCTAAATTGTTGTAAGGAGAGCGGGCTGTGTACCACCACCCAGCTAGCTTAACCCCCGAAATAACCACACATGAACTGTATTCCTTTAAACACTGCCTGACTCATTATGTCTAGCTTCTTCTTGGCTAATTCTTACATATTCTTTTAACCTATCTCCAATAATGTGTATTGCCACTTGACTGTGGCTTACTGGCATAAGTCTAACCAACATCCATCTTGGAGAGGAGAGCCATGGCATCTGCCACAGTGCCTTCTTCCTCCCAGAATTCTGTTCTGTCTACCATGCCCATCTAAGGACTGCCCTATCAAAAGGCCAAGGCAGTTTTCTTTATTCAATCAATGAAAGCAACACATAGAAAGAAGACCCTCCTACACCACTAAATCAGCTGGCCTAAAGATGGCATGATGAAATTACTACTGAAGACACAGTTACGGTGCCAATTGGTTGGCAGCAACCGGGGAAGGTCTGAAGCAGGGTTCTCCAAAAGGCAGTATGTGTTGAATCAGCATCTACTATATGGTACAGTTTCTCCTATAGCCAAAATCTACAAGTCCAGGAATCAGGGGGTAGAAAGGGCATAGGAAAATTTTTGCTTCCTGTTCCAGTGACTTTAAGTACTGTTGGCCTAGACGTTTGGGTTCTAGAGTGGGAAGTGCTCCTACCAGGAGTCACAGCAAACATTCCATTGAACCAAAAGCTCAGATGTCCCCATGGTCACTTTGGGCTTCTGATGCCTTTAAGACAATAGACTAAGAAAGGAATAACAGTGTTAGAAGGATTAATTGATCCAGATTACCTTGGGGAAACCGGATTGCTTCTCCACAGTGGAGATAAGAAGGATTATGTCTGGAGTGCGGGAGATCCTTCAGGGTGTCTCTTAGTGCTACCATGTCCTGTGATTAAAGTCAATGGAAAACTGCAACAGCCTGATTCAGGCAGGAAGGCAAATGGCACGGACCAATCAGGAATGGGTCACTCCTCCAGAAATATCCAAGACCTGCTATAGTGTTTGCAGAGGGTTGAGGAAATTCAGAATGGGCAGTAGAGGAAATGAGGATTATAATTGACATGAATATTTATGTAATATTTTGTTAAAATATGTTTGTACAGATATTCATGTTTTTTCCTGGATTTATTTATCATGTGAGGTAGTATCAATTAAGAGAATATCAGTGGTTATATTTTAGTTTTGCGATAATATAAGAATTTCCCTCAAGGGACATTGCCTCCTATTCTAAAATTTATAATGTGTTTGTGTTTCTATATGAGATAGTTATAGTATGTCAGGCATAATTATAATCTGATTATTGTTTTTATTAGAAAATGAAGCATGTCCTAACATGGTATGATTTTGTGTTCAAGTTGACAATGGTGGAATTGTGATGGTTCTTCTTGCTTCACAACTGGACTACATCTGGAATTAGCTAAAACTCAAGCATCTGGGTATACAACTGTGAGGGATATTTTCCTTAATTAAATTATTTGAAGTAGGAAGATCTACCTTTAATTCAGATCTTTTGAGATGGGAATATACATCTTCATTATGTGTCATGCCTTCTATTGCCAGCCTATATAAAAGATGTGGAGAATGTAAGCTTTTGCTTTTGCCTTCTCTGGCAAATCCATTCCTTCACTAGCAGTAGAACTTACTGCTTTGGGACTCCAGTGTACACTGAAGACCATCTGAGACATCCAGCCTCATAGACTGAACAACTACTGGATTCTTGGACTTTCAGCTGATAGACAGTTATTGTTAGACTAGTAAGACCACAGACTGTAAGTCACTCTAATAACCACTATATATATATCATATATATATAATATATATTATATATATAATAACCACTATATATATATCATAGAGAGATAAATATATAGAGACATAGATTAATTCTATCCTTTCTGTTTATCAAGAGAACTCTGACTAATACACACATGAAAGTAAATGGAGTATTGATTGGGAAGAAAGAGGAAGAATAGATTTCCACCATATATGGGCTCCTACATAAGTTTCCTTATCCCAAATGGTCAGTCCTAGGCACATGTACATATGAGAAAAGCTAAGTCATTGAGTATGTTATGTCTTCAATGTGCATGTATATGTATATTCTAAGAGTACCTGATAGTTTATCTCAAATAGTGTAAATATACATATATATACTCACACATACTTATATACCAATGCATATACATATAACAATAATGACTAAAGAGCATATGAATTTTGGAGGGGGGTGTGGAGGAGTTAGAGGAAGAGATGGGGGAGGAAGGTGATATTTAAGATGTTCTCATGCATAAAGTTCTCAAAAATGCAATTATCTTCTTAAAGATTGTATTTTTGTTTTTTATTGATTTTTATGGCATTCTACATTTTTCTCTGATCCCCTCTCTGCCTCTCCCCCTTCAACCCTCCCCCAAGGTTCCTATGCTCCAAATTTACTCAGGAGATCTTGTCTTTTGCTAATTCCCATGTAGATTGAATCTATGTAAGTCTCTCTTAGTGATCTCATTGAGATCCGCCTGCCTCTGCCTCCCACTGCCTCCCAAGTGCTGGGATTAAAGGCATGCGTCTCAACTGTCCAGCTAAAATACTATATATTTTAAGAGACCTGATGGTCTATTTCAAACAGAGTGGGAATCTCCTAAAAGATTAGCAACCCATAACTTCCTGCGCATCAGAGGGCATTCCAGAAAGAATTAACCAAGGCTGAGTAGGATGACCCGCATAAGCCACAAATCTAGATATAATACAAAGGAAAAAGAGGAAAGTCAGTTAGTGAAAGTATCTATCTCTGTTTCCTGTCTACCATCATGTTCTAAATTACCATGGCCCAGAATCAATGGAGCCAAGCATTATAGATTGAAATATTTGAAGCCAGGAATCAAAATAATTCCTCTTTGAATCTGATTATATTACAAATTTTCTGTCAAAAACCACGAAAAGTAGCATACAGTTTTCTAAGATAACAAAGTTTCATTTTTGGTAGGCTTGACAGAGTCTTTGCCTCAGTTAAATTACTGCAGCATGTTGTTGCCAGTTGAATCACCCTCTCCATATTCCCACCATGACACAACTGTCTGGACATGGTTTTCATTCGCTACTGTAACTGATGTCCTACCCTTCAGAAGGAAGCAATAAGAGTCCCATGTAATTGTCTGCTTCCTAAGGAAGATAAAGGGCACTAACTTTACCTTTCTTAAATTCTTACTATTTTTCTTGTCTTACTCGATTATTTATACTCATTGGTCAGCGTGACTTCTCTGTGTGTAGTGTTGGTGGCTGTTAACTAATAGAGGTGGAACTTCATTTCTGATTTTTACTTCTTGACAGACATGTTATCTTCTTTGTTCCTTGTAGATTGAGATAGCATTTCTTTGGTTTTCCCTGTCTTGTATATTCTAAGTTAGCTTGTATGTCTATAATGTGATGTGGTTTATGGTGTTAAAAATTTTGGTTAACCTCTTAGACTGTTGACTTGATGTAAATAGAGTCCCCTCCCCCGGGTTCTTTTACTACTATTATTCTCATAATGTGTCCTTAAATTCAGCAGACTTTGCTCAGTATTCTGAGCAGGGTCACACTGCATTCTACATAGTATTGCTTCATCTCACTCTAACACTGGCCTCCCATCTTATTTCTTCCTTTTATAATGCACGGGAGAATGCAAAATTACTTCCTCTCGGTGTAGACAGATCTGCCTCCTTACTTTTCAATGTCTCTGTCTCTGCTACTTAAAACTCAGGTCATTAAAGTTGTGAACATGAACTAAGATTCTGTTTGAAAATTAATTAAAGCATATAATACTGAAATCTCTTACTATCCAATATAGTTTTCAAATTTTTTTTGTATGAATCATATTAGTAACAATGAAACTTTTCATTCGTGCCTGAAAGCAGCCTTAATTTACAATCCAACTGTTGATTTTCAAGTAAAGGATTGTAGACACATTTGTCTTAATTCGTTAATTTCGTATGAGACAGGACCCCAGATCTATTTCTTATTCCAGGCATGATGTTGACTCATTTGCATATACCCTCACTTTCCCTTGAGACTACCTAAACAATATTTTATTTAAATTTCAACTGTATTCTTCCATCAAATTAAAAATAACCCAAAACAACTCCTCCTCTTCTCTTTGGACATTTTGTAGTTCAGTCATTATAAAATGACTATTTTGTAGTCCTATTTGTGTGACATCATTTGTGTGTCTTCTTTCTTTATTTATAAAATCTTTTGAGTGCAAAATCCTTGTCTTATTTATTCATGTACCTCTATAGAAAATATATTTATATGCCATGCACACACACTAGACACTCTAAATATCTGTAGTCGAAAAGTCTTCCTGATAAGAATTAGCAGTAATGTGCAGAGCTGGTCCTGACTGGAAAATACATTGCTGGCAATGAATGTTAGCTGTTTGTTATGTAGCGTGAACAGACTCTTTCTGAAGTAGTTTTAGAATCTATCAACTGAAGGACAAAGGCAGGGGCAGAGGCGAGCTTTCCCGGGTACTCTTCTGAGGGCATTTTAATGATCCTGAGAATGGGAGAGGGATGAAAGAATTGGGTGTGGATCAACTTAGTCATTTAATCCGTCCACTTTTCAGACATTGTCATTTTAAACTAGCCTAGCAATTTGGAGCAGTGGGTGAATAATACATAGTTAATCTGAGACAGGAGCTCATTGTGCTGACCTGTACTGCCCTTTGGCTGTTCTAGAGACTGTATGAGGATTTGTGAACCCCTCTCTTGTAGTTCTTCTGGGGATTGAAATTAAAATCAGAGAAACCTAAACTCTCGCTATGGGTGGATTTAGTACTATGAGTGACTCTTCATTTGTTGGGGTACTCTTAACTACCTTTCTTTCCTAATACATTCATGCATGCACATGTACACACACACACACACTAGCTCAGGACCCAGAAAGGGAACTAAAAACCAGGGATGGGAAGATGCTAAAGTTTCCCACAGAAATTCACACCTTTTGCTTCTTTCTGCAGATGTCAATGTCCCAGTGGCACCACCACTTTAGTACTTTTAGTATTCTCGGAGGAGAATATAATGGATGTTGACTAAGACTAAGCTGCTTTTGATTCTCTCATATTTTCTCTAAAGTATAAACATCCCAGTTTATAATGCTTGCTTCTTTCCTCCCTCCCACATCCCCTCTCTCTTTTATTTCTGTAGATCCCAAAATAGTCAAACCTCCAATTCATTCTTCCTAGTTTTTCTTATTGTCACCTTAGTAAATATAATTTGAGTTTTCTAACTATGTGTAGCAAAAATACACATTATTTAAAAATATGTTCTGAAACTATGTAGCCAAGTGAAACAACTTACTGCCGGTAATTTTTCATCCAATCACTACTTTTAGCCATGTGTGTCATTACAGTCTAACTGGGATTTTTTTTAATGGACTTTATTTTTTTCAGAGAAGTTTTGATGACTTCACAGCAAAATTGAAAAGAACATCCTGAGATTTCTCTTACATTTTCTGCCACTGAACATGTGCAAGCCTCCCCATTATCAACATTCCCCACCAGAAGAGAATGCTTGTTATAAATGATGGTCCTATATCATACCCAAAGCCCACAATTTATGCTAGATTTCACTATTGTACATTCTATGGATTTTGATAGATGCATAGTGGCATTAGCCAACATCACCATACACATTTTATTGGTATTAAGATTCTTCTGAGCCCAGAGAAAAATGAACAGATAATTATCAAAAGATTAATGACAACTAGCTAATAAATACATGAATAACTTCAGCAGTCATTGTAGACACACAAAGCAAAACTTCACTGTGGTCCCATTCTTATTCCATTGAGAATTGCAGTCATTAAGAAAACAAATAAATGCTGTCAAAGTTATGGAGATATGGGAGGCTTTTTATTTAATGCTGGTGGGAATATAAACTAGTCAAGCCACTTTGGTGGTCAGTATGGGCCCTGAAAATGTAACTAGATTGTCAGTATGACACAGAGCAGAGATGCCACTTCTGGGTATTTGCCCAAAGGACCCCAAGTTAACATATCACAGATACTTGCACATTAATAATTGCTGCAGTGTTATTTATAATGGCTAGGTTACAGAACCAACATAGAGGTCCAAGAAAAGAAAAATGGATAAGGAAATTGAAGTTAGGCTGTTTGCAAGAAAATGCATACAAGTAGAGATAATTATATTAAATAAATGAAACCATTCTCAACAAAGGCAAATATCATGTTTTCTCTCATTTACAAGTCCTAGATTTTATATAGATATAGAAAATCCTAAAAGTATTTATGACATGAAAATAGAAGTCTAACTTGTTAGAAGAAAAGAGGAAACTTGTGGGAGGGTGAGGTATAGAAAATGGGCAAGTAGAGGTATAGATCAGAATATGCTGTAAAACTTTAAAATGATAAAAATTTTATTAAAATGAAAGATAAATTATTTTCTGAGCCTTGCTCATTCATTTCCCTTGCTATTGGCAGGCACTGATTTTTCTATTTTAAAATCTCTCCATAGTTCTGTGTTCTCCTGTATGTCACATAATTGAAACCACTGCACAGATTCCCATACGTCACTTGGTTATATAAGTTTCCTTCATGTCTCTTCATGGCTTGATATCCATTTATTTTTAGCATGGAATAATTTCCACATCTTGTTGTGTGATTATTTATCTGTTTACTTCTAAAGGATATCTTGGTTGCTTCTAAGTTTTGACAATTTTAAGTAAATCTGCTATAAACACCCATGCATAGGTGTTGTTCAGCATGTAAGTTTTCAGCACATTTGAATAAGAATCAAAGAATATTATGACTAGGTTTCTGGTACCAGTATGACCAGTTTTTATAAGAAACCATTATAGTGTGTCCCTATCATTTTGTATTCCTCTGTGCCAGTGGTTCTCAACCTGCCTATGCTACAACTGATGACGCCCTACCATAACACTATTTTGTTGTTATTTCATAACCATAGTTTTGCTAGCTATTAGTGGTAATGTAAATATATGATATGTGGGAAATTTGATATGTGACCTCTGCGAAAGGGTCATTCAAACTCCAAAGGGGTTGTGATCCACAGATTGAGAACTGCTTCAATAAACAATGAACAAGAGTTCCTCCTGCTTCATCTCTGCACTGGCATTTGCTATTGCCAGTATTCTGGAGCTTGGTCATCCTAGGAGGTGTGGTATAGCAGCCCAGCATTGTTTTAGTTGGCATTTTCTGGACAGGCGGTGGTTTTCATATGTTTGCCAATAATATGTCTTTTTTTGTTGTTTGATGAAGTATCTGTCAAGGATTTTGGCCAGCTTAAATTGGACTGTTTATTCTCTGATTGTTTTAAATTATTTCTGTATTTCAGATTATAGTCCTTTATCAGTATGTCCTTTCCAAAGGCAATTATATATATTTTTGAAATGCAAAGTGTATTTTCAGATTTTTTTTATAACTTTCATTCTACCCGCTGTGTGTGTGAATGCATGCATAGGTGGGCGTGTGTATGTTTGTGCATGTGGAAGTCAGAAGACAACTTTCTAGAGTAATTTCCCTCCTTCCACCATATGTGATTAGGTTGTTAGGTTTTGTGGAGAGTGCCTTTATAGGCTGAACCATCTATTTTCCTTTTTGTGCTGAGGAAAGATCTATCTTTCAATGATTTAGGACTTAAATTGTACTTTGTGCCTTTCTTATATCATGTCTCCCTTCCCCTGTCTTGTTAAGCAGCATAGTCCCTTTCTAGGACTGTGCATTTCTTGGCTTATCCTGACAGTGACAATCAAGAGCACTCCGGCCCGACTACTGATATCCTGTCTCCCTTCCTTCAACGACTAAAAGAAGATGTCCCATTTTCTACCTTTCATTTTTTGCCACCTGACTACATTACCATATGTTTTAGAAGCACAAGACAGACTACTCTTTGTTGAGAATTTGATTTAGTTTGCCATCAGCTACAGCTTGACCTCTAAAAAGAATTCACTTATATAATTTTATCATATTATTTTCCTAAAATAATTTGATGATGAAATATAATGTGTTCTAGGATAAGCTTAGGAAAGCAAAACACAGAAAAACCAGGCTGTCTATATTTTTATTAATAAGAGCATCCATAATAAATGAACAAGAATAGTTTAATATAACAGATATCAAAATAGAAGGCTTGCTCAAAGTTCAAGGCCAGTCTGGTCTACATAGTGAGTTCCAAAGTAGCCAGCCAGTGTTATAAAAATAAGAATAATTAAAAAATTCTGTAGATGAAAGTGAGGAGCTGAGAATCAATGTACTGTTTGGAAACTACTATGATAAATGCTAACCTACCTGGGAGCGTCTGCATACCTCACTTAAAATCCAGCTTCTTTTTCTGATCCCTTCATGGTCTCAAATGTTAATGCATGGCTAGAATAGAAAGGTGTCCATGAAGGGTAGTCTATTAGATAGGCTTCCTTAGAGGTAATGGCCACGAGAATGTGTCTAAAGCTGTCATATGGAGAGTATAGCAGTGAGCATCTGTATATAGAAAAAACAGGGCATTTGGTAGCTTGTGAATCGAAGTACCTGAACATCTTAGATGTCTCAACATAGTGTGGAAAGCCTGAAAGCTGCACAGAGAAATGTTGAGTAGATATTGATAGAACCTGGCTGAGCCAATGTCTATTTGCCTCAGCCTCTGGTACCCAACATTCAGCTCTTGGCTGCCATAAATTTGACTCTTCTAAATTTACATGTAAGTTATAGCATATGACAGTTGTTCCTCTATAACTTGTCTAGCTCAGAATAACATTGTTTCGGTGGGTACGTGTTGTCTCAAATAATGAATTTAGTTTCTTTTCCAGGTTGCATACTATCCCATTATATATGTAGACCAAAATTTCTATTGCCATTTATCCCTAGACGTGTAGTTAGATTGTTCATAGATTTTCTTTGCTGGGAATAATACCACAATCACTATGAGAATGCAAGATCTCTTCAGGATTCCAGTTTCCTCCTGCCGTATACTCAGAAGTATATTTTCTGGCTCATTTGGAAATCTCTAATTCTAAGTTTTGAGGTGAACTCTCTTTTTTTTTTATAATATCTTCCTCAACAATAGTGTGTTAGACTTCCACTTCCTCTAGATTCTCACCATTGTGCTTTAAATACGAAATATCTCTCACAGCCTCATTTATTGAGGACGCGGTTCCCATTTCCTAGTGCTATTATAAAGGCTTTGTGAAAACTTTAGGAGGTGGGGTCTAAGTCCCTAAGGGCATGTCCTTGGAGCTATACATTTTTCTGGTATCTTCTTTGACCTGAGCTTTTCTTTTTGGCCAGCATGAGGAAAGAAACTCTGCTCTTCTATGCCATCCCTGATCCAATGCTCTGCCTCACCGTGAGGCACAACAATGGACATAAGTCTCAGAAATTGTGAGCAGAAACAAATCTATCCTTCTTTTAAAGTGTTCCATCAGGTGTTTTGTCACAACAATGAAAAGTCTAGCATCACTCACAGTAATTGAAATGAAAAGGCCAGAATGCCCTGCCTTTGTTTGTGGCAGTGACCATCCTAACTGTTCATGCAACATCTCATTGTGGTTTTGACTTTTATTTCTTGAATAATTGGTGACACTGAATACTGTTTTGTACACTTATTGTCTATTTTTATCTTTAAAAAAATATCTGTGTATGTCCTTTGCTCACTAAAAACTCTTTTTTGTTGAGTGTTAGAGGCTTCCTATCTATTTGGGGCAGTTGCGTGGTATAAATACTTACATCAAAGTCAATTTAAAGCTAACAGCTTGAAGCTACTGAATATAGTGCTGGGAAGAGATGGGCAAAAATGTGTTCCTGTTTATCATTTTGTGTTGGTGATAGCATCCTATTGTCTTGACCTTTGTTACTTTATAACTTTCGATTTGACCCCATTCCTTTTCCCTTCTATCACAATACATATTTAACAGGTAAAATATCAAAATTTAACTAGAAAGCTGATGCCTAATTCTAAAAGTATCACAAAAGGTGAAATTATTTCTTATAGGTTTTATATTTTCGCACAGAGATCCCACAGACAGAGTTGTATCAAGCATGAGCAATAGTTGCTGTTTGTGTAGTAATTAAGGCAGCAGCATCAAGAAAGACTACGATTTTATGGTTCTGTCTTACTCTGAATTGGCAAGACCCTCTCTGAAAGAAGGTATTTGGTTATTATGATATTAGTAGATCCTCTGAGACAACTCTTTTAATAGACAAAGCCCTCTATTCATTATTTGTGGTAAGGTCAATAAAGAAGAGTGACATGTGGTATGTTTGTGTCTCTCTCTGTGTGTATCTCAATATATTATTCATCCTTGTATGTTTTATGGTCTTATATGCTGTTATAAAAGCTCCGTCTAATTCAGATACTAATTTTTTTTTGCTGCCAACAGAAGTTTCTTCAAATTGAATGTAACTGCCCTACTTTAGATGACAAGGGTATATGAATAGAGCTCTGCTTGCCTACAATTGGTCCAGTTGGGGGAAGCAGAGACACAGCTAGAACTATTTGGCTAAAACTACTTAACATGCATGAGGATTTTGCCTTCATTCCTTCAGTTTTCCTAGATGTCTGATGCTCGCCCCTCAGCCCCTGCCCAGCTGCTTCACACAGACCCCTCTTTCTTATCTTTGTTTCTCGGGCGAGGGTTCAACAAACCTCACTTGTAGAAACTTAGAAAACCTAAGGAATGAACTAGGGCTCTACTAAGCACTGTTATATTTGTGACATTCCTGAAACTATGGGGACAAATTCCTTGTGGTGTGCTTATAAAAGCTGAACAACTAATTCTCCAGAATAAAAAAAAAAGTGTATAAGCCTATAAATATATTTCTATGCCATACTATTTAAAAATTGGTAGCATATAATTTAAAAAATTTTATACATTGTTCTTGTTATTAAATTCCAGGGAGGCAGAACATCCTTGTTGAATGTTGTGTTTTTTTGTCAACCTCGTAAATGTGTAAGCAAACTAAAGTCATGAGTGGTAAATGAACGTCATAGCAACACAAGTATGGTAGAATTTCCAGGTATGTAAAATGTGCAGGGAAAATGAAATGACAAAGAACTTCGTTTGTTTATTGGTGATGTGGGCATTTTTCTGAATCAGAAGATAGTTTTTAATAGTAAAATAAATTATTTATGTTTTGTGGTAATCTTGGTGTAATGACTATAGATATAACAGTTTTAAATGTTCTCTGCGTTATTTATACTTGACCCATTAGCTTTCAAATATCTAGACTATCAAAAAAGCAAAGACAAAGTCTTGAGATTTAGTGGTCTCTAATTCTCATGTTATAAATATTTCTTTCTACATCTGATGTCAAGCTGTAGCTAGTGTCAGGAAAGGAGGGGTTTAAAGAGGTTTATAGCAGCACTCTGCTATGTGGGATCTCCACCATATAGATAATGTGCACTAGTGAGGGTGAAATACAGCACAAGAGTTAGAAAGAGATGTGTTTGCAGTATCACCCTTCATTTTAATATAATTCAATTACAAGTGTATATAGTTTAGTTTCTAACAATGGCTATCCATATTTAACAAATGGCTTACAAAATTTCTGAAGATTTAAGAGCTGGCTCTTGTGAAATGGAATGCGTTAACATTCAGCACACTGGCAAGAAACCAAACTTTTAAAGGACCCATGGCAGGCTTCACACTGTATACGTAATTTTCAAATTTCTTTAACGCTCAAGAAATAATACATAAGCCAGTACCACCGGCTCTTGCTTCACTTGTCTTTCAGAGGATCCCAGTCTCCTAGTCTTTATCAAATGTTTTAGGAATTTAGTAGTAAGTGTCGCTATATTGTTTTTAAATTTTTTTGTTATTATCATGTGCATGTGCTTTTATGGACAAAAGCGTATGTATGCAGGTCAGAGGAAAATGTTTACAAGTTGGCAAAACATTCATATGCATAAAATACAATGTATAAACAAAAACTATGACTAATAAACTACAATAATATTAGAAACAACAGAGGAAACTGAGTATGAGGTTTATATAAAGAAAATCTCAACTACTCTGTAAGACTAAAAAGATTACTAATATGAAGTCAAAGGAAGAGTAAAATGCTAGAAATTTATCAGGTGTCTCCAATGTAACACAAATGAAAGAGGAACAGTTTCCTACTTTGAGACAAATTACCAACTGTTCTGGTGCCATGGAAACACCTGTGCTTTGTTGTCCCTTGTCAGAAAAATGGATCTGCATGGGGAGGAGACATTAGAGAGTGGTGGAAGCATCCAAGGGACATCAATGTGTAGAGACAGCAACCACGGGTGAACATGTAGTCAAAAGTCAACAAAATATCAAGTGCATATGGTAAGCAAACCTTTTCATGATGATATAGTAAAAATCCAGGCTAGTGAAATGTCTCAACCGTTAAAAGAGCTTGCAGCAAAAGCCTGAAGACCTGGATTTGATCCCCAGGACCCACAACCCACAGTGGAAGGAGATAACAAAACTAGACCATATTTTATATGCTAATAAAACTGTGTGCTAGTCATTTACTTGATTGTTTATTCTTTATATATGTACATCCTCCTGTGGCAAACAGCATTCTCAGATTGGTTTTGGTCCCTTGATATAGCTCCTTTTACTTTTCATCTTACTGTCTTTAGTCACATCTAAGCTTACTTAATTTAGCACTTACATTCTTAACCAATATCTTTAGTGTCTTTGACTATTCTACTTCCTATTCAAGCATAATCCTAGAAGACTGGCCTAGGAATCAAATTTAAGTGACAAATACCTAACTGTGCTCAGTAGTATCCCTGAGATGATGCTATCCCCTTCTTTAACGTTCTCTAGCAAGGTCAATGAAACTTTTATCCTTCTTTACCATGATCATCTTACAGTAATCTCAGAACACACAAATTGGAAAGTTTTCATTCATTCATAGATTCTACCAGATGTAGCCATATATGTATAAATCCTAATCAGATATTAGCTGTGGTCCCTGATCTATATGCTGGACCTCATTTAATTTTACTTAAATCTTACAGAAACAATTCCTAAAATTTATTAAGCACTTAATAATGACAGATGTTTCTACAAATCTAAGTGTTAACTTGATTAGGTGTCAAAATCCTATGATATTGGTCTATTAACATTTTCCATTTTTCAAATGGCAAACAGAGGTTCGGAGTGGTTCTTCTCTGGTCCTTGGACATTTTGGTGATGAAATTCAGTCAATGTTTATTTAATACTTATTCTTTTGCAGGCACTGTGTTTGGCGCTAGTGGAAAATAGAGAAAATAAGTAAAGAGTGTTCACTTATTGACAGAAAGCAGTATTCCTAAAATACATGTTTAAATAATATGGAAAGGAATTAAAATTATTTATTTCAAGCACTCACTACCTGTTCACTTTGAGGGCCTTTTCCGCTGTATTATATTTGATAGATCGTCATGTTAAGATGACTCTTTGTAATACAGTTTGGGTTTCTAAGGATTGTTCTGAAACTCATAGAATAGGCAGTCCTAGGGTTACAAATTAGCTGTGGAGAGCCCACATTATAGAACATTGCAAATTGGCTCTGGCTCTGTGCAGGGGACTGTGTAGTGCTTTGTTCTTCCTGGATCATGCCTAACAGTCACTGAAACCTCAGCAGCTTAAGCTTCATCATATTTCCTTTTACCTCCAAGACCTCTCACCCCAATTTCAGACTGGCTTTCTCACCATCCACTTTTTCCTTCCCAGTCTAATTAGTAGATTGGTGCAGAGGTTGCCTTAGAAAGGACAGGCTTTCCCTGTGCACACATTCTCTGCTACAGGCCAGCCATTTGGGCTTTCACTGACTTCAGAGAACCCCTGAGTGCTTTGTCCTTTGTGCATCAGAAGCTTAATTACTTAATAAACTAAGCAGGAGTCTCTAAAAAGTGCAAAGTTAGCTCTTCTCCTTAATAGTAGAACTTAGGGCAGTCTGGAGGCATTACAGGCATTGTAAGAAGCAGCCAATGGCAAATCTGTGAAACTAGAGAAATTTGTTTGGAATGCTTCAAATGTAAAGTGTCCTTTCATTGTATAGCTTGTGGTAAACCACTGTGGATCCTCCAGATACCTCCACTCCCTGTCTTTCCCCTTCCTGTGCGTCTGTGTCTGGTCCTTTCCTAGAGATTTCTTTTTAGCAGAGAATATGCTCCATTTCCATTTCTGGGAGGTGGTGTTCAGGTGGTCTGGTAAAATGAGTTTCTACTATTACCAGCAATCACCCTAGAAATCTATAAGTCAATGCATGCATTCTTCCAAATTATTTATTTGTTGATTCTTAGTAATTTTATGAAATTGGTAATTTTTGTATTCATGATATAGGTGAAGAATCCAAAGGTTGGAGAGGTTAAGTTGTTGAAATAGGAGCGGCGGGGCTGCGTCCCCAACACCCCAGCCGCTTGGCTAGCTCATGCCTGAAATAACAACACACAAACTGTATTCATTTAAACACTGCTTGGCCCATGAACTCTAGCCCTTACAGGCTAATTCTCGCAGCTGGACTAGCCCATTTCTAATGATGTTTGTAAGCACCCCAAGGTGCGCTTACCGGGAAGATTCCAGCCTCCATCCATCCTGGGTCGGAGCTGCCTGGGAGAGCGGAGCTTGGCATCTCTGCTCCAAAGAGCAGAGCTGTCGAGTCTACCCGGGAGAGCTGAGCATGGTGTCTCTGCTCCAGAGAGCAGAGCTGTCGGGTCTCTCTGGCAGCAGAGCAGAGTCTGACCTCACTTCCTCTTCCTCCCAGAATTCTATTCTGTTTTCTCCTCCCACCTATGCTTTAACCTATCAGGGCCAGCCAAGCAGTTTCTTTATTGCTCAGCCAATGAAATCAACAGATTGATATATGACACTCCCACATCACTTCCCCTTTTTCTGTTTAAACAACAACAACAAAAAGAAGGCTTTAACTTTAACGGAGCAAAATTACATATAACAAAATGGTTATCAAGTAAAAATTACAATAATCTATATCATAACTAAGGAAAACTATAACTATAGCTAACTATTCTTAACTCCATCAAAGAGTCCAGAAAGATACAATATTACCTAAGCAAACAAGAAAAAAGCAACTTTCAAACTCTAGAAATGACAGAGACATCTTGCCGCCTGGACAGTCACCCAAAGTTCCTCTGTACCGTTGGGGCATCCATCTTCGGCCTACAGGCCCATAGTTTCTAGCAGACATTTTCACAAAGCAGGAAATTTCAAAGGCAGTCACTATCTGCTTGTCCTGAAGAATGTCTTGCAGACTCTTTCATGAATCAGGAACCCTAAAAGGTCATCTCACCTTTAGGCAAGTTCAGCAGTCCTCTCTCTGTGGGTTCTCTGTGTCCAGTTTATGCAATAGTCCAGGCAAGAGCAGTTTCTTGCCCAAATGGCTATCAAACTCCATAAGGATCCTCTTCGATGCCCATCTTCCTCTTGAAGTAGATTGGTGCTGCCAGGAGCAGAGTGTCTCATTGTCATGAAAAGTCCTAAGTTATTAAAACATTTAAAATGCCATATTCTATAATCTTTGAAAGATATGAAGAATGCCTATCTAAAATATATCTATGTACATATAGAAAATCTTAACTAACATAACTACAAACTTGACTATTATGATTATTAACAATCTATATTTCTAATTATACATTACATTTTTAAAAGTACTACACAATCACAATACCTTAATCAATATCAGAAATACATATACATATAACAAAATTGACCTTAAAATCCATACCAATGCAAATTATTCATATCTATGTCATATCCCCCTTTAAATGTAAAAGAACATTTATAAACCATATTTGGGAACATGGGCGCAGTTATTTCTCTCCAAACTGCTTCCTGCTGAATTGGGGCTTCGTTAATTAGGTCTTTCATGGTATAACCTGTGTGCTAGTTTCATCTCAGTTGGCAGTTGAGCAAAGCAATTTTCTGAAGGTATTCACAGCAACTGTTCAGGAGGGCATGGTCCATCATACCATATGGGAATAGAAGAAATGAACAGGGTCTCATCCTCTGTGAAAACAAAATAGAAAACTCCTTTCGAAAGCATCATGTCCTTAGATCCAAATTTCAAAGTCAAGGTATCAAAATCTCTACGTTGGATAAGTTCAGCAGCATTTATAAACAAATATCTTTTAGCAGCTGTTGCTCCTTCCTCAGCATTCAAACAATTCAAAGAGAGCATAATAGCATACAGTATCAAGATTCTCTGTGTATTTTCCATCTTTGTACGCTTTATTTTAACCTCTATTTCGTTTATTTTTACTTTTATTTTATATTCTCTGTATCTCTTTGACCTGGAATAACTCTGTAGACCAGGCTCTACTTGAACTCTCAGAGATCTGCCTGTCTCTGCCTCCCAGGCATTGGGATTAAAGGTGTTTGCTACTACACCTTGAACTCACAGAGATCTGTTTGTCTCTGCCTTCTAGGCACTGGGATTGAAGGAGTGTGCTACCACACCTTGAAGTCACAGAGGTCAATCTCCCTCTGCCTCCCAAGTGTTGGGATTAAAGGTGTGTACTACCACACACAACTTCTCTTTTTCTTACTTTTTTTTTTAACTTTAAGAATTTTAACTTTTAGTCTGCATACATTTTTAACACTGTAAATCATTTAAAAATTTTCTTTGTCTTTGAATCTCTCTTTACTATATATCTCTCTTTTTCTGAACACATGAGTCTTTAATTTACTGAGCAATATGAGTAGGATTAAAGCTGTGGCTTTGCCATCTAGATCCAGTCCATTCCTTAGCTTTCCAGCCTCATGGCTGAGGTACCAGTTATAGCCATGTTTACTGCCACAACTCTATGGCATTTCAAGGTCCCTGCCAGCCAGCGAGCTATAACAGACAACAGTCAAGTCCTCTCTCAGTAGTTGGCCCTCCTGCCTCAGTCAGAGTTTGCCCTGGCAGGACGGCCCATAAAGCCGACATTTTTAAAACAGCACAGCTTTTTTCCTGCTACGGCTGAAAACCGAAAAGCATGCGTTCAGCTTTTCGTCAACACCATTTAAGTGTTTCGTGGCAGGACCTCTTAATGAGCTGCAGGGTTTTGCAGCTAAAGCTGAGTCAGGAAGCCTCTCTTAGATGAGAGCATTTGCTTGCCTCTAGCAAGCAGAGTAGACCCGAAAAATTGTTGGTACCAAGAAAACATGCTTCACTCCATTCTTTCCCGAGCTTTCTCAGGCTTTCAGTGGATTCAGTTGTCCACACATCTGGGTGCCATCTGTTGAAATAGGAGCGGCGGGGCTGTGTCCCCAACACCCCGGCCGCTTGGCTAGCTCATGCCTGAAATAACAACACACAAACTGTATTCATTTAAACACCGCTTGGCCCATGAACTCTAGCCCTTACAGGCTAATTCTTGCAGCTGGACTAGCCCATTTCTAATGATGTTTGTAAGCACCCCAAGGTGCGCTTACCGGAAAGATTCCAGCCTCCATCCATCCTGGGTCGGAGCAGCCTGGGAGAGTGGAGCTTGGCATCTCTGCTCCAAAGAGCAGAGCTGTCGGGTCTCTCCGGGAGCAGAGCAGAGTCTGACCTCACTTCCTCTTCCTCCCAGAATTCTATTCTGTTTTCTCCTCCCACCTATGCTTTAACCTATCAGGGCCAGCCAAGCAGTTTCTTTATTGCTCAGCCAATGAAATCAACAGATTGATATGACACTCCCACATCATTAAGTGACTTGGGCTATAGTTCCAGTGATAAGCATATATGAAATAATTGTTGTACTGCATTTTTGTATTTATTTGTATTTGTGCGTGTGTATGTGCTTGTACATGCATGCACATGTGCGTATGTATGTGGGCATGTGCTTGAGAAACATATATGGAGCTCAGAAGACAACTTTAATAGTCAGTTTTCTCTTTCTGCCATGTGGGTGTGCAAGATGAGACTGAACAGAGATTTGAATCCAGGATCGCTCACCCTGGAACCCATGTTCTACAGATAACTCAACTGCAACGATAGCTGTATCTTTCAATGGCTCATTGTAGGCTGGTGACTGTGACATGCTTATATAATTTCCTAACCTTTATTTTAGAATATCAAGTCTTATATCTGTTGAGTACCTCCTGCAAACTAGATCGTATTTTCATCTTAGCAGTAACATTTAATGTTCTAAGTTTTAGGAGTGAGCAACATAGATACCATGAAATGATTAAGAAACAATTAAGTGTAAAATTGCATGATATCAACTGCAAGTACCCTAGTAACTTGGAAGATACAGTTTTGTTGTGGCTGGATAGTTGTAGATGAAGGAGAGAAGGAATTTCATGTTTGGGGTGCAGTATTGCAAAGGATGGAATTGCGAAGATGAGGAGGAAACACCTGCTGGTGTTTTTCAAGTGATTTTCAAGTCTTTCTGTAATTAAAATTCCTAATCTTATGAACATAGCCCTTCTTGCTTTATTGACTAAAGAAAATTTCTAGCAAGCCAGACATGTTGTTCTGTAATATGAGCTAGCATTTGCAATGGCATAGTTCTACAACATCTATGAGAATCTTTTCATTTCCTATCCAAAACAGACTTGACACTTGAGCCACTCTTTTCCTCTGCTTATGGATGGAGAAATAGAGGCTCAGATAGACTAAGAAACTTGCCAAAGGCTGCATACCTTTGAACAAACATAGCTGTTTGGTAAGCAGAGGTAGTCTGGTTCCGAAGAATGTGATGTCAAACATGAGGTTATTCCTCTCTGTTGGACTAAATTCCCATTATTTGGTTCCTGTGATCTTTCTTTAGATCCTTCTCTAATTTTTTAAGCCAAACCACATGATTTTTGAGGACCGCTTTGGCTGTTTCTATGGCCTACACCAAAAGTTGGTCACATTGTTTGTTTGGGCTTGAAAGCCTTCAGTAACCTTGAGAAATTCAACACAAAAGGTCAAAACTCGTTAAAAACACATCTTTCCTCATACAGTCTAGAAGAGGATTTCGTAGCCCTGCCTGTGGTCACACAGGATCTTTAGCTTTTCCTTTAGTAAAAGACCTTGGTAGAAACTCTAAAATTTCCTACCTCTGTATTGATGTAAGACCATCTTTCCAATACGTAGTATCTAGGCCCAGGGAGATGGATACTTAGGCTTTTAAAACTTTTATAAATATTTCTTTCATGTATTTCCCTCCCATAAACTTCTAAAATCGTTCCATAGTTGAAGTTAATTATATGAGCCAAACTCGACTAGAAAGCTCCTCCATGTTTCTTAATGATACAACCATACTAGAAAGATTTACAACGTGTGACAATTCACATATTGACTCATACCTAACAAAACTCCTCTTGCTTTCAAGTGTACCTTTGTTCTCGGAAGTTCTAATTCTAAGAAACACCAGCACCCCACCCATTCAAACAAAACAATCTCACTTTGCTTTTTTTCCCCTAGAAATAGGGTTTACTTAGTAGGACGGAGGTGACTCTTGTAGTTGCTGTGCTACAGAACAACATGATGAGAGTGATGGAGTGATGCCACAGTAGGTTGATGTGGCCATAGTTTACCCAGTCGTAACACAGCATGTCTTGCTGCATGCTACCATTCCCTTGCTACTTTTCTTCCTCAAAAATTGTGCACTCCTTGTAGCATGCTTACTTATCTCTACTTGCAGTGCTCCTGAAGAGCTTTCTGAGCTCCTGGAATCAGGGAGAGCAAATCATGGTATTAGAAGTTAGGCATGTTATCATGGTGGGAAATTCAACATGTAAATTTGAAGCCAGGGAAACATTATCAGGAAACATTATCCTTATAATAGATGCTGCAGGAATAGCGAAGGTAATTTAAGAGAGAAGATTTGTGGAGAGATGAAAGTCAATTACACAAATCTTTTCAACTTCATGTTTATTGAATTCACATTGGTACCTTGAAATTTGCCATAGTAGGAATGTTAAGATCATGGAAAGTGGCAGAATTTAGAAATCATTGGCCTCCTGTATTTTTCCTCAATGCATCTATTAATAAGCACTTGGCAGCCTATCAATGAATGTAGAATACATGAGTATGGATTTCAAATATGATGGAGGTAGAACATAGTAGGGTAGTTATGTGCTTGGAGAAGAGGTAAAAGGTTGATAGTAGAGGAATGTACTGAGCAAAGACTGAGAAAGAGAAAAATTTATGGCATAGTCACAATCTGTGGTCTTACTAATTGACAATAGAAGCTAGAATGAGATGTAATAAATAGAAGAACAAGGAAGCGCCAGCGTCATAGTAACTTGTATTACTTATGCCTTATGCTGTTTGCTTCCCTGGCAAGTGTATCAAAATAGGAATAAATAGGTTTGAGTGGATTAGTCAGAGAGACTCCAGGGAGCCTACAGATTCAAGATTTGTGTCCTTCTAAAGCTTCCGCTATGCTTACATGCTGAGTTTGTTAGGGTCTAGGAAGACAATATTCAGAGCAAATAATCTGATGCCACCTAAAACTAATTGTTTAAAGACCCTAAATTTCACATTATTGCTCTTTAACTCATAAGGATTCCAGCTGCTATAGTGGTTTAAAGCAGTCTTAGCTGAGAAATAGAACTGGAATTCTCCCTAAACCAAGAAGAACAGTCTGTTAGCCAATCTTATTTCATTAGAAATACTTTCTCTTGCCACAGTTGTCTACTTGTGTTGAGGAGAGGCATATTAGGCCTCTAATGAGGACCCTGACCCTCTCCTGTGGGATTCTGAAGTTCATGGAAAGCCTGCCAAGACTGTAGTTTGAGTCTTTGCAGTACATCTCCTGGCTTAGGAGTTCCCTTTGATTTCTGCCCAACACTAGCTCCATGCAAGGTGCATATGAACCAAATTTATTGATCTTTCATTTGCCAGCCATGTTCTATACTCAAACATAAGAATTTCACGTAAAGCCACATTAAGGGTCATCAAGGCCTTTGAGCTTTTAGGGAAGTGCTCTTGCTAGTGAGGCTTATCAAAAACTTTGGTGTCTTCTTATAGTGTTCTGTTCCTCAAACGCCACTCTGTGTCCAGTTCCTGAATTTACTGGGCTATCTTGGAGATTGGTGAGGCTAATCTGTCTACCACATCTGTCCTTCTTGGCTCTAGCCAATTGAGATATGTGATGTTCATTGCCGCAGAGGACTGATTAGATCTTCCGTGGCTTAGAACCATTCTTCCTGTGCAGTCACTCGCTGCCCTACTCCAGTCTCACCTTTCCTTGTCCTGGCTCTGAGTAAGAGGAATTCCTTGTTTTTAGCAGAGAGCAAAGTCTGGAATTCAAGAAGCATGTGAGAAAAGAGCTACGTCCAAATGAAAGGCACCATAGAATCTTCTTGGTATGGCTAACTACAATTTCTTATAGTAGCCCCCTAAGACGCATTCTTGAAAGCACACAGCCAAGGTGCACGAATGCCCTGTCTTAGTCTACCTGGTGATGCTCTAACAAGATATTACAGATATAGCAACTGATAGAGAACAAACATTTTCTTCTTCACCGTTCTAAGGGTTTAGAAGTTCAACATCACTGATGAGTGCTTCCCTGCCTTGTCATAGCATGGAAGGGGACAAAGGGACAAGCTAACATATATGCATGAGAAGAAGCATAGGAAACACTTTAAATGAGACAATTCTTGTAATAACTTATGGGAGCCGAGTTAACTCACTCCTTATCTAGGAATGTTGTTGGATTGGGGACTGACTTTGGAGGGTCACTTTCAAACTATAGCATGCCCCTAACAAGGCAGCCATCTTGGAGGGAACCATGGGAATTAACATGTGATTTATGAGATGTCAAGATGATGGTATCTGATAAAAATCTAAAAGCTTAGTTGGAGATCTGGGATTGTTCCACCTCTCTAGTGGCTTTTGGTCTTTAGAAAGATGGTCTCTAGTGCAGCGTAGAATTTCTCAGATTACACAAGAGTGAATAAAATTCCTTATACATCTCTCTAATTTCACTTTCTCAGATTCTGTCTGCATAAAACTGCCTTTTAATTGTTCGAAGTGTCCACTTCTGTTTTTACTGTGGTTTCTCTTTCATGCCATATTTTTAAATATGAAAACAATGCTAAGTGGTAAATATTCTCCTTCATACACATTAGAAAATTAAGGTTCTAAAGATGAAGTTGCACAAATTCTTGAGTTTAGATTTATGTGAATGCAGTTATCTTTTTAAAGAAATCACCTTGAGATGTTTAAGTAGTTCTCTTTCTTTCCTATGTACTGAAATGGTAAGCATAATTATTCTGATTGGTGATAGGTCCACCTCACCAGCATATATTAATAACTTCTGTTCTTTTGTGAGTTTAGGCTATTGTGAATCAATCTCTAGAAGTTGGAGAAACTGACAGAACCAAGGTTCATAAAGTTGAGTTTCAGACCTTGGATTGTGAGGACCACACTGAGGTGCAGACACATTGAAAGGGCCTAGCTGCAACATAATCTTCTGGCCTCCTCTAAGCTGACTTGACTGCAAGATCACTCAAGTGTTTCCACTTTGTTTTCAAGCTGTTTAATAAATGCAAACAACTCCAATATCTTAGCTAGTTAGCCAACTGTAGATGCAGAATGGCAGGGTGTGTTGATTAAAATGAGGCGGTACTTTAAAAACCCGGAGCCAATTGACCTTAACTGTGTTTCTTCCTGCTTTTAGATGTCATTTTGGAATCTGCAGGTAAGTGGTTTGCTGGCCTTGGCTCTGGAGAGGTTTTATATATTGTTCCTGTGGTCATAATTCTCACCCATTTTCCTTTCATGCTTCTCAGGTAGGGGAATAATCACTGCTTAGGGCTCTTGCTTTTGGAGGTATGATTATGTGATTCACTGAAAAGCCTGGTTTGTCTGTCCTTTCTACTTCCTTCCTCCTTTTCTCCTTTTAACGTCTCTTTGTTTAGAATAAAAATCAATTTTTGAATTGATTTCAAATTGCATTTGAATTTGGAAAATTAAAACAGATGAACAGCAAAATACCATTATTTTTAGTGCTCATAAGACAAAGCTTGGCTAAGTTGGGGTTTTGACTATTGGTTCTTATAACAAATGGCTCCTTTAAGATGGCACCAAAGTCAATACTAATGGTTATTATGATTAAGTACAGCTCCCTTGGCGTCCGTTTCCTGCTCTTTGGCTTCCCTCCCCTCACCAGTGCATACACATGGTTTCTGTAAAGTCAAGTGTCCCGGAGATACAAACAGGCCAAGGAGAGAAAGGTTTTTTTTTTTTTTATCTATAATTCCACCTCCATTTCCCTCTTTATTTTTTCTGCATTTAACCAATCAATCAATATTCTGGCTTCACTGTGGCCCCACTGAACATGGCTCATGTTCCCCCTGAAAATGTCTTCCTTAACTTAACAATACTGCTTCTCTTATTTCTTTCCCAACCACCACCTCACCTGGGTCTGCTGCCGTACAAGGCTGGAGCTAAATCTGGTCATTGATAAAATTAAATGCCCACACTAAAGGGTTACATTTGGTTCGATGCATTATGTATCCTGAAAATGATCATCTCAGAGTAGACTAAAGATAGGTTCGGAGGTCCTTATGGTATTCATTTTAGAGAGAAAGCAGTGGTGCTATTAAGAGAGTCTCAAGTAATTGAAATATATTTCTTATTTGTACAAGATTCTTCCATTATTTACTTTACTCATTGCTTTGATAAAACACTTGACAGAAGCAACCTCAGGAAAGAAAGGTTTGTTTGGGCTCATGATTTGAGAAGGGATACAGTTCATCATGCTAGGAAGGCCAGTGGTGGGAGCATGAAACAGCTGGTCATATTTCATCTTCAATCAGAATGCAGAAAGAGATGGATGCTGCTGCTCTGTCTTTCTCTCCATGTTTTCCTTTCTTATTCAGTCTGGGGAACACCTCCCCCCCCCAGTTCACGGAGTGGTCCCACCCACATTCAGTTAAGGCTCTTTGTAAATACTCCCACAGACACAGCTGGAGGTGTAAATCCTACAGGATTCCAATGAAGTCAAGTTGACAGTGGGGATTACCATTGTGACCGGTTACATTACCATGTAGTTTTGCATATCTCATTTTACATTTTTCTCCAAACAGCATTGCATATTAGGGAATACAAAGTAATATGAACAAACAAAATAACTTAATGCTCAAAGAGGTTAACAATTTGCCTAGCATCATGCAGCTAGTAAACAACCTTGCTGAAACTGCACCCAGATTACCTGACTGACTTGAAACTCTCTGTGTTTTCTGTTCTGGTATGATAACATTATTAATTATCAGTCAAATTATTGGAGTAGCAACTGTGTCTGGCCCTGTGGTGAATACGTCAGTGTGTGAAACAAATGTCTCTCTATCTAGACTAAATGTAGATGAGTGAACATATATGTTAGGAATTGCAAATCCTCGGGAGTTCTCTGAAAACAAGACGAGGTGAGGAATTCACAGGGATTCTCTGATAATGTTTCTTGAGGAGCTGATGTTTTCAGATTGAGGTCCATAAACTAGGAAAGAGACTAAGTAGCAGGGTTGTGATGAGGAGACAGGATCATATAGAACATTTGCAGAAGGCTTTTGAGATATGTTCTCAGAATGCCGATTGTTGCTTGGCCCTTTCTAAATTTTGTCTCTCAAAGTCAGATTCTGTTTGTACAGATAATGTTAGTGCCTGAGGGAAGCCTCAGCAGGAATTGTTAATGTATTGTGTCAGCCATATACACACACTTCGTTCCATGGTGAGGTAGTCTCGTGGTTATAATAAGGCCCTTAAAAAGTTAGACTCATTTTTCCAGGTAGCTTTATAAAGGTTCATGGTTGAAGGAGAGTTTCTTTGTCACCAAGTTGCGCTTTCAGCTTCACTGGACACTTTCACAAATATGGTTTCTCAAGTATAAGTCTAGTAGACTGAAACAAACCTATCCCCACTTCTGGACACACAGTTTATAGGGGACACACTGATAAGGAGCCATCAGGTTGTTACCAAAGGGAATGTTTATGTGAAGAATGTGATAATGAATGTCAGACTGTGTGTTACAGGTTTGTTCAAAACAGGGATTTGGGCCTCTTTGGTCAACTGGGTTCTATCACAAGAAGATGAGGAGGCTTTGCACCTAATAAATGCTTAAACAATGTCATGAGAATGAAAACAAAAACATTGAGATAAATTTTTCACCTCACTAATTATTAATCTTCCTTTCTAGATATTTCTAAACCACATATTTATTTAACCCCTTAGCAATGTGCTTCTTTGTATACCGGGTCTGTGGTAAAGAAGAGGGAATATATCATAATCCTGTCCTCTGTGGAGGTTGTAATCTACATGCACAGACAAGAATAGAAATTTGTCTCAGAACTAGAAAGGAAATAACACCTGGGATTGTTTCAAACATTTCATGCTGATGTGGAGAAGGATCATAAGTGGTAAGCACCCAGGAAAAGAGATGACATTTTCTCAATGGTCAGAATGTGCAAAGGGCTAGAAAGAGAGTCGGAGGTGTTCCTTCAGAGAATGCACATAAGGGAACGCTTCATGAGAGTAGCATTGCTATAGCCTGGATAGAGCTCGCTGGGCTTTCATGTGCAAGCTCTGTGCTGCTGCATCTGCAGACTGACGCACAGCTTCCAGTGGTTCAGGGAGACTGGTGCACAGCTGCAGCAGCTTTTGTGCTGATAATGCCCCGAGGCAAGGAATGGGAAATGCTCTTGTTTTCTTTTTCAGGGAGCCTCCTAAGGCTGTCTGGTGCATTTTTAGAACTGTATTTTCCCTTTCAAGGATGCCCTTAGAATTCAGTTGCAATCATGTTCACTTACATACAAAGCCTGGTGGTGGTAGTGGAAAGACAGGCAGATAGACAGGTAGCTAGACAGTCACACACACACACACACACACACACACACACAGAGAGAGAGAGAGAGACAGACAGAGAGACAGACCGAGAGACAGAGACAGAGAGAGAATAAAGTGGAAGAATGATATGGTTGGGTTTTACACAAATTAGTATTGTGAACATTTCTTAAGAATGGCACAAACGTTCCCATCAATAATAGATTTTGTATGAGCTTAAGAGTGGAGTTGGAATGAACATACATTTGGGTATGAAGAGGGGAGCTTGAGACAACATGATGACTACAAGTGAAGAAACTTAGAGTACAGCTACCAATACTACACAACAAGTTTAGAGCTGTCCGCTGAAGCTATGGAGGTACTTAAGAAGCAGAAGACATGTGTATGCTCTGATAAACCATCTGGCACAGTTACAAAGGCACAGTACACAATGAAAATGTTGTCAGAGGAGATCTCCGAATGTCCTGTGATGCAGTGTCTGTTCTTTGTGTCTTGAACATATGATATAGTGAAATCAGGGTTCCTACTGCAGGTCCTTAGTCTTATTGATGAAAGAATTTTAAAACAGACTCAAAAGGAAACTCAACAACCATTTTATTAGCATTTGAGAAAACGTACACTGGGGAGGCAAACTGTAAATTCTGGCAGTTTCTGGGAGAGGGAGACAGAGAAGAAGGAAGTCTTGCATTTTGAATGAGGTCAGCAATGGATGTCTGCAAAGAGGTATAGAAAGAAATGTAGGCCTTCAGAAAAAAACAGGAAGAAAGTAAGAATGTCCAACAAGCATGCTTAGAATGCTGACCTGAAAAAGAGATAGGAAGTAGAAAAGGAAAGGTTATGCTTCTAAATTAGAACTAAGAAAAGCTGACATGCTTAATGGTGAAGATCTGTAAGCAATTGCCTAGAGGAACAGTGGGATGTATAAATGCAGTATCCCATTAATGGAATGAATAATCATTCCTCCCACATCCTTACCAACCTTTCAGGTGGATCAACTTTCCTGAGGGGTGGTCTCTTGAACAAGTGATTAACTCTTAAGGAAGGAGACTATATATATATATATATATATATACATGTTGTTCTAATATTTGGGGCAGATTAACATGCCATGTCTCCAGTTTGGGCCAGATACAGAACACACATCCTATTCTTCTGACCAAGAGGAACTATCCCTTAATGAATTTCAACAGAGCCCTGATATAGGCAGCTTTTATGTGGCTAATAGTAAGAGGGATTCAAAGCTCCATCTTCAATGGTCTTCAAGGATGCTTATGTCTACATAGGTGCCTAACAGCAGGTAGTAGGATTAAGGCATCCGCAGGGAGACTAGGAAGATTTCTAGGGATGAGGTCAAAGGGTAGGCTTTTCATCTTTAGAGCTGTTAAGGAGCAGAAAGGGCTGTCTCATGAGGTGCTGAGCTTCTTAATGGGAATGTTTCAAGGTAGAATACCTTCTTGTTTGAGTGCAACCATCGATGCATTCAGTTTCCTGTTCTCCTAGTTAGGATTTGGGAGTTTGTTGCGGGAGGTTCTTCTGCTCCTCCAGCCAATAGCCGCTGAGATACCAGCCCATTGGGGCGTGGTCTCTCTCCCTTTAAAAAAAGCGACTACTTCCCTTCTCACTCTTCTTGCTTCCTGCTCCATTCGGCGACTAGACTTCTTCCTGATTGGGCAGAGGGCTGTTGTCAGGGACGGTTATCTGTAAGTTTTTTTCCCCTTTAAATAAATACCACCCTATTAATCATAATTCCAAACTGGTGTGGCATTGTTTATGACTTACGCCTTCAGGAGTTTGTAGCTTCAGACATTTCAACTGATTTTACATTTTAACGGGCACGTAAGCCACCCATGGTCTTAGCTCAGCCCTGAACAGCACCTTGGAAGCACTCACTAGACTAAGGCCCCATGCTCGGGCATGTGGCAGGATCTGTGCATGGCTAAGAAGAGAGGCTGCTAAAGACTTCACAGACTTGGCTGCTTGAGGGCTGCTCTCGGAAAGTGGTTTCAGACATCTCTCTTCATAGACAGGTGTCAGCCAAATGTGAGGCAAGTCGCTGCACCCTGGGAGGCGCTTTTATGCATGAAGCTCAGGGAAGCGGTAGAACTAAAAACATTGCCTGAGGGAATGTACCAGAGGTTTGTTTCTGCAAACCTTCCCATTCAGTTAATGAGAAAGGTCTGACTGAAAGTGGCAGAGGAAAATTAAAAATAAAATTAAAAAAAGGAAGCAGCCTTAACCAAAGAAACCTTCCATGCACTCCATTAAGACTACAGCCCAGCCCCAACCCTCCAGTGGGGAGTACTAAGCTCAGGGAACTACTCGGACATTTGCCTAAAGGCTTCTAAACTGAATCTGGGGAGCCTTCCCTGGTACCAGCATTGAGTTCCCCAGGCTTGGAAAGATTCTTCTTAAAGGTCTCAGAGGAAGAGGGCTCTACTGAAAGCAAAAATCACTTCCAAGCCCTTCACAAATCAGGAATGAAATTCATGGAGCTGGACTGAGTTCCATTAGCAGATGATAAGCTATTACTTAAAGTTCACATAGGTCTCAGGGGGCGTGGTGAAGAGTGCAGAGAAGCCAAAGAGCTCTGCTTCTTGATGATATAGTTCATGGCCCAGGTCTAGCTCCCTAGCAGATAGAAAGGAATTATCACAATGATTCATATTCATGGCAGATCCAATTTAGCTTTCCATTGCAAAATTGCCAACAGGAACCCCAGGGGACTCACTTGGGAGCGAAGAAGGGGAATTAGAGTCTGAAATCAAGGTCCAAGCTAGGCATGTGACATTTATCAAGAGCCTGGTATCCATCTAACTTAAGATGAGGTGTGACCTGACTCATCTCAACAATTTCTACATTCATGGCTCTACCCGTAGTTGTACATTTGGTTTTCTTCATGTTCCACCTCTTTGGGAGATTGAGTTTAGTATGTGGGTTACTATATAAGATAAGGTAGTTTCTTGTTTGCCTTCAGAAATTTATTTCCATCAACAATGTCCTTTGCGGCCATCAGCTCAGGGCTTGAACTAGATAAGGTCTGGTTTGACTCCAGTGCCCCTAACAGGCAATCTTAAAGGATATCAGGATGCCCGTGCCCATCATGGGGTTGTTCTACACCAATGAGACCTTTTCTGGTTAGCTGAGTTCAACTTTTTGTTTTCTTCAAAATAAAGGCACTTGACATGGTAACCACCTAGGACTAGGCATGGCTTGCATAGCTCTCTGAACAGCGAGTTTTAAGATTTCCCGTGCCTGGAAGACAAACCTGAGTGCAGATGTGATTTTGCTATCTTTTCCTAGGAATTCAAAACCGGAGGCTTCTATGTCCCCGATACTCACTCCCACCCCCAGCACCTTCATCATTCTGGGCTCTCCTTTCTTTCTTCTCTTTTCTCCTTGTTGAAATATGTTTCTAATCTTCCAGGCCTCTCAAATGCATCAGTGTTTCCTGCTTCAGTGGTCCCGGTGGAGTCACTCATTCTGTATTTAATGTATTCCACACTTTAAATGGGCCTGTTAATTACTCCCTCCTCACACTGAATTTACTAATTTATTGATCAAATTTCTTTTTGTGCATGTGGATTTTATTTTGTATGTGCAAAGAATTTATTTGGATCAATTTTATTGACCCTCCACTCCCACCCCCGCCTCCTGGGATACTTTTCCAAACTTTAATTAAGTCTCTGGGAAGTCTCTTTGCTTAAAGAGGAGCAAGCCTTTAGCTTCCTCCTTTTGTGTGCATTGATAGCATATGCGCACTCCCGTCTAAGGGGAGGTGAGCTACTTTCTCCAGGCAGGAGTATATTTTGCAGGGCTATTTGAGTGGAGACCTGGAGCAGGGCCTGTCGAAAGTGTGCTTCTGAGCTGAAGCTGTAGCTCACTTAGTAGAATGTCCAGGGAGAGCCTAGAATGATGAAGATGCTGGGGATAGAGGGCTATATCAGAACCATGAGAGCTGTCTATTCCTTTACTGTACCAAGACAAGACTGCCCATCATCTACATACCGGATTGTGCATCTCCACCTCGAAGAAAGTGCCACTATGTCAATAAAGCCATATGGCAATGCCACCATCCACTCTAGGACCTGATCCACTGAGCATGCAGGATGCTCTAAGATGATTCTATCGCCACATAGGCACACATGAGATGCTGTATACAGAAACAAAACAAAACAAAACAAAACAAAACAAAACTGCGTTCCCCAGATCAGTAACTTCAGCATCCCCTAGGACCTTGTTAGAAAAACAAATCTTAAATCTACCCAGTCCTAGTGTAAAGTGGAACCCAGCACTCTAGATGTTACCAAACCCTCCAGGGGATTTTGATGCTTGCTCGAGTGTGAGAACCACAGCTCCAGTTCTGGGCTAGACTATTGAAATTTTGTGCCAATTAATTTTTGCTGTTGGGATGCATCCTGTGTTTTGTATGGCATTTAATAGCCTACTAGCCTCTGCTGTCTGGATGCCAGAGGCACCTCTGAGTTGCGACAACCAAAAATATCTCCAGACATTGTCAGATGTTTCAAGGAGGGATAAAATCATCCCTGATTAAAAAACTACAGTACTAGAAGTCCCATTTTTAGACTTGTACTCCTTGTTTCCCTTGGAGACTGCACATGTCAGGTAAATATAAGAGTTAGCACCACAGCTAGTTAGTCTCTAGCTTGTGGCTTTGTACTGTTTTATGCTTATGTATTTCCTGTCCCATACAGCCTGTTTGGGCTAGGTAGATACTAAGTGCCATACTTTACTTGTTTCAGCAGCCCCTTTAATGCCCAAGAATTTATGTCTCATTTCTTGACCTACGCACAAAACTTAACTTTTCCAGCAGGTTGTTTTCCAAATCTCTCTGAAACTCAAGGTCACACCCAGGCTATGAAAGAAGTGGATGGGAGTATTTGGGAAGCTATCATGAAGGAGGGAGAGGAGAGACAGAACAGTTTCTGCTTGTTTCCCTATCTTTGTTGAGAAGGACTGAGTGTCACAGTCAGGAGAGGCAGGTGAAAGTTACTCTTGGTGCCTGGCATAATCGGCTTAGGCTAAATGAATTGGCCTTCAGACACAAGTTTCTATCGACTAACCTGTTTCTATGCATACCTGCTGCCTTCTGGTCCTTTTCTGTTCCAGAGGAAGACTGCATACTTGAATGACGATCTCTATTTCTCAGAAAAGCAGCACTATATAAATAAAGCCAGGATGCAGAATTAGGGAGGCCCTGGGCATATGGCAGTGCCATTGTCAGCTCTGGTACCTGATCCACTGGGAGAGGCTGTCATGGAAACCTCCCTCCCTCTGCCAGAAAAATCTTATTTTTTTTTCATCATGCCAAGCTGAAGGATGAAGTGTCTGATCCCAAGCAGTAATGCCCTTAAACCTACAGGGCATTTGCCCCCACCCAGGCCAGGTGGCCAATTAAGAGGCCACCAGCTGGAAGGCTTTCCATAGAGCCTTTCTAGATAGGCTCTAAAGCATTATTGGAATAAACCGGCAATATACCGCCAGTTGTTTCAGGTTTCAGTACACGACTTCACAGAACTGGTGACATGTAAATTGGTTCTGCTCCTTCCCAAGTTGACAACATCCTCTAGTGCAAATTAAAAAGACAAAGCAAACAAACACGACCACCACCAACTTCACAGTCACAGTCAGCTGAAATTCTGACGCCCAGTAATGTATGGAACAGTGCTGATAATGGCAACAAAAGATTTATTAACTACACTTTAAACCCTTTTAATATGACTCTCCAGAAACTGCGATTCAGAAATGTGCGAACGCACAATGGAGAGCAAGAACGAAGAAAAGTGGGCAATGTGTGGCTGAAATAGGTTCAGCTGGTGGGAGTAAATTAATAAACGACTCTATGGTTACTAATAGAAAATCAGCTTGCTGTTTTTATCGTGGTTAAATTATTGTTAAACAAATACTTCAAAACATGCCCAAAGCATCCCTGAGTCTCAGGCCTTCCCTGCACCAGCCTGGAGAGAGCATGTAGAAATAAACTGTGTTTGTTGGCTCAGAGAATTAAATCTGCCAGGTCCCTCCTATCCTCTACCTGCCTGCACCACCGTTTGCTGGGTGAGCATCTGTGTTCTCAAATACACTGTTTACTACCTAGTTCCTCCCTTCTCCCTCTGCTTTCTTTAGACTTTAGTCTGGTTCCCATAGAAGCTGCCAGTAGGATATTTCTCCATGCTTCCAGCTTTAGAAATGCATCTGTGGCAGCAATGCAGCTCAGTTTCCAAAACAGGTGTGCAGAAAGTGTAGCTTTCTTAAAGTTCTTTCAGTGGTTGTGGGAAAAGAGCATGCAGACTTAGGATTTTTAATTAAGTCTTAGATATGTATAAGACGCACAATACAGGAAGGAGGTAGAGGAGCCCCAGGGAAGAAGTAGGACCTACTTGCTCCTTACACCCCAGATACTTATACTGAAATCAAAGGTCGCTTTTCATACAGACGTAAAACCTGACACACCTTTGCCGTTAATCATCTTGTCATACCAGGGTAAGAGCATTCTTGTGACTTTGGGTAGAGAAGGTAAGACTTCATAACACCCACCAGTGAGTAGCTAGTAGACATGTCAACAAACTCCTTAAAGGCTATTTAAAAGAGGTGTGTTGAAATAAGAGCGGCGGGGCTGTGTCCCCGGCACCCGGCCGCCCACATGGCTAGCTTATGCCCCAAAATAATTACACGGAAACTGTATTCTTTCAAACACTGCCTGGCCCTGCTAGTTCCAGTTTCTTATTGGCTAGCTCTTACATATTGTTCTAACCCATTTCTAATATTCTGTGTAGCCCACGAGCTGGCTTACCAGGGAGGATCTTAACCTGCGTCTGTCTGGAGTGGGAGAATCATGGCGACTCTTACTCAGCTTCTTTTTCCCAGAATTCTCTTCTGTCTACTCCGCCTACCTAATTTTCTGTCCTATGAGGGCCGAGGCAGTTTCTTTATTAATAAGAAATCACTCCCACATCAGAGGTGCTGGTATTTTCCATTTGAAATGGAGGTCATTTTATTTTTCGTGAAACATTAGGGTTTCTTTCATTTTAATGGTAATGCTTCCTTTTTAATTATTGACATATGATATATATGGATTGTCCTGTCCTACGTCACTATAAAAGACTCCTTTGAAGGAGGTGGGCATGGTGGGAGGCAGGAAGGAAGAGCCTCCTTCACCGGTGATGTCAATTACAATGACAAGCAAGGTGAGAATGGCTAATATGGCTTGGCTAGGATCAGCTCAGTTGTTTCATAGCTCAAATAGTCTGGCAATTAACTGCTCATGTGTTTCATTATATTTATTTCTCTGAGTTAGAGATGCCAAACATGAGCTTGCTTTCTCTTCTACCCTAAAGATAACACAAAGCTTTGGCCTTCCATACTGTCCAGGCTGGACTCAAACTTATAGCAATCCTCCTGCCTCAGTCTCATCATATTTTCCAGCATAGACTTTAAGATCTTAAGATGTATCTGTTTTGGTGTGGGAGGCAGGGCAGGAGTGCAGGTAGCATACATACTGAAAGGAATGACAGATATCTACCCTTGATGCTCAGGCCGCAGTGTGCTCTGCACATTTTAGGGTAAGTGCTGTAGTATAGCTGGAGGACACTTTCGTGGAGGCTGAGTAACAGAAGCCAGGGCATTGGAACTCACAGGTTCATTCATAATCTGAAGGGCAGTAGGCCATCTAAGGATTGTTTCACGGCAGAATGCTCGTACTTAGTCCTTGCTTCATGTTGGCTTTGGGTGTATGTTGAAAAATTTTTCCCGTAAGGTGAAAGCATGGTCTGGTTTCGTGGTAAGAGGAATTACCCCCCGCCCCCAGTAGAATGCTCTCCAGCAGCATTTGTTAAAAAGCAACAGTAACAGTAACAGCCTTGTCCTGACAGTAGAGGAATGCCTTGGGCCATCCTGAAAAAGGCACATTCCCAAAAGACAGGCGTTTCCCAGTACCAGGAAACAGTTAATAAAATCAATTTGCAGGTGGGTGAAGGCCCATCAATTCCAGTCATGTCCAATATCACGTTTGGAGTAGCTTCCCTGCATTATAAGCAGGACGAAGTAGGTAGCTTACATACACTGACAAAACACTGTCATGGAAATTTCCAGTGTAAATTAAGCCTTTTTGACTTTTTCCAGCATCTCTCTCAGTTCCCTATGCTTACTTTAAATTCAGTACATTGGCTAAAACTGGGTATAAGGCCTTCCAGTCTGTAGGACTCCTTTTATTTTCTGGGGACCAGAATAGAAGAAGCATACTCTTCCCCACTGAGGCTCCAGAGTGTGCATCTAGCAGGTGGGGTCTAGTGACAGAATGGAGGACTAACATTTTTAAGGCAATGATCTGTATGTCTGTATGAGAAACAGTATGAACAGCACTGTCACTTTGGGCATGTACCTCTGAAGAGTTTTAGCTGTCTGACAGAGATGTATGTTCAGGAGTAAAATGCTTTCTAAAAATCAAATAAATGTATAAAAATGGCAGTTCTAAGGGTCTTACTTTGTCTGCCCTGAAAATAACTTCATAAAATTTCACGTTGAATTTATAGCTCTAAATTGATTACACATACCCAATTATATTTATAAGGTTGCCACTAAGAAGATGAATTCTGTCATAAATCACATAAATTTATAGATGTCAAATACACAGTTTCCTTCTTTTCTTCCTTTTTATTTTATTTTTGAGACTATAATACACATTTCCCCCTGCCCTTTCCTCCTTCCAAAACTTTCCTTGTACTCCTCCCCACTCTTTTTCAAATTCATAGCCCCTTTTAAACTAATTTTTATTACATACATATAATGCATATATATGTGTGTGTGTATGTATATATATTCATTATAAACTGTTCAGTCCATATAATTTACTTGTATGCATGTTTTCAGGGTTGGCTGATTGGCACTGGAAAACCATTTGGTGTGCTCTTCCTTCTTAATAAAAAAAGTCTAAATACAGTGGCTTGCTTGTTTTAAGCTTCTCTGTATCTAATTGAAATCCTTCCACCCAAGAAAAAATTATCTTGCCAACTTAAGAATGACATTTACCACCAAGATATTTAGGCTTGGAAGCTTGGAAAGCAACTGGATCCATGTCAAAATTTTGAAAGGGTGTCCTGTTTATGATTCTTTTATGCGTAACTCCTTTACTTCAAGAGGTAAGAGATCACTGAGACATTACACTCCCTGGGTTAAAGGTATATACATTATGGATTAACTCTGCAGCTTCTGTCCCTCTTGATAAGATCTTATAATATATTGATGCATTGTTCCTTGCCCTAAAGAACTTGAAAGCAGACAGGATCCACAGGTATGCTGGTACCTTTGTACATTCATATTCTTGAGACTGTTCATATCTTAAGGATACTTAACTTTGTGTTTAGGGGGCTTTATCTTATTTAAAAACTCAGTTTGGGGAGACAGTTATGAGTGGCTGTTCTCCAAGCCAAACAGCCACCGTCTTGTGGAGTTCAGCTGCGTTCTCCTGATAAAGGATCATCTCAACTGGACTGTTTACGTGGATGGAGGGGTAGAGAAGGTCACAAGAAGGTCACTTGAGTGTCCAGCTACTTACTACCATCTGTTATAGAGATCTCTGCCTCAATCTCACGTGGCCTCAGGGAGGAACAAAAGTATATAAGCCAGGGAAGACTAGGAAAGGGAGGCCTCCTCTGTCTTATGGGGGGAAGCCCTCATGTTTGCTAGGGAAAGACTTTGCAGGTGTGGCCTGTTGCAGGCGAGGAGCATCCACACTCTCATAACTACCCTACCCATGCTCTGGAAGGAAGTCCAATAAACTCATTTGTGCCCTGGTGTGTTGCTGGGACCTTAGGAGAAGCAGTAGATACTGTTTATTTCTCCCTCCAGGAAGGAATTTAGCAACAGGGGTGTTTTCATAATTTCCCCTGGTTTCCTAAATGGCTTTCAACTGCTGTATTGAGCATTTTAGTCCCTGTAATCTCCACTGATAGAAAAGATTAATCAATAATGCCTCATGAGTGAGATAAGATACAAAGCTCTATAGAAATACATTCTGTTCTTTTCACTTGCTTTTAGAGTCATAAGTTACTATTTCTTTTTGTACAGTGTAATGGAAGCATGGCGTCTTGAATAGTTACTGTACCTCCCTCAATTTTAGGCATTGCTGTTTCTTTGATATGCAAATTAACCTAACTTTGGCCATTGGAAGTCGTTTCTAATTTTATTTCCACACCCTCCTAATATGATCTGTTAATAGCAGAAAGTTTTGTTGTTGTTTGGCATAACAACACTTTCTAAGTTCACCTTGTACCTTTCTGCCCCAGGCATAGAATCTCTCATTTTTTCAATGAGCCTTGAGTCCTTTATAGTGGAAAAATATTATCAGAAACCAGAAATTGGACACTAGAGGGCACTGTGGGGAGGAATATCACTCCTGCATCATTTCAGTGAACAGAGGTAGAAATATCTGTGATTTTTCTTGTATCTATTGTTATTTCCATTTTACTTCTAATGGAACAGAATTCTTTTCTACATTTTGCATTTATAGCATGGTAAATATGAAAGTCCTTGCTTATTTGGTTTAAAAAGTTATGGGATAAAGCTCAAGATTTTCCATACAGCTCTTTTTATTCTTAGCTATACTCCATTAACAATGTACAGTCATTTATTCTGAAATCATTCAAAACTTCTCCCCCTGCATGGCTAAATAAGTATTTGTCTGATGGATAGCTTCATTCAACTACTTGCTTTCTATTTGGAAGACTTGTCTGTTAGAACATAGTCTTTTATAATTTTTCAACCCTGGAGACGTTACTGTAGCTCTGTTTTTTTTTTTTTTTTTTTTTTCTGGTAGAGACAGGATTGAAAGGAGACAAGAGGGTCGATTTACCTGAACATTCAGATGCTTACTTGCCAACGCTCTGTTTCATACATAATGGGAAAAGATTAATGCATATGAATTCTGGCTGGACTATGTCTGATTCCTATTATTTAATTTCTAGTAATGATAGAATATCATTTGAATTCAGTCAATTATTTTTAAGTCTACTTATTACTATTTTTAAAATTTTAGTTTATTGCTCATATCCTTTGCTTTACATTGCAGCATTCATATGCTACATACCATTGACTAAGGTTTATAGTTTTGAAGAACTAAAGTTTAGAGTTAATAGAATTGTTTTCTAACTTGTATTATTTGAATGGAATGACATGGACAGTCTTTAGTATTTTCTTGGGATATATAGAATATTAGAATTGTGTGTGTTTCAGTGAAACAATGACTACATAATTTGGAAGGATTTGCTACAAACGTTTTGATTTGTAGCTTGTGAGTTAAGTTTTCCTTGTATGTATTCACTAACAACTTTATTGGAATCACATAGATTTCTATTGTAGAATTTTACCTTCTCAGGGGCTTCTGGATGAATGCATTGTTGCTTTATGAACTCGGATTTCTAAAAGCCAATTAAGAACATTAGGAAATATAATCCAATTATTTAAATAATAAAGCATAGCAATTACTGGAAGCATATATCTTTAAAAAATTGCCCAGAGACTTCGTGTTGATTTTTTCCTGTAAATTTGAAATGTTTCCAGATGATTTTTCTTCCAGAATTTATAGGGAAATGCTTTTAGAATTATAACAATTTCCACCGAGATCCCATCATTTAGGTTTCATTTACATAAAGCTCTAAGTATTTTCATTTCAGTGTAGAAATTAAAACCCTTGTGCAGGTATAAATATGCCAGGCTCTGCTTCTAACTTTGCTACTTATAGGTACTGTACACAGTTTGTTCTTTAATATTAAACACAATGGAAACACTTCCTATTTTCCTATTGAATGTACTTTTCAAATACTTATTAAATTTAAAGTACTAAATTCCAACACAATTGACACATTTTGAAACACGTTTCCCGAAATTAGTATTTTCTACAAAATAGGAGCTTTAAAATGGACTGAATCATGACTATGAACAGATTTTACCTGTATGCTGCAGTTCATGGCTGCCGTTTCTGGCACTTCCTGTCTCAGGAAAGAGGGTCACTATTTCTTGGCCCTCAAACTAAGGAAAAACTCTAGGAAGCACAACTTATCTTGACACAAAAGAATACTTGCAAATCTTAAAGTTATAGCAAGAAATATCCCCAACAAAATCATACTGGCAGGCTGTATTCCTACCAGAATTTACAAAACCATTCGAAACAGAAACAAAGCAAGCGAACTAGTAAGTATCCACAGTCAGCCCATATTTTCTTGTGCTTCGTTGTCCGTCATTGTACTCAGTGCCGCCTTTTGTTCTGAAGAGGGTTGCTGTTTCCTTGACTTTGAAAGTAGGGAGCTCAGGGCGCTTCTTTTGTGAAGACTCAAGGGCTCTTCCATCTTGTAGCTACCTTGTCGATAAGATTATAAAGTGTCAAAGGCATTGCTTCTTTTATTTCCATAAGTAATTGGAAAAAGGTCCTTTCGCTTTAAAATTTGAGTTACGTCCTAAGTCACTTTGTCTTTACAGGAGACTACTGCACTTCTAAGGGCTTCTGTAAGCTTTGGGGTCTTAAGGGCTGGAATGATTTGCTAGCTAAATCTGTTTACATACCACTCTTGAGTCAATAAGCAAAGAATCACTTAATTGAATGAAGGAAATGGAGAACCCTAAAAAAAAAAAAAAGAAAAGAAAAGAAAAAGAATCTTCTCACAACCCATAGAGGATTTTTTTTTTTTTTTTTTTAGATAAAGTTTCTCTGTAGCTTTGGGGCCTGTTATGGAACTAGCTCTTGTAGAGCAGGCTGACCTCAAACTCACAGAGATACATCTGCCTTTGCCTCAGGAGTGCTGGGATTAAAGGCATTAAAGGCGTGTGCCACCACCCACTGACGCATAGAGGATTTTCCAAAAAAAAAAAAAAAAAAAAAAGACAAAGCCCAAAGGGAGTGAAATCTGTAGGCGGAAATCACATCTGCAGGTAGTGGAACACTAAGGTGCTTAGTGGCTCCAGAGATTTCTGTATGAGCAGTTTTAGAATGACTCCTATGGTGTGTATGTGTGTGTGTGATGTATGATGTGTATATACATACATATATACATACATACATAGTGGAATGCTATTAAGCTTTGAAAAGTAAGAAACCCTGCTTCTTACAAAAGTATGCTTGAAACTGGAAGTCATGTATTATTTGTGAAATAATTTGGCAATACAGGCACAGAAACACAAGCATCTCATGAGATTTTTTGCGCCCAAAGATGGCCAGGAGGCAGAAGTGGGGCCCTCATGAGATTTTTTTACTCATGGATAGAATCTGAAAAAGTACAGATCACATAGATATTTAGAGTAGGGAGAAGATGGGTTAGGGAAAGCATGACCAGTCAGTACTAAGTAAAGTAGAGTGATATATGTAATGATATTTCATTTGTATTTTAATAAATAAAGCTTGCCTGAAGATCAGAGAGTAAAACAGCCACACTGTTCAGCTTTACAGACCAGGCAGTGGTAACACACACACACACCTTTAATCCCAGTAGCCACACTAGTGTGCCATAGAAACCAGGCAGTAGTGGTGCATGCCTTTAATCCCAGTGCTAGAGAGGATTATAAAACAGGAGACAGCTCTCAGTACCAGTCTCATTCTGAGATTCCTGGAGGCAGGATCGCCATTTTGGACTGAGGTAGATGTAAGAACCAGTGGCTGGCTATTTTGCTTTTATGACATTCAGGTTGAACCCTAATTTTTGTCTCTGGGTTTTTGTTAGACCCTCTACAGATATAGTTAATGGTAATGCATTTTATATTTCAAAATAGCTAGATAAGAGGATTTTAAATGCTTCACCATAAAGAACTGATGAATGAGTGAGGTGATGGAAATGTTTAACTTCACTGATCTTATCATGCTATGATATATAAAAGATATGTATTAAAACATCGTATTTTACTTCCTATATACACATGAGTGTATATATAATATTTTATATCAGTTAAACTATTTTTAAAAGAAGAAAGTAGAACCTTTTATCCAATTAGGTATTTTAGGGGAGGACTCAGGACGATTCTTGTGTCTAGCTTTAGAAACTGCCTTTAAAATTTGATTGCTTCAAAAGAAGCCCAATTATGGCCTTCATTGGCTATTTAGAATAATTTGTGTTTTAGTTGTGTGTATGCACATGCCACCTCAGACATGTAGAGATCACAGGACAATTTATGGGAATTGATTCTCTTCTTGTACCATGTGGGAAGAATTGAACTTGAACTGTCAGGCTTGGTGGCAAAAGGCTTTACTGGCTAGCTTAGTCATTTTTCAGACCCTAACTGGCTTTTTTCTTAGAGGAGGTGACAGAAAAGAAAAAAGATTTTTCTGGCTGTTTGTAATTTTTAAAGAAAATAAATCAGGGTTTCTACTTCACTTACCAAGTGAAGTGACATGAGGGAGGATGGGCATTGAGACATTTCTGACTTATAGGGGCTAATTCTTTTCCTCTTACCTTTCTCTGCTCTCCTTCTCTTATCCCCTCCCCTTCCTCCTCCCTCTGCTTATTGCCAGACCACAGCTATAGAGATAAGACAGAAAGATGCCAATGCATGAGATGACAACGGGCACAAAAGATAAACAGAAAAAAAAAAAGAGAGAGGACTTTGTTTTTACTTCAAGTTTTAAAAAAATAGTACTAGGGATGAAGTACGGAGTCTTGTCTGTTGGAGGAAGGCCGCTTGTTGGTTCCCAACTGCTCAGTCCTGAAACACAGAAAGTATTTTATTTAAATCACTGCTTGGGTTATTAGATCTAGCTTCTTATTGGCTATTTCTTACATATTAATTTAACCCATTTCTATTGTTCTGTGTATCGCCACGTGGCTGTGGCTTATCAGCTTAAGTATCAGCGTCTGTCTCCAGTGGGACTACATGGCTTCTCCTTAACTCTGCCCTTCTCTCTCCCTGCATTCAGTTTAGTTTTCCCCACCTACCTCCATTCCCTGTGCAAGCCCAAGACAGTTTCTTTATTAGCCAAAGATATTCACAGCATACAGAGGGGATTTCCACATCACCTGTTTATATCACTATGCTATAACCATAGTACTTATGTTTTGTGGACATACTTGGGGAAAATGGTACATTTTAGATTCATAGCAGAGGGAGGGTAACAGGCACCTGAAGACAAATCATGTGAAGCAAGAGAAGAGCATGCAGTCTGAGTGATGGACAGGAAGGGAGTCCCAGGAGAAGTTTGTGGGAATATAGATGCCTACTTGGCAAAGGACCTCAGCAGTTCATGGTAAATCACTTATCACTTAAAAGATATTTTAATACCAGATAGTATTATATCCTAGAATACCAATGATAAGCTGACAGTTAATGGCATAAAAAACAAACAAAAAAAAAAACCCCAACCTAACAACCTCAAGACAGTGACACTGTACCTGCACATCCAAAATAGTTAGGTGATCAAAGATTCAAGGGCATTTAGACAAGTGAATTTGTTGGCTGGCTAATGTACATTTTATAATCGTCTTAGTTAAGGTTTCTATTGCTGTGATAAAATGCTGTGACCAAAGGAAACTTGGAGAGGAATGGGTTTGTTTCATCTTACACTTCCAAGTAACAGTCCACCACTACTGCTCTTTCCTGGCTTGTTCAGCCTACTTTCTTAAAGTACCCTGGACCACCAGACCAAGGGTGCCACCACCCACAATGAACTGGGTCCTCTTACATCAAACATTCTAGTTAAGAAAACACTCTAGAGGCTTGCCTACAGGCCAATCATATGGAGGCATTTTCTCAATTGAGAGTCCTTCTTCCCCAGTGTCTCTAGCTTGTGGTCAAGTTGACATAAGACTGGGCAGCACAATAATTTTCTCAAAAACCCTCAGAAGACCATTCCTATCAGTAAGTCTATTTTATTCTTTATTCTAAAATATGAACATAAATACTACTTTACTAGAAACATTTCAAAATTTGAGAGAGTCTTTTGGAAGTCTGTAGTAACATTTGGGAACACATTACTTGTTCTCAAAAATAAAAGAAAAGAAAGAATAAAGGCATAAAGCCAGTATTACCGGGCTGGGGTAGCAGAACAAAACTGAGAAAGCTGCTTTAGAAACTCCTGGCCCACCATGTGGAGAGTGGCATTCAGACAGGCTTAATAGTCCAAAATTCTATTAAAGTCACAAGCATGCACCCTGTGTTTAGTAATTATGGAGTACACTTATGCTAATGAGCCCAGATTTACAGATTAGCAATGCATTTTAACGATTTAATTATAACTTTAAACTGATATATATGGTGCAGAATCGTACACTGGAATGCTGTTGCTGAAAAGAGCTGCTTTGTTTTCTTATAATTTCTAAAGGTGTGCGTTCGTGGATGAGGGAAAGGGAGATTTATATGAGTTCCAGGAATGCTTATGTAATAGATCCCTGGTTTGTAATAAACTAAGTAGAGCAGAAAAACTGCAGCACTGTACAGTCAGCAGAAGGGATTTCCAAGAAGTGTTCAGTCTCTGACCAGATAAACTGAGCAAGGGGCCACCTACCTGCAAATGTCACCCCCCCACTATGAAACCATCACTGAAGGATTTCACTGAAATTAGTATTTAAACAGTTAACGCATAGTAAGCCACTAGGAGTTAAAGAAATTCACTTACATCACTTGCTTATTTATATGTCATATAGTTGAGAGCAGAGTCTCCAGAGGAGATGGAAGGAAAACTTGACAGGTGTTTAGCAGAGAGGGAAAGATAAAGATTTGGCAATATGAAGCCATCCGTTTAGGCCTTCCTTGGACTTGGAAATCACAGCAGAAGGGCATCGAGGCCAGGAGAGAGAGGATTACAGACAAACTCTACCTCCTTCCTTCCAAATTTAGCCCTAGTTAGTCTATCATTCACTACACCAGGAAACCTGGAGCTAGGGAGATAAGCCACTACATTTTTATAACACTTTCTAGCTTTGTAATGAGCTCTGCTCATTATCACGGTTGATTTTCACAAGACCCTGTGAAGTTAGCAGAGTCAGGTTTTATTCTATCCACTTGGCAAATATCCTCCTGCGTTTTTATCCTCTTCTCTTTTGTAGCAGATCATTCTTAAGCATGGAAAATGCTCAAAGACTAAGTAAGTATTTACAGAAATAAACTACCAACTCGAAACAAAAAGGATATTTACTGTTCTACCTCGATTATGTTCAAAAGTGTTCCCCACTAAGATGTAATAGGCATGCAAAATATAATCACACATACTGAACATACACATGCACACATGCACTTACTTGCAAAATCATCATGCAGTTAAGGTGTATTTAACACTACAGAAGTACTTTCTTATCCCTGTGTAATCCCTTTTTCTCTGTCATCGCTACTCTAATTCTTTTGTTTTTCTCCTAATTTGTATAACATATGTTATTTTTATGATTTCTTAAGGGAGAAACTAAGGTCATCGATTTTTAAATGTCTCTCTTTTTCCATCTAGTTAAAATGCTATGTAAGGTTCCTTTTGAATTCATCCTGATCCATGGGTTACTTAGAAAGGAAGTGTGTTGAATGATTTCCAGATTTTAGGGATTTTTTTTGTAGATAATTTAGTTAATTTTCCACTACAGTAGTCCTTCTTTGTCCACGGTTTTGCTCTTTGAAACTTGGTTTAATCCTGGCCAAACACAGTTGGAAGATATTGCATTAAAGTCACACAAATAAGTTTTAAGATTCACACCATTCTTTGTAATGTGATAAAACCCCTCATGAGGGTACTTTGAATGTAAACTGTCTCTTTGTTTAGCATATATATATATATATATATATATATATATATATATGCTACTGAAACAGTTAATGAAGGCTGACACAGTTATCAGATCAACTGTAACGGTATCATAATGCTTATGTTTAGTTATTTGAACCTAAAGCACAATACTAGTGATCCCAACAATTTGAATATACTAAAACAGTAACCATAAGGTACTCCCTTTAAGTGAACACACATACATACACACATGGTTTGGTGTTCAAAGCTTTAAGGATCTAACTTGGATCGTTGGTATAGCAGTTCCTTCTGTTTGTGTGTTGATTTCACTGGATAATGAATAAAGAAACTGCCTTGGCCTCGTTGATAGGACAGAACTTAGGTAGGTGGAATAGACAGAACTGAATGCTGGGGAGAAGGGCAGAGTGGCAGACGCCATGGATCTCCTGCCTGAGATGGACGCTGGTTAGAATCTTCCTGGTAAGCCACACTTACTTGGCAATACACAAATTAATAGAGATGGGTTAAATTAAGATGTAAGAATTAGCCAATAAGAAGTTAGAGCTAATGAGCCATGCAGTGTTTAAATGAATACAGTTTCTGTGTGCTTATTTCAGGTGTAAGCTAGCCAGGTGTTTGGGACAACAAGCAGCCTGCTCCTCCTGCTTACAGATCATAGAATGCATGCCTGGAGGAAATAGGGTTCTAGTGTACTGATTCATCATTATTTAGTTGCATTGTAGAGAAAGACTATGCTTTCTATTACTTGAATCCATTGAAATGTATTGAAATTTGCTAATTATCCATAATATGGTCTTACTTGGTAAGTATTCTATGTGCTACCAAAAATTATTTGTGTTTTACTGTTCAGTGATGTGCTATGTAAAAATCATCTAAGTCATATTAGTCTACAGTTAGTTGGTTAGTGTTCAACTTGGCAGGGAATTCCTAGATAAGCCTCCAGGTACGCACATGAAAGATTATCTTGGCTAGGAAGACTTATCCTATCGTAGGCAGTACTATTTCCAGGGCTTGGGTTAAGGCATGCATAAAAAGGTGATTGTGAGATGAGCACTGGCATCCATCCCTGTTTTCTGACACTGTAGACACTGTGTGACCGGCTGCTTCCAACTCCTCCCCTGTCATGGTGACTTCCCTGTCATCATGGACTATACCTTCAAACTGTGAGTAAAATTCAAGTCTTTAGTTCTTAAGTTGTCTTTGTGAATTATTTTCTGTTGCAGTACTAGGAAAAGTGACAAGACTGTAGTGTTAAAATATATCTTAGTTTTCTGTGCTGTGCTTCTGTAAGTTATAGAAAGGTGCTCAGAAATTATGGATTTGCCCATTTTCCCTTGTTATGCTATCAATTTTTCTTTATGTACATTGATACTGTGATACTGGTTCATATATGTTTTTATCAATCAGCTTGATGATGTGAATTCTTTGTCATTATAAAATGACTGTATTCATGGTAATATGCAATCTAACTTTTTAATATTAATGTGACTAGTGTTATGATATACATTTTCCTATTTTTATACTTCTAACATTTTTATTTTGATACATTATGTATATTCTCTAATAGGCAGCATAGCATTAGGGCTTTTCTATTTGATCTGAAAATCTGTCATTTAATTAATGTGTTTACATAATTTGCATGTAATGCAAGTATTGATATGGTTAGGTGTAAATAAGTCTGTCATCTGAAATTCACTTTTCATATTTATCTCATTTTTTTCAGTCCTCATTTCCCATTTTCTGTGTTCATTTAAATTAATTGACTATCCTTACAATTTATTTTTATTTCTTTTGGTGGCCTGTTAGCTGGCTCTTTGTTTTATCATGGAAGTCACTTTATCACTTATAGTAATAGTCTTTAACTGTTCAGGTACAGGGTAAAGAAACTTCACAATAATTTATTCCCCCTTCTCTTGCCCCAAACTTTGTCTACTCATTGTCTCATATATGTCGCTTGCAAATAAACCTCTGATTACATTTTAATATTTTTATTAGTCCATTATCTTTTAATGTGACATTAAAGTTAAGACAAATGTCTCACATATTTTCATATGTAGTTGTCATTTCCACCGATATTGATTCATTTGTGTAGGTCCAGGATTCCACATGTCATCAATTCCCTTTTTTTCTGGTGGTAAAGTCTACAAACCACAAATGAAGCCTCCTGAGAAGGAAGTGGAGGAAATAATTGCCAATGCCTCTTCTAAAACAATGTGCTTCGTTTCAGGGATCACTGATTTTTAGGGCTAAGTTCCTATATTTGCTCAGGAAGTATGGAAGTGTCTGAGTTGTGTTTAGGAGCCCCAAATATAACCACCTTTGTGGTGCACAGAAAATAGCCTTGGATGCTTATGAGGGAAGAAATAACAAATAGGTATATAGTAACAAGGTACAAGTTTGCCTTCTACTCCAATAATTGGCCTGGAAAAGTTCATCAATCAAACATGATCTCTCTAGGAGCATTCATCAGATTGCAATGTGGTAAACCAATCCCAGGAAGTATAATGCAAAGATTTATGTTAATTGACCCACTGTGGTAAGTATATATAATATCTTGTATATATGGTATTATAAAGAAAAGGACAGAAAAAATGGAAAACAGACGGATAACATCCTACATACTACTGCAATAGACTGAATTAGAACTAATGAAGTTTTAATATGGCAGTGGCTATGAAGAATATGGGAATTATTCTGATGAAGATAAAATTAAAATAACTTAGAGACTAACTGAATAAATCTTTTATAAAGCAATCATCTTTAGAAAAGCATAGGCTTCCACTGTGTTTATTTACATTCATTAAAATTAAACCACCTCTTTGGCTTTCTATACAGACAAAGTTACTCTCAATTTCAGTTATGCCATCTTCCATGGTAATAGGATTACCAACTTCCTGTTCAAGTTACCCTCATCAACAAAGAAGAACGGCTTTATTGTTAGATATAGTCATAAAAGGCAATTTGAGTGACACTTTCTAAGAAAATTGGCATAACCCCTTCATTCCCTTTCTTTGTCTTTTCCTTTCTATTCAATTGTAGGTAAATGTGAGGGCATCGAGCACTTGATGAAAAAGAGCCAAAAGCGAGTCTCAGATTGCTCACTTCCAGACTTTCGGTAATAAGAAATTCCGCTACATTGTTTAAACTGCAAATATTTGGGGCCTCTTTTCTAACCTAACAGCCTTAACTATTGTGTCTAGCTTTGCTGCATATTAAGAATAGTCAATAGAACCTCCCATGTGAAACTCAAAATATCAGCCTGGGAAAAGAGAACAATGATCCCCCATAAGTACAGACCTCAACTTCAAAAAAATTTGGAAAGAAACATTTTTTCCTGTTTAATATATAAGAGTTCTTTGAAATCCTCCAAGATAAACATATAGAAAGTGTTAAATGGTTTGGTGAAGTAATATATTAATATTAGTAGAAACAGGGGCTTTTTAGTGAGTTGCTTAGATAATTTCTATAACCTAATATTTGATGCAATGGGATAAATAACATTTGGGGAAAATTATTCCCTAGACACTTGATGAATATATTATTTTTTTTCACATATGGTAGGTAGTACAATGTATCCTATTCCCCAGATGTCTGCATACTAATATCCAATAATCTGCATGAACTTGTTATGTCACAACACAAGTTTTAGTGATATGAGTGAGTTGAAGACCTGAGATGTGCAGATGATCTGGATTATCTGGTGAGACCTCACATAATTAATTACAAGGGTCTTGATAAGGCAGAAGTGGAAACAGCAGAATAAGTGAAGGAGGCCTGGTAAGAGAATCTGAGATTACTAGAGAGATTAAAGCTTTTGTTTTGTTTTGTTTTGAACTTCTGGCCTTGAAGAAGGGTGAAGTGAGGTGAGCTTAAGAGGCCAAAGAAATAATACAAGTGGCCTCAAGAAGCTGGAAGAAACAAGAACCAAAGTTTCCAGAAGAAGTATAATCCATCCAGTACACTGGTTTTAGGATTAGACATTTCCAAAGTGTGTGATAATAGATGTCAGTTATTTCAAGTAATAGGTTAATGGTGATAAGTTAAAGGAGCAAAAGGAAATTAGACTTACCAAATGAAAACGATCCTAAGACTAATGATGTAAGTAATATATATTTATTATAGGTTTTGCAAAACAAAGGATTGGATATAGTTTATAAAGGTCCTGAACAAATTTCCTTTAGGTCTTGTGCTGCCATGTGAAGAGCAGCATCAGATAGACTTAATAGTCCAAAGGTCTATTAAAATCACAAGCAGCCAGACCCTATTTAGTAATTATGGACTGTACTTATGCTAGTAATCCAAGATTTACAGATTATTAAGGCATTTTAATGATTTAATTATAGTCTCAAAATAACATATGACGTCTAAAACTGCATGCCTACATGTTCTTACAAAGCCACAACAAAGATGTCAGCCACTTGCTGGGAGTAGGAGTCCACACCTGTAATCCTAATACTCAGGAAGTCTAGTTAGGAAAATGAATTAGTCAAGGCCATCCCCAGCTATAATAAAGAGTTTGGAGGCAGCCTCAACTACCTAAGATCTCTCAAGTGCTCTTCTTCAGAGTCTTGCTTAGCAAGGATCTACTCACAAAGTCATTCACATCTCTGAAAGACTGTATCTCCTACACTCAGGCTTATTGTTCCTTTCTAGTTATAGACTAAATGCTGCTTTTAGTAGCTAGAGGCTAGTGTGGCTCCTTGTCATGTGATCTTCTCCATAGACCCTTTTCAGCCAGGGTTTTCATGGTAGTGATATCTTATCTGCTTTGCTCCATATAACTAGAATGTAGCCTAATCACAAGAGCGACAGCCGTCTGCTTTGTTATCTTTGATTTAGATCCAAGTTAGAGGTCACCCCCACACTCAAGTAGAACGGATTTTTCAGGATGTGAACATGAAGACTACCCTATGTTCTGTTCGCCGTCCTTGGTATTTAAAAAGCACAATAATTAATTAGTCCTGTCAGCTGGCGTCTAGTGAGATTTGGAATCAAGCAGAGCTTTGAGCTTGGCAGAGATCGGAAAATAAAGTCCATGAGAAAATGCATATGTTCTTCAGAATACATGTGCTAGAATGCTTGTAGTAATCCTATTTATGAGATCTAATAATAGAAATATAACAATTTCTTCTCAATAGAAATGATAAATGAATTATACTACTTTGTTTGAATGTAAAATAAGCAGAAGAATTAACATTGCAAAATTGTGTTTAACTATTTGAATGAACATCTAAAATGTAAGATTGATGAGCACAAGAAATTAGAGCGTATAGTACTTGTTTTAGTTAGGGTTTTATATCTCTGAAGAGATACTATGACCATGATGATAATGGGCCATGCTAACTATTATAAGGAAAAACATTGCGTTGGGACTGGCTTTCAGGTTCAGAGGTTTAGTCCTTTATCATTATGGCAGGAAGCATGGAGGCATGCAGTCAGACATGGTGCTGGTGAAGGAGCCTACATTTTGACATTTAGATAGGTAGGCAGCAGGAAGAGAGACTGACATTGCACCTGACTTGAACATTTGGAACCTCAAAGCCTACCCCCAGTGACACATTTCCCCCCAAGAAGGCTATACCTCCTCCAACAAGGCCACACCTCCTAGTAGTGCCACTCCTTATGACCCTATGGAGGCCATTTTCATTCAATTTACAAAAAGAAGAAAGAACAGATAAAAGTCAATCAGCACTGGTATAAGTCAACATAGTAATTGCCTTTGGGTGAAAGAGTTTGAATAGGAACTGGTAAACTCTGGAGGGTGGGATGCTAGGAATGTTTTATTTTTTACCTGAGAATCGGGTATATGGACATATTTAGTGTGTGAAAATGCAGTGCAGGATACTTATGATTTGTGCATTATCTGCTCTCAATATTTCATGTTATAGTTAAAAGCTTTTAAGTGCCAGCATTTCCCCAAATAAAACAAAACAAAGAAAAGCTTTGGCTGGCTTAGTGGGATCCGGTGAGCTGTCTAATGTTGGCCTAAAGGCAACAAACACTGTAGTTGAGTGGTTCCGCTGGATAATCCATTCAAGAAAGGGAACTGGAATTACAGCCAGAGGCTGCCTGGGGTTGGCACTTGGCATGTCGTCAGGAGATACGCAGTACTTCCCAAGCCCTATATTTAGTAGCCAGTGGAGGTGGCTCTTTATGTTCTCCTTTTTAACAAGGACAGTTTTCAAAAAGTAAACCATGCGTGCATGAAAGAACTGGACCCCTCTTTTACTCAGCGGGACCTAAAGAACTATTAGTATGGAATCAAGGAGTATTCTGTGCCTATGTGAAATCCATCTTGCCTAAATTCCTGAGAGGCTTGTCTTTTTGTGGGCTGGCCATAATCTGTCAGCTGATGGTAGGGGGAAGCAGCCGGGTCTAAAATGGAAGAAAAACCCACAAACACTCTCAGAGTCAATCAGGTGCCCCAGTGGAGCATTCTGGTGTGTGGCTTCAAGTCACTGACTTCATTTTGGCCTTCATGGACCTTTTATTTACTTTTAGGATACCACTTCCCACTGAAGACCAGAGGAAACAGCAAGCAAATGGCACAAAGCCAGAGCCCTCCACTAGTGAGCTCTTTATCTTCCTTCTACAGAAGCTCAGTGCAGAAGCAGCAACTCAGGCTGTCCCTTAAACAGCCTCATTGTCAAAGGCTCAATAGAATTCTCCTTCTGAACAAAGGAAGATACATTTCTTTATCTTGCTAATTAATGCTTAGACTTTAAAAAAATGTGTTCAGTCTGCAGCCTAGAGGATGAGCTATCTGAAAAAAAGAAAAAGAGTATTTTCTTTTAGAAAGAAAAAAAAAGTTGCTGTCGTCTCTGCTGTATGGATTTTCACATCAGCCAGGGAGCTTGATAAATAGAGATTCAGAAAAAAAATTCCAGGGGGTGTCATCTCCTTCAGCCCAGACATTCAGGCTCCATTTCCCATTATCTAGCAGTCCAGTGGGTTGAAATGGAGCAAATGCAGATCTTTGTGAGCTACACTAAATGTGTGTTGCGCCAACCACTGTTTAATATGTGCAATGCTTTCTGCCTTCACAGTTATGCATTTTCCAGTCCTGTGCCAAAAGACCAATCATCAAAATATAGTGTGCTGATGGAGAGCAGAAACAAGCACAGAATGCAGTCGAACTTTCCGTCTCCCAGATCAATTCGAAATTGACCTTGCTGGCTTAGGGAATTTGGTACGTGGATCTGCCAAAGCGTGTATTCCTGAATAACTCTTTTCTCCTCCCTTTCTTTTCCATCTTCCGACCACACTCTGTCTGCACTCTTCTTGCTGCTTTCTTGTCTGTGCTAGTGTCTTTCCAGTGCTTTCCGACTTGACTGGGCCATGGAAGGGTTTTTTTTTTTTTTTCCACATCTCAGCTTAGGATCATTTGGCTATCTCATAATAGCTACAAGACAAGGAAGGCTAATATTACTGCATAATGAAAGGCATAGTATTTAGTCTAGCAAAAAAAGCATGGGATCTCTGTCACATGCAATTGCGAAACATCTAGAGCAGTGCTTCTGAGCTTTCCAGAAACTGTGACCCCTTTAATACAGTTCCTCATGTTTTGGTGACCCCCCTCCCCCAACCATAACGTTATGCTCATTGCTACTTCATAACTGTAATTTCGCTACTGTTATGATGCAATGTAAGTATATGACATGCAGGATATCTGATAGGTGACCCCCAAAGGGGTCATGACCCACGTGTTGAGAACCACTTGTCTAGAGCATGAAGAATATACGGACTTCAATTCTTTATCTGTTATAAGAAGAACTTTGAGAGAGATTGTGAACATAAAGTAATGAATACAAAAGAAAAGAAACCGTAAAGCAGAACAAATTTTTCTATTCTGTTCCCTTGGAAGATAGACTTCAGTCTATTTGAAGTAGGGCCTATCTTCTGTAGACACTTTGCTTCTGAGACCTACGATGGTCCCTAGAGTCAACAAATACAGGCTGTATCCACAAGCATTATGCCTTGCTTTGGATTTCAGATCTACCTCCACCTTTAGGTTCAAATTTCTTTTCACCAGATTGCCTTGTCAATCTCAGCCCTTCTGCCCCATTGCTGGTTAGATATTAGCAGAGATTCCCCTGTACGCAGCTTTGGTTTAAGCTCTCCTGTTGGTTCCTCTCCCAAAAGCCATCTGCTTTGAGGCATGGAGCTTTATGTTCAAGCCCAGCAGCTATGACTAACTCCAAAGAAGAAAGTTGAGAGGAACGAGGCACTCTGAAGAAGAAAATACAGCCTATCAGCCATGGAATCACCTCAGAGCCTAAGCACTCTTGGTCCACCACAGAGGTGCTCTTCTGTGTTTACTAACTGCCTTGGGTCAAGTTTCTCTCTCTAGTTACTCATAAAATGTTTTGGTTGCTCCAGAAGGCGTTTTTTAAAATTTAATATAATTTCTTTATTGATACTTTGGGAAGTTCACACATCATGTAATCTAATTCTACTTACCACCCAGTCCCCCCATATCCTTCCCTTACCCCAGCAATGTCCCCCCAAAAAAATTTTGAAAAAGCAAAACAAAGAAAAACAAACAAACAAAACCAAGAACAAACCAAACCAAAAATGCTCCCTAGCTTCTCTTTCTTTCCCACCCTCTAAAACACCTCTTCTTTCATCCTCGTGGCATTGGGAGCTGTGCTGTGTCACATAGTGTACATTTTTGTCTAATAATTTTTACTAGCAAATATTTATTTGCTAGTTTGGTTCAAGGCCTCTGATTTCTGGTACATCATCATCACTAAATCCTCACTGAAACTCCTCTGGGATATCCCACAGTCTTCCTGAGGCATGGAAATCCTGTCAGTATTGTTCCACAGGACTAGTCCCTTCCACAGTTCCAGCAGGTCTTACATGGGGTAGATGTTAGGGTGGGCCTGGATGGTAGCTGGGTTGGTAAGTCTGGGTCACTGGGGCCACCCACCTCAAGTAAGCAGGTGGAGTCAGCTCCCCTAAGCCCATGCCATTAAGGTGGTTCTCGCTTACCCATAGTGAGGGGGGTGGGGCCATCTCTCCCAAATTGAGACCAGTTCTCCTATGAAGGTTGAGGCCAGCCCTCTTATGAGTGCTGAGGCCATCTTTCCTGCTGCAATGCCCAGCAAGAGGCAGGGCAAGCTTTCCCAGAGCCAGTGAAGGGCAAGGCCAGCTCAGCATGGCCCTGATGGTTCCCATGGTCCCCTGAAGTGACAAGGGTCACAGACAACCCTGACCCCAGTTGCAGCTGGATGATAGACCAAGACATGGCCCTCGGTAGCAGTTTGGTCTGGATGTCACCATTGCCCCAGATGGCAGCACAGACCTCTCAGATCAGCACAATCCCTGTGGCAGTGTTGCCTTTGAACATCAACAAGGCCCCAGACTTTGAGCATCCCCATGGCCTTTAATGGTAACAGGAGCCTCGGACAACAACAGAGACCCTGGTTGTAGTAGGGTTGTGCAGAAGATTCTTATTCTACGGCATTTAGATCACGATAACAAACCATCACATGCTAAATGACATGTCTATACTTGTTGGGGTATGGGAAGTTCAAGATCAAAGACCCAGAAGATTCAGTGTCTAGTGAGGGCCTGATTTCTTGGTACACAGACTACCATCTGGCTCTGTTCTCATGTGGTGAACGGAGAGTAAAATCGAGGGGAGAGGAGGACAAAGAAGAGAAAATGGACAGTTAGGAGACAATAGGGGAGACAGTTTCTCCCTTTCAGTAAGAAGAAATCAAGCCCTGGCTTTTCAATCTAGCTTCATGGTGAAATGATCACCCTGGCATCCTCAGAATCCCTCTCTCCTGTACTTACGTACCCAGCAGACTCACTTCGGTTTCCGTTTATGGTGTAATGCCATTCCTGCAAGTTGCATTCTCAGTTCCTGCCTCTGACAAGCATCCAGGGGGGGGAGGGCATGGCTCCCTGACCTCTCAGTCAGCTGCCACCACTCCCACGAGGCCTTCTTCTGTCAGACATATTCCAGCTACTCCCACTCAGATTTCTCTGCTCCACAGGCCCAGCCTCCTGCTGGAATTCTCCTTAATATGTTCTTTTAAAAACAGTTTTCTAAATCAGTGAAATTACATAGACCCTCTCTATGTCATTAGTCAACATTATTTTTCTCCCCTCTGTACTTATCCTTGCTATTTGGAGTCTCCAGACATGTTCCACAAGCAGAATTTGGAAGGAGTTTAGGGAGATGATTTTCGGGAGCTGGCACTAACCTAATATCATACAAACATCACCTCATTAAAGTTAACCAACGTCCCAATGATGTGGTACCATGAATTCTATTGCACAGCTAAGTAAAGTGGTATCCAGAAAGGTGAAGTACCTCATCCAAGCTTTAAGTGACAGGACCAACCATGAAAGCCAATGTGGCTTGACACTTGATTCCACCTCTTGCCTAACTTTTGCTGAGGCTGTTTAGAAGAATCTGACCTGGGTGGCTCCATCTTTTTCCCCATTCCCCTGAGGCAGTTTCTGAAGTTCTGACAAAGTAAATGGCACTGTCACGTTCCTCCAGGGATTTCTTGGTATTTATTGTAGGTAGAGATCTTTGTCTATTTTGTCTCATTTGGAGGAAAATAAGAACTTGGAAAAGGTATCAGAAGGACGAACTTCTGAGTGAGCATCTTCAGGCTCTATGATTTCTGAGTCAGAGATGGCCTCTGACCTTAAGAATATCCTTTTCCCTGCAAATAATAAGACAAAGACACCAGAGCCTAGTCTAGTCACGTGCCAGCTGTATTTTAAAGACTTCCATTTTGGAAGAGGCATTTATGAAGTGACATAGGAGGACTGTATTGCTGCTTCCTCTCATACTTCTTAGCACTCTGCCACTTGGTAATGCTCTAAATTCCCGGGGGGGGGGGACTTCGGGGCTCTCTCATGAGATGTCTGTCCTGTCAAATCTTCTATTTTTTGGTGGTTCTACTAGAATGCCCATCGTATTCCCTTGTGATTCTAAGTTTTGTCATTTTCTCACTTGCTTTCTCAATTTCTTTTAAACTCCAAAGACCACATCTGTCATGCAGTCTAGCATGGTACCTCACTTTAATTAGATGTCCCATACATTCTGTTAAGTTGAAGCAAAGTTAAATGGATGAATGCACTTTGAAATTTCAGATTTTTGATGCAGGTTACATGGAGTCTGCATTTGACACATGGTAGGTAGACTTTAGGTACAAAAATATTGATTCTTCTTTCTTTATTATACCTTCCTGGTCCCTTCATTTTTCCACTCAGACCAGAGCATCCTGATATGAGGTAGAGAGTAGGGCTAGAAAAGATAGAGAAATCCTAAAGTGAAACCTTGGCACAGAAGCAATGTGCTTTGAATTGGCTCTATACATTAATAACAGGAGCCAGTGAAGGGGCATTCTTCAGAATGAAAGCAAAGTCCTGAGATTAATAGCACTTGGGTTCCTGATGGATACTACTCTCTCTATTTTGGCCTTGGAAAGCAAACACTCTCTGGATTTGTCTGTGATCATGAGTCTGCAGAGATCACATCACAAGGAAAAACATGAGGAGCTGTCTTTACCCAAGTGGCTGGGACTCCTAAAGATTAGGGTTCATAATTGTTAGAGACACCCTGAGGATTGGCAAAGCTAAAGATTAAACCTCTGCCAACTGCATGTTAGTCTCCAGGTACTCAGGGGATTGATAGGCTACATAGCTAAGCCTACGCCTTGATTTTTGTTTATATCTACAAGATGAAAAGCTAGCAGAGAAAAGCCTACTAGAAGAACTGCTGCTTGCGCCCGAACATGCATATTTATTAAACATTTGAAAGCTCAAAATGTAGTGGCAGTGAGAAAGGCAACTGGAATCTGGCTGTTGACATTATGGTCTCTTGAATTGGACATATAAACATTGCTTCAGCCACTCTGAAGAAGCATGAGGGCATTTCTAGTTGGCATTTCCTTTAGAGGTTGAATTGAACAAAGTGGCTCACATGGTGCTTGATGAAATGCATGTAATTCAGAGCACTTCTTTATTTCTTTATGCACCACACTGGGCTTAATTTGACGGACAATAGAAAATCCATTCAATATCATTGTTTTTCATTTCCTAGAATATCCTCTATTTTTGTTGCTGCTAAATTAGAAGATGACAGCCTATTATGTAACCTCTCAAAAGACATATATCACCTTAATAATGACTATAATCATTTATTCTAGTATTATTAGTGATAATACTGTTGACTGTTGATCATGGAGAATTTTAGGGAGTGGGAAATAGCTCAGGCAAAAGTGTTTACCTTGAAAGCATAAGGACATGAGTTTGATACAGAGAACCCAGGTAAAGAAAAGCCAGGCATGGTGGCACCTCATTGAATCCCACTACTAGGAAAGATGATGTAGACAGATATATGGGCCTGCCAATCTGCCAGATTAGCTTAATCAACTAAGCCAATGCAAGACCCTGTCCCAGGCAAAAAGTGGACCTTGTGAAGAAAAGTGCCTGAGATTGACCTCTTGCTTCCACACATATGTGCACACATGCATGCATCCCTCCCAATATGCATACCCACATGAACTTTCTTTCACTTCCACAGATACGCACATACTCCCATCCTCCCCAAAAAAGGAATGTTGAAAAAAGAATGGTCCTACACACCTGTAATTGCAGCATTTTGGAACTTGAGGCAGGAGTATAGGAAACTCTTCTTACAAAGACAGAAAGAAAAGTCCAATATTTATGTAGAATTAACCATATATAAACTAGGAACAGGGCATAAAGACCTTAATGAGCAACCACTCCCTGAATTCATAAACATTGCTCCCACTCCCAGTCTCTATCAGGATCCTAATTATTAGGAAGTCTTGAATAAACAACCATCCACCTATGACTCCCTTTTGTTTCTTCTCTCCTGTCTAATTGAGAAAATGTCTCTATGCCATAAATCCATAGTTTGGATTCCACGGTATCCCTAGGAAAACAAATTAGGTGGGAAAATTTCAATTTATATTTCTCTAGCTTGACACATAAAAGCCTAAAATTTGGGATTTTTAATGTTTGAGGCAAAAGCACTGTCCTGTAAGGTCTTGTTTGAGAATCAACAGATGAAGCAAGAACTACCATTCCAAACATAGAAAAGATGGTATCAGAGACTGTAATGGACAAAAGCTGGAGAATATGATACCAAAATAGTTTCTATCAGCTATTGTGGTCTTCTTTCCTACCACCTCTTGGTCTTGTGTTTAGGAGGAGTGACATTTAGTGCGAGGGCACCAGGGAAGTGTGGATTACAAAAGCTTTGGAAAAGCCTCTTGCCTGAAATAGGCTTGAAGTGTGGAGGTTGACATTTTAATGAGTACTTTGCACACGTCCACATTATTTTCATAGATTTTTCTAGGTCAATCTGTGTTGTCTCATTCTGCTTTCACTTAATACCCCAGGATCTTAGATGCCATGAATAGAAAGGCTATGTGTTCTGCTAGCTATGGTAAAATTAAATGTTTCTGGATCTGTACCACTTTTCTCATTATTGACTGACATAATTTTTATCAATTCAAACCAAGGTTAGAAAAGAGATGACAAGGTAAGTAGAAGTGTCAGAGAGTACTCACTCTTCGTATCATGCTAGAAATATCTGTGTCCTAGATTATTGTGCCCTGGATTTGATTTTTTTTCTCTTACATATAGCTATGACTTACAGCATCATACTTTGATGTATAGGCACATAGCAGAGTGATTACCAGGGATAAGCAAATCAACATATTTCACATCCCATATAAATAATTTGGGTATGTGAGTCAAGTGAATGTATGCAAAGTCTACTCTTAGGAAACATCCACTATATATTACATTATCAACTGTCATCTTTACAGTGTGTGTTGTACTTCTAGACTTACCCTTCATTCCTGGAATGCTTGGCCCTTTGGATTACATCTACTTCTTTGTCTCTAAATCACTACCTGCCTCTGGTAACCCTTGTCATTTCCTCTGCTTTTTTTGTATTTGGCATGCTTTTTCTTCCTTAAGGTACCATTGATAATCTTAAGGGTAAAATGTCTTTTGTCTGAAAATAGAATGTTTCTTTGTCAATTTTGGTCCTTATATGTTTATATGTTAATTCTTTATTCATAATGTGCTAGTCGTCACCAGTTTACCATACAGATAAATGAGATTTAGTACATTCCTTGACTGCCCAGAGTAAAAGTTTAATTAGATGCCTAATTACTTGATGTACATTTAATCTGACATGGTAATATGTATTTTTTCTTTGCCATTAGTGTTTGGGTTATCTGCACATAGATATTGCTTGGGACCATTTAAATTACTGATTTATCAATAGGGAATTTTTATAAGGCTCCAGTTTATCCACAACAGATGGTCTATTAAGTAAAAATCAGCTTTAAAACAAACATGTCACAATTATTTTATTCTGTGCAGCAGTATTCCTACTGTTGATGAACTCCTAATTGGAATTGGGTTCTGGCAAAGAGTGAAAAACAGAGACATACTGTGAGGACAACAGCCAAAAATAGCACACTGATCAATACAAAGGACCAGAGCCTTCCCACCTTGTGATTCCTTTAGGACCATTTTCTTTTCTTTCTTATAGAAGAGACCATTTGGCCTTAGTACAACCACATCTTGGGGACCATTAATTGGAAACACATAAGGCTTGCTTTAAGTCACCATTGTGTAAAGATTTAGAACTTATGATGACTTCTATCCTGGGTATGCTGGAATCAACACAATTCAAAGCTCTACTGTCCTTATTGCTTGCCCTCTACCCCTAACCAGTACTCTGAAAGACCTGGGTTATTAGATGTCCTGTTATTAGAACATCCCTGCTGAAATGGAAAGAGTCCTGGAGAGGAGTGGTATCGGCGACAATATTAAAAGGCTAAATAGGTTCTGATCTAAACAGTAGACACACATTACCTCACTGAATATTAGAGAATCCCAGTGAACCTGGCTTAACACCTGGTTTACAGATGAGAAAACGGAAGCACATAGTGGTTAAGTGACTCATTCAAGTCAGACAAATAATAGGTGTGGGATCTGACATGAGAACACAGCTCTGTTTGATTATAAAGGTAATGCTACTGACCTCATATGTATGTGGTCACTAGACTCCAGTGCTTATTATACTACAACACACTAGTATTTATTAGAAGATTAGCAATCACTGCCCTTGATGTGACTTGATGACACATAGGACAGAGAAGTTTAAGAATAAGGACATGCATGCGCTTGTGTGTGTGTGTGTGTGTGTGTGTGTGATTTAGTTATAAATATAAAAGGTATAAATCTAGAGGGAGGTACCTATTAAAGATACCAGAAAATCTAAAGTCATTCCATTGAGGGATCTATCAAGAGGAGCATCATGAAAACAATCTATGAAGTTGATGTGGGAGTGATTTCTTATTAATAAAGAAACTGCCTAGGCCCATTTGCATTTGATAGGCCAACCCTTATGTGGGTGGAGAAAACAGAACAGAATTGTGGGAAAAAGAAGCTGAGAGAGAGTCGCCATGATGCTCCCACGCCAGACAGATGCAGGTTAAGATCCTCCCTGGTAAGCCAGCTCGTGGGCTACACAGAATATTAGAAATGGGTTAGAACAATATGTAAGAGCTAGCCAATAAGAAGCTGGAACTAGCCAGTCCAGGCAGTGTTTGAAAGAATACAGTTTCTGTGTAATTATTTCGGGCATAAGCTAGCCATGCAGGCGGCTGGGTGCCGGGGACGCAGCCCTGCCGCCGCTCCTATTTCAACATGAAGTTATGTTCTATTTGTGATGGTTTCTAATAAAGTAGCTTTAATGGCTCAGGAAGCAATACAAACTCTTCCTTTTAAACGTCCTCACTTCTTGGTTGTTAGTTCAAATGAAACATTTAGTTGGAATAATCCACTGAGGCTCAACACATTCACCAGCTCTTGCTGGGGGAAATGATGCAGTCTCTCATCCCACAGTTTGTCACAAGGTCAAAACCCCAAGTGGTTTGCACAATTTTTAGCTTCTGAAAAGTAGCATTGTCTGTGAGCAAGGATGCCAGGTACCTTTGGCTTCTAATTAACCATATGGTATGTGTTATTGGGCTGGGTTGCCTCTGCCTAGGGTCTGGTGTGCTGTAGCACTTAATACTTTGGAATTATTTCCTTTCTCAATTAGAAGTATCTTTCTCCAAGGCCTCCTCTGTTTCTCTGCACACCCCCCCACACACACACACAAGTACCCTAGCTAACACATGTAGTTTCTGCTGTGCTCCTTGCTTTTTTTTTAAACTTTTCTATTATAAACCTTTCCCTCACTCTGAGAATGGAGGACTGTTGTACATTATGGGAATGGATGTTCACAAAGCATCTCACACTTGAGATCCAGCCGTACTTTTTTTGATGAATGCCTTTTGATTATTTCTTGTTTGCCATATCTGTTAAGATGCTACTTACATTCAAGTTCTTGGAGTCAATATGAGAATGAAACCAAAATTGAGATTCTTAAGAGGCTCCATGATTTTATTTTACAGCCCTTTGCTTTCTGCTCAGTTCTCCAAAGTTTACAATCCCATCTAGTTGTATTGAATGTGTTCTTTAAGTAGTTTTCAAAGTTTTTCTGCATTGCTACTCTAGTCAAGAATGTCCAAGTCCGTGAGTTCACCTAAGCTTGGAAATGTGCTCAGATTCCCAACTTTCTTCTGCATCTATTTCAGACCGTGGCAGTGTTGAAAATTCAGTGATGTAGCTAGAAGTCCCCAATGAGCCAATCAAGTGGTTCCTTGAATAAATTGTATATGGGTTTATGAGCATTGATCTATCTGAAGTTTGTATCAGAGTAATGTATATATTCCTGGATCTTACCTTAAATCTGCACAAATGAAATTGCATGGTAATAAGGCAAGTGTGAGGCCCAGGCGTTTTTATTTAACAATATGCTTCTAACGATGTATACAAAATTGAAAACTTTATAAAAATGCTCAATCAAAAAGAAGCATGATTAACTTTGTTTTGTGTGATGGTGATAATATTGGTATTTCTATCCCAAAATAAGACTTGTGAAAAATGTATCTTTAAAAAGCTGCTACAGAGGGAACAATCACAGAGACAGTATTTACATGTTAGAAAAGAATTTAAAAGCAATGAATGAATGGATATGGCTTCTGAAACTCCATCTTCAAGCCTCTCTGTATTAGTTCCATTCTATAAAGATATTTAGAAAAGTACTTATTTCCCCTGACTACTATGGAATTTGTGCACTCAAATTGAAATTGCCAAATTAGAAAGGCCAGAACAAGCCAGCAATACTTAGGGTGGTCTTGACTGTAGCTTCAACTCTCACAGCAATATGTTTATGGAAAAGTTTTAGATATCATGTTGGAAATCTTACATAGTGAGAAAAATGAGACAGAGTGATAGCTTACTGAACAACTTCACATGGCAAAAGGATAGACTGACCTGCCATCTGTCCCTCTGTTTTTATGTGTAAGAATCTATATTCTGGTTTCACCATTTATCTTAGTTACTTTTCTATTGCTATAATAAAGCACAATGGCCAAAGCAGCTTATATAAAAAAGCATTTAGTCTGGGGACTTATGGTTCCAGAAGGCAACAGAGTCTACGACTATCATGGTATTGAATATAGCAACAAGCAGTCAGGCATGGTGCTTGAGTAGTAGTTGAGAGGTTACATCCTTTTCTGTAAGTAAGAGACAGAGCTAACTAGGAATGCTGTGGACTTTTGAAACCTCAACCCAGTGACACATCCTCCAACAACCCATACCTCCTAATCCTAATCATTCCCAAATAGTTCCACCAAATATTAACATATGTGAGCCTATGTAGGTCACTCTCATTCAAACCACACTGCCTTTATCAGGATCTACCAGCATAGGCCTTGTTCACACCAAGATTATGAAGCAGGCTATCTCATAGACCCACTGAAAATGTCTTGGGAGAGACAGCTTTATCAAATTGCAGAAGGAAGAGAGATGGGTGGGAAGAGATAACTATTTTTTCTGAGGTTTCAGGCCCAGATTAGGAGATCACTGAGAAAGACCCAGAAACTGAGGAAATGCTGAAGCTTCTGGATTTACAGATAGATAACTTAGTCTAGCTACAGTTAGGATAAGTTTCAAAACACCACATGGAGCCATTTGAATCTGTTCTGATTTGTAGGAGAAAGGCCGCATGTTTGTACCTAGCTGCTTAGCCCCAAAATAGTTACACAGAAACTGTATTAATTAAATCACTGCTTAGCCCATTAGCTCTAGCTTCTTGTTGGATAGCTCTTACATACTAATTTAGCCCATTTCTATTAATCTGTGTATTACCATGTGGCTGTGGCTTACTGGCTAACGTTCCAATGTCTGTCTCTGATGGAGTTACATGGCTTCTCTCTAAATTCTGCCTTCCTTCTCTCAGCATTCAGTTTAGTTTTCCCCACCTATCTAAGTTCTGCCCTTCTATAGGTCCAAAACAGTCATTTATTAACCAGTGGTTTTCACAGCATATAGAGGGGAATCCCACATCACCAATCTGTAAAACTTTCAATAACCCTGGAGAGAACTTAACAAGAGAAAGAAACAAAAACACCAACAATGACAGCAAACAAACAAACAAAAAACCATCACATCATACACAGTGCATTGGCCAGGCTGCTTAGGCCACTCCAGCCTGACAGTGACAATTTGACAATTGTGAGCTTGACACTTTCCTGCCTCTTATTTGAAGAATATTATGATTCACCTTCTTGTGCTCTTTCACTAAAAGATACTTTTCACTAAATATACTTTGGAGTAGAACATATCAGGGAATTGTCTACTTTCCTTTTACAGTTCCATATAATAAAGAGGTATTTCCAGGAAAAAAAAAAGTGAGGTTTGGAATCACCTGCATCAACATCTTGCTCAGCCTAAGTAAAATTGCCTTAGATGAAAAGGTTTGAACCAATTTTTTTTTTCTCTACAAAGTGGTGGAGGCTGGAGAATCTATGTTCAGGACAGTAGCATGGTCAGTTAGTGATAAAGATCCATTTCCAACCTTGTCGATGTTTATTTTGTCTTGCATGACCTTCTCATTGAGCAAATATAGAAAGAAGACAATGGTGAAGAAATGTAGGTGTCAAAAAGGAGCTTGCTCCCTTTATTCTACCAATCCTGTATGTTTAGGCTCCACCCTTTGGACCTCACTTTATGTTAATTACCCCTTCAAAGCCCTATCTCCAAATATAGTTCTATTATGGATAGGGCTTCAATACAGAAATACGAGCACTAGCATAATTCAGTCCATAGCAATCAGTGTCACATATGCTGCTTTGAGACTAATGTAAGTTCAAATCTCCTCAATCAGAATCCTACTAACGTAAGTTTAAACCTCCTCAATCAGAGTCCTAAGGTAAGACCAGAGAGTTGGGTAAATACTTAGATAACTCAGATGACAGCTGGTGTTTAAAAACCGCTACTTAGAGAGTATACATCATCAGTGGTCAGTTCACTTTTGTATTATCTTAACTTTATTAGAGTTTTTGTAGTACCCCATGCTATCAGTCTCTGTTTCTGGTTGCTTTTGGTTCAAATAGGGCTTTCTTCCATTAGTCCTAAATTGTTGGCTGATGTGGGAGTGTCATATATCAATCTGTTGATTTCATTGGTTAAGCAATAAAGAAACTGCTTGGCCCTGATAGGTTAAAACATAGGTGGGAGGAGTAAACAGAACAGAATGCTGGGAGGAAGAGGAAGTTAGCTCAGAGACGCCAGGCTCCCGTCTCAAGGGCAGACGTGAGCAATGAAGCTCCGACCCAGGATGGACATAAGCTAGAATCTTCCCGGTAAGCGCACCTCGTGGTGCTACATAGATTATTAGAAATGGGTTAAGAGGTTAAAACTAATGGGCCAGGCAGTGTTTAAATGAATACAGTTTGTGTGTTGTTATTTTGGGGCATAAGCTAGCAGGCGGCTGGCGTGCTGGGGACACAGCCCCACCGCTCCTATTACAAAAGTTGGTTCCCTAACTTTAGTGTGCCCATGAATCAATAGAAATACTGTTAAGATTCCAATTCAACAGAACTGAAGTAAATCCTGGAAGACACAGTAGATCACTTTTCGAAGACTTCCTGGTTACTACAAGGTGATAAGCTTCTTCCTTCTGATGATGCCAGACCACTAGTTCTAAGGTAACACGGCAACCAACCATTGTCTGAAACCTTGAGCATTGTGCGCTAAAATAAACCTTTTCCATTTATAAGTGGATCATCTCAGGTATTTTGTTAGAGCAATAGAAAATGGACTGATTAAAGATGCTACATATCTTTCAAACTCCTAGAAGATTCTTCTTTGGATCCATGAACCAAATTTGGAGTACTATGGTACTAAGGCCAAACCATAGTTTTAAACTTTAAATGGCTGTCTTTAATTCATGGACAACAAATTCTAATGTCTTTACTTGGATAGACCAGCAAGTACAGTAAGTAACTGCAAAATACACAAAACAACCGGGAATGGAATGAATACAGGCTGCTCTAAATGGTCAAATGCACATTTTCAAATACACAGCATGCTGGCCAAGTGGCCTCCAAACAGCTTCCATGTAAAGCCACAGGTTTGGCCTGCCTATGCTTATGTAGATTCACATTTTCAATATTTGTTTTTATCCTCTACTCACTTTATGGGCTTTCAAATTTCAAGCATATTTCGTTTTATTTTTCCTTTCTTCCCCTTAATTGGCACTACTTGGGTTTTCTTTATATACATCTTCAGGGGTTATTATTTAAGACTGTGTGTCCTTTGTAACCAACTGTGGTATAAGTCTTCAAAGGCAGGAACTGGACCTTGTTTCTTTGTTTCCTCTCAGTAACTCTTAGTGCAGTGTTCAGCTCACAGTGGGCACTTGGTCACTGATGACTAATTGACTCACTGTCAACACTAGGACAGTACTTCAGGAGAGAAGGGAGTTCAGTGCGATAGCTGAGATTGGGCGATAAGGCCCACAGCCTATGTGATCAGCATGCTGTTCTTTCTGGTTTGAAGACAAGCCAGAGCCTTATTTTTCCCCTTTAAAGAAACATTGGCTTTCCTCAGTATTAGAACACAAGCCAGACTTGTTTCACTGCTATTGTTTTGAATTAAGCAGGATGCGTTGTTTTGCAGCTTCTGGACTTAGTTGATCTGCTATTTTTAGTGTTCTTCATTAAATGGATTGTTGATATGTAAATATACAAGTTGCTATATGAAATTGCCCATTTTTCTTGTGAACTTTCTTTCTGCAGCTCCTGGAAAGGCATTATGCTATTTCCTCCCATTCAAGTATATTTTAAGCACTTGGAGCTAAATTGTGCTAAACCAATTGTCAAAACTTGGGAGTGTATCATAAAAGAAAATTGATAATGATAAAATCAACCCATTTGCAAGTCTCTCATTTATTTCTTTGTATGCAAATGTATCTGCATGTGGCATAGAAATGTGCGTGCATTGTGTTATAGCTAAAGATTCAGCTGAAGTTAATGACCATACATAGGGAAGAACTATTAGCAAATTAATTAAAAACCTGTCTTTTATGCTATTGTAGAATTGAGTCAGTTGTTAACTTAAAGAGGAACTCATTTTCTCACTGATAATTGTGATTTGCAAAATATGCACTGATCACCAGGGGAGAAGATATATCTGTCCAAATAAATAAGATATTGTAGATGACTAGTCAGGCAGCCCAATGTCAACATGAGTGGAATCGAATATCCTTTGATTATGCTTCCCTGCTTAATCATTGACTCAACACATGTTGATTGATTAGAGAGCTTTCTATGTGCCAGACACAGTGCTGATGAACAGGGGCATATATTAGTACCACAGACAGCCATGGTTCTTGCCTTCTTGAAACTTTAATTTGGAGTTTTAGCATCATTTGTATTTGCATATTACAGCAATTAGAAAGTTTTAGATGTCATCTTAATGTATTCAAAAAATTTTAATATTAGATGACACCCTGAAATACTATTGAACTCATTTTGTTACCTTCTGTGGAAGTTGTGTGGTTCAGCAGACAATTTGTGCTCTGCTCATATGTTGTGGGTACTCATTTCTTCTGTGCATACTCACCTGACCATTTTAACCATAAGTACCTGTGACTTGTGGCTGACATAGTTTCTGTGGTATCTGAAGTGCATATAGTATGTGCTAGGGAGTTAACATGATCCCCTCCCATACTTTCTATGTAGCCTTCAGAAGCAACTAACATGTGCTCATAGGAGCTCACAAGAGTCTGGACAGCCAGTATGGGACTGAAGTAGGCTCTCTGCATGTGACAGTTGTATATCTCAGTCTACTTGTGGGACTCCTAACAATGGAGTCAGATGCTGTCCCTAATGCTTTGGCTGGCTTTGGAGAACCTATTCCTCATACTGGGTTGCCTTTCTCAGTCTTAATACAAATAGAGGAGCTTAGTCCCATGTCAACTTGATATGTCATGCTTTGTTGATACCCATGGGAGGCCAGATCGAGGAGGGGGTGGAGTATAAAGAAGACTGCTCATTGGTTTTCCAGCAGCCCATACCTGAACAATGAGACAAAAACTATACTAATTTCAACAGTGTTTGGCCAATGACTAGCTAACTCTTTCATCTTTAATTAATCCATTTCTATTGTTCTGTATATTGCCACAAGGCTGTGGCTTACTGGGTATGATTCCAGCATCTGTCTCCTTTGATATCTACATGGCATTTCCATGACTCTGCTTACTCTCTCTAAATATCTCTGTTTGCATTTCCTGCCTGACAATATTCTGCCCTGCCATAGGCCAAATCGCTTCTTTATTAACCAATGGTAATAAAACATATTCACAGCATACAGAGGGGAATCCCACAGCAGTGGATTGGAGATGGGGAGAAGGAAAGCGAGGATGGGAGGGAGAGGAACTGTGGTCAGGATATAAAATAAATAATAAATTTAATTAATAAATAATAAAAAAGAGTTTGTGAACAACCCTACCCCCAGCTCCCTGCACTATCTCATAGAATTCTCTATTGGGTTTGCCATGAGAGCTCCCAGTGAGTACAACCAATAACAATGCTCAGCAATGCACCTCAGGCTATTTTTCTTCTCTCCACTGCCACGCCTAGATGTTTTCCCGCAGTTCCCTTCTGGAACCATCTCTCAAATGCATTGCTGACAATTCTAGTATTATCTTATGCTTAGGTTCTGGAGAATCTAGTCTAAGAAATATGGCAGTTCTTGGCTATTTAAGAACACATGGCAGAATTTTTCATTCAAGGGGAAGACCAGAGCAGATTCATTTTGAGATTTGTACTATGAGGTATTTTAGTCCTGAAAAATATTTGATCATGTGTTTTTGTTAACCACATAAGTGGAAATGATTATTTAATCACATGTATTTGAAGATTCTCCTATTTAAAAAAAAACAACTAAAATTGTATTGCAATTTGGATTATACAACTCACCTTTGGGGTTGGTAGCTTTACAGTTTATTATATTAGAATTTTAAGAAAGTCAATGGGTGTGTTTATTATTATGACAGCTTATTTTCAGATTAGAAAAATTAATCACTTTTTAAAATCATTCCTCTCTACTCTCTTTTCTCCTGTAACCAGGATCTACATGGAATTGTGTTAGAGGAATGTACCAGGTGGCTACAACAGAACCCGGAATTCACCTTCCTTTTTGTCAGCTTCATGTTGCTTTCTCCTTGGTACCAGTTTCTCATACTATAGCCTGTGTATGTTTCTCTCTGTCTTGAATGGATTCTTGCCCTTAGTTTTATAGGCCTGGTGTCTAAGGTTTTCCATTGTAGCCTCATAAACTCTGTCCATACAGTTCTCTCTGCTTTTTACTAGTGGTGAGTAAGTCAACTGGTTTTTTATCACACTTATAGTGGCCGTGCCTATGAATAATACAATATGAAAATGAAAACAGATAAGCAACAAAACTGTTGGACCACTGTTAGGATTTGAAGGTGGGAGCATAAAACAGGTACTACTTTATACTTGTACATATTATGCACGTGTCCCCAAGTTTATTTGCTGTTCTTATTCTAGCTTCATTTTTCTTTTCATCCAAATACTTGTATATGTTAAGATTATCTCAGGGTTAGAGATAGAGCTCAATTGGTAGAGAGTAGAGTGTTTTCCCAGTATACATGTGGCTCTAGGCTCAATCCCAAGTACCATATGAAAAAATAAATCAACAATGACACAGCCAATCAAACAAGAAAATGTATTACTGCATTTGTGAGCTTAAAAGTGACCATCTAGAGAGTTGGAAGATGTCTTGGGAATAGAGATGGGAAAAACTTCTATATTAGAAAGGGTAGTAGTGTCTGTATTCAGTTACAAGGAATTTTGGATTTAAAGCTCCCTCTATTCTTCTCCAACTACTTTGCTTGCCTTTCTGTACAAATGTTTTGGTTCACTATGTTTACTTCAACGTTGCACTTCAGATCTGTGTCTTATATTTATTTTCTATCTTATGTACCTATCTAGCTCGCTTTTTTGTTACTTTTTTTTGATAGTAGGTGTCTTAGTTACCTTTATATTGCTATGAAGAGACCACCAATACCAAGACAACTTATAAGAGTTTGTTGGAACTTACCCTTCCAGAGGGTGAGTTCATTACCATTGAGTTGAAGAACATGGCAGCAGATCAGTAAGCATGGTGCTAGAGGAATAGTTGAGATCTGCAGCCACAAAGTGTGTGTGGGAGAGAGAGCAAATAGTTCCACCAACAAGGAACCAGCACTGAAATATATGAGCTTATGGGGGTCCATTTTATTTCAAATCACCACCGTAGGTATTGAATAGATACTTTTAAAATATTGACTATATTCCATAATTCTTTTTTTTTTTTTTTTTTTTTTTTGGCTATTAGTAGCCAAGCACTTGACTCTCAACTGTAATCTTTGTCCTAAGTTTAGGCTTCTCTGTAATGTCATAGGACTGGTAAACCTTTCTCTCTGCTTGGGATTTTTTCCCCCTTTAATCCAAACTCTGCTTTGATTTCCTGGGATTCTTGTTCCTTACTTTGCACTGTGACTTATGTGTGCTAAGCTGCCAGAATGATGCAAATGACTCAACCAGTATGCTAGTAGTAAGGGATCAAGTTAACAAATATGCGATTCCCCAATCCTGTTTACATTTTCATTTGGAAGACTCATTATGTCTTTGCTTAAGTAAGACCCTATGCATCGAATTGAGTGCAGATGTCAGAGCAAGAAAGTGTTGACTAAGACTGGGTTCCTGCTGTGAAGTGCAAGATGCGTGAAATTCTAGCATATGTGCAGACATCCAAACCCATCATTTACTGACAGGCAATAATTACTTTAATGAAGTCAGGAGGCTATTTCGTACTATTAGACTTAACAATAAAATGATAACCAGAATCCTAATTAATGAGTTTTCAAACTGCACTTACTTCCTACCTTCACGCAAAAATATTAGTTAAGTTTTATGCTGCCATTAGTCCTGTACCAGCTATTTTGCATATGTTCTATTTCATATAACTTTTAAAACTCTGAAGGATATTATTATGATTCCCACTTTCCAGATGAGAACACTGAGGCACACAGGTCGAGACATTTCTCAGAGTCACGTGGGTTAATAAATGGCAGATCTGTATTTCAAACACAGTCTAGCTGGATTCTAGTACCCTGTGTCTTAACCAAGATACAGTTAGACCCTATGGCTTGTCTAGGACATCCATAAAATAAAAGCACTTCAAACGAACATTTGCTAGTATCAATAAGAAATATGATAACCTCAGGTTGGAAGAATTTAAAGTGGGCCTACTCATAAGGAAACTACAGATATATGGGTTAGTGTAAGGGAACCATGAGAAACCACATAGTGTATACCAATGGAAAATATTGTTTACAAGCTAAAGGGACAAGACAAAGGAGCAGTTTCTGGGATTCAGGAGTGAGTTGCATAGAAGAATTGGATTGGATTAGGCAAGGCAGCTAGATGAATAACTATCCGACTTTATTTTCTCATTCCTTCTGATCTTCTACTGAGCTCTTTTTGGATCAAATCTACCCAGAAGTCAGTGAGAGAGAACCAAATTGGTAAGGTCAATGTTGATTGGTTGTACAAAACAGAGTGCAAGAAGAAGGTTAATGTCTCTAGAGAGATGTCATGTATCAGCAGAATGTTTTTGTCTACCAGTGGACTCTGGTGAGGTGTAAGTAGCTTTCACCGTTTTCAGATGAGCAGAAAAAATACGACCTTTCACCAAGTAGGGTATTTTTGTTTTTTTAAGTGATAATAACATTATCCTTTAATATCTCATGAACATCTGATAGATAAAACAGTCAATATATTTTATGCTGATGAATTGAAATTTACAGAACTGTAAGTTTTCTGAAATTGATAGTTCTATTATTATAAATGTTTTTTAACATTTTCCCAAACTCCATTTACCACACACAACACTTTCCCATTTCTGTCAACAATATCCCTAACTGGAAAACAGGGCTCATCTTTATAATGCCCATCTTGGCATTGCTGTCTAAAATCCAACCTAGTAACTGATTGCAATTATTTCATTATCTTATTTAGTTTGGTCTTGTAGCCACCCTATTGCAAAGTTGTCATGTAATGACAGAATCCATTCAAGAACTCAGAAGTCAGCTTAAGAAATATTTATTGATCACTGACTTTATACCAAGTACTATGCTGAGTGTGTGTGTGTGTGTGTGTGTGTGTGTGTGTATGTGGGTGTGTGTGTAGAGCCCTTGTGTATGACCAAGAGAATGTCTTTGCCTTCATGGTGTTCACTTTTTAATGGGGAAAGAGATAAATAAGATCATAGGCAAACTGAAACCTCTAGTGACCATTGTTGTAAAGAGTGATGAAAGAGGCCAAATGAATGATGAGATTGGCAGCTCAAGTGTTTTGGAACTAGAGTTAAACCAAGGCCTATACCACAAAGAAACAATCAAAGAAATATCTAAGGAAAGAAGTGACACTTGAAAAAACTCTTGAGCTGGGAAAGAGTGCAGTGTCTCAGTGTAAGTGCAGAAATTTCAGGGACAGCCAGAATAGAAGATAATACAAGGTGAGGCAGTGGCAGGGATCAGCATCTGAGTCCTGGTCAACATAATAAGGCAGTTTGTGTTTTAGCTTTGTGTTTCTGTTTGTGCTTTAAAATTATCCTTTGGTTTACTGGGTGGGAATGTACAGGAAAGAAGGGTATATCAGAAAAAATTTAGTAAAATTCAGAAGATGCCAAAAGAGATTATCTACCTTTCTCTTGGTATATTGCTGGCCTTGACTTTCTGATGTTTGGGCTATTTTACAGCTCTGTTGATGAAGGTTAATTTGTAGGTTGGGGATTATATGTGTGTGTGTGTGTGTATATACATACACACAGATACATATACACACACACATATATACAGATACACACATATGTATATATGTCTATATAAAATCTCCAAGTTTCAAAAATTTAAAAATATATATTATATGAAGTATTTATGTATGTCTATGTGTATATATGCATGACACAGATACATATACACATATATAAACACAGATACACACATATATATGTATACATGTCTATATAAAATCTTAAATTTAAAAATATATATAATTTAAAATATATAATATATGTTATATATATAGTCTCCAATGGTTATATTTGTAGCCTTCTTAGATATTAACCTTGAGATTTACATTTAGCTTAAAATTCATATTCTAAAATTGCCTATACATAGTCTCTCAAAGATTAAAAGTTTTTCCTGATTCTTTTTAAATTAGCGAATGGCTAAGATTCTTAAACATATGTCCATTATATTTGGTTATGAACGTTATGAGTTTGCCTTTTTGAATATTCAACTTTAACAGGGAGATGGAGGTAGAACAGTTAGATAGTAATTGCAATAGGCAGCTGAGCTGTGTCAATATTTTAGACTAGCATAGTACTCATAGACGTTAGCAGGAAAGGTTGATTCCTTAGAATTTGGAAGATGAATGGATTCTTCCTATTCTGATTGATAGGAGGTTAGGGAAGAAAGAAGCAAAAAAAATTATTTCTAGGTTGTTGGCCTAAGTTACTAGTAGTGAGTGCCATTCAGACTGGACAATTTAACCGAAAAAGTGTAGGGTGAAAAAATTTACCAGAGCAAGGAGGGAGTGGGGAACTCAAAGTACCATTTTAGATACGTTAAATCAAAATTGTAAATTAGTCATGTGTGTGGAAATGTTAAATAGGGTGTGGGATATCTGAGTCTACAACTACAGTGGAAATTATTGGCTTGGTATAAAGATTTAAATGTCAATACAAATTGGGAGGTTTTCAATTTTGATGGGAATACAAGTTAGTGTAGTCACAATGGAAGACATTATGAAGGCTCTTCAAGCAAGTGAAAACAGTACGGCCATATGATCCAGTTATCCCACTCAAGACTCTACGGATTCTAAGTCAGCATAGCACAGAGATAACTTACACCTGCCCATCAATGCTGAGTATAGCTCTGTCTTCAGCCATCACAGTACAGATTCAGTTTAGGTGTTAAATAACAGGTGGAAAAGGGACAAAGAAAATGGCCCCACTGTGTATTCAGTGCATTTGCCTAGCAAATCGACTTTCTATCACATGATTCACGTGATGATTTTGATACTAAGAAATAGTGACTTAGAGGAAAGATTGGAAAACTTTTGTTCCATAAAGTACCAGATAGTAAATATTTTAGGCTTTCTGGGCCATGTAGTCTCTCTCAGCTTTGTTGCTATAGAAGAAAAGCAGCCTCAGACAGAAATGGCTGAGTATGGCCGTGCTCCAGTAAAATTTTATTTATAGGCCTGAAATTTGAATTTCATGTAATTATCACATGTCAAAAATATTTTTCTTGTGACTGTTTCCCAAAGATTTTAAAATGTGAAGATCATTTTTAACTCATAGCCTGTATGAAACAGGCTGTGGGCCAGATTTGTCCCATGGGGTATAGTTTGCTTACATTTGACCTCTATCTGTAGTCTTTCAAGTGATATGACATATAGGAATGTAAGAAGAAAGGTTTTCTTAATTAAAATTTTTTCTTCATTCATACTATCTTACCCCATTAAAATGTGCTCCTTTTGTAATTTCTGAGACATATTCTCGTGATGACACAAGTGTAGGACTTTCCATGTGCCAGGCACCATTATGTGGCCTTTATACATATTACAAAACCCATTAGCCCAATTATTAGTCTAATAGCTATCTAGTGTCTCTTTGTGATAGATGGTACAACTGAGAAATAAAAAAGTTGAGTAACGCACCTAGTTGATAGCTAACAAAATCCAAATCAGTCAGTTTGGTGTCAAAATCTGTGTCTTCTGCTTTTGTGTAGACTAGCCTAGTTTTCCCCATGCACCTCCCATCAAACACACACACAAACATACACATACAAACAAACACAAAACCGCACTTACATAAAAACATACAAACACACACAGACACCCCCTCACCTACATATAAACACAGATGTATACATATAAATATATCACACAAAACCACACAGGCATATATACATAAAAACACAGAAACATGTCCCTCATCCCCACACACATTAACACACACATATAAACACCCCCACATGTAAACACACCCATACCCAGACATATAAACACATATACCCACACATATAAATGCACCCACACCCAAACAGAAACACACACACATACATATACACATAAACACATATGCAAACACATACTCAAACAAGCAAATACACAAGCACATGCACACAAAACCACACAAACATACATATATACATGAAAACACAAGCATACATAAAAGCATATACACACAAACACATAAACACACACACACACCATTGACTCATATGATTATGGAGGCTAAGAAGTATAAAGATCTTCAGTTTGAATTCTGAACACCCAAGAACTGATGGTCTAAGCTGAAGTCTGGAAGTGGAAGCCTGAGATCTACTGTATCAATTCACAGTCTACTATATCTGGAAATGCCCTTATAGATATAGCCACAATAACATTTAAACAAATATCTAAGTATGCAAGCTAAAAAAAAATCATCATCGCGAGTACCATATATTATCAACTAAACCTTTATTCTGTGCTATTGGAACATATTACTGCTTTGAAACTGAAGCTTATTGAGATGTCATTGAGATGGTGGTAGACTTCCAATCATTGAAAATTTCTAGGCCTGTTCACAGAGTACCTCAAGGTTTGTTTAATTCTGAGCTCTTTGTACACTCTGGACTCTTACATACTTTTGAATCTTCAACTTTAGAAATGTATTATTTGTTTATTTTTAACTGAAAAAAATTTATACAATGTATTCTGTTCACATTTTCCCTCTGTCAGTTCCTCTTGGCTTATCCCCACCCTTCCTACTCACCCAAATCCATGCCTTACTTTCTCCCTCTTTTAAAAAATCAAACAAAAACAAACAAACAAACAAACAAAACAAAACACACACCCACACAAAAACACAATAATGGATATAAAAATATTCCTGAGCAAAAGATTAATAAGACAAAAAAAAAAAGTCCAAACAAAGCAAAGTGTGACAATCTACAAACATCCCATTAAGTTTATTTTGTGTTGGCTAGCTACTGCGGGGCATGGGGCCTACCCTGAATACCCAGTACAACTCCTTTGGAGTAAACTTATTTTTTCTTTCAAGTGGGTATCAGTTGCTGTTGGCTTTTTGGTTAGGAGTGGGAGCCTGCATATTATTTTGTACCAATCAATTCTTCTAGTAAAACTCATCCTAGTCTTAGGAAATAGGAACATTCTTGACAAATAAAAACACGTTGAACCAGTTTCTCAACAGCAGCTGGCTTTAAGGGAAAATTATTTTAGAAATCTGTATTTCCTCATTATTTTGCCTAAAGGGAGACATACCTTAAGCCGCTTGTTTGTTGACGTTGATCAGTCAGGGTTTCTGCTTGTTAAATAAGTGCAATTTCTAATTGTATTTCTCATGTGCTGTGTTCTGAAAGCAGGGTGAATTTGGGAGTTGAATTAGTTTGAGGTGTATGTACTTTAATTGTTTTCTATAAATCTCTAATTCTATCTGTTGTACTGGCTAAAAAGCTGCGCTGGCGGGAGTAAAGAGAACAGTTAGTAAGCAAAGGCCAGTGTGGGAGGCTGGGAGTTGGGTTCCTGCTAGGCACAGCTCTCTTCCTTTGCCACTGTTTTATGGCAGATGGGGAGAGGTGCTTTGTTGCCAGGGTGCAGTCAGAACCCCAGAACTGTAAAGTCAGCAGGAGGAGGCAGGACCAACACTAGAGAATATAATTAGTCTCAGCCTGAGATCTTATCAGCTTTCCAAGCCCATCTCTCTCGTGTTCTGGGTACGGGTGTATTTGAATGGCTGAGGATACAGAGGAGCCTCTACAATGCAGGGCTTTGACATCAGCTGGTCTGAAAGAGCAACTCTACGGAGGTTTCGCTAAAGTCAGAGCAAGGAGAAAGATCATGTTTGTAGAATGGCAAGCAGTGGGACTCTGTCAGGGAATCTGAAATCAGAAGACAGTGACACATCCCGAAATGCTCTGTGTGCCTTGCGCTTGACACACAAGCACACACACTGTCCTTTGCAAGGGCTCTGCCTCCCCCTTGTTCTGACCTCCCAAAGGGAGCTCGCTTCTACAGCACTCACTGTAGGCCTTGATACTAGAGAAGCTGGGGGGAGGGTGGTGGTGGTGGGTGGGTAGTGCTCAGAGGTCTGCCCCACACATCCTACAGAGTGTTGTTTGAATAACAAAAAGAGAACCAGGAAACAATAAAAGCCCAGCGATGGGGAGTGGGGCAGAACGGAAGCAAGCACCTGGCTAAACGGTAGAGAAATGCTGGGCTCGGCGTATAAGCAACCGTGGTTTCTCTAAAAGGGAGCTATTGCTTTAGTTTTCCTCTCTCAGAAGGTGTCAGCTTAAGAAAACCTCGTGGCTCCTGTGGGCTGCTTGTTCTCAAAGGGAAATGAATTATTTAGGAATGTGATGAATAGTTCATCAAACCTCCCTCCAACAGGGTTGCTGCTTAGGCCCAGAGTAATTGGCCAGGAGCAGAAGAGGGAGCTGGCCCTAGCCTCGGTGCTGCTTTCTTCTCTCTCTGGAGGGGGCTTTGGGTAGGAGGCTGAGGATGACTGCCTGGGGTGGATCTTTTATCTCCACTGGGAAGGACAGGGGCAGAAAGAAAAACAGAGGTCATTTCCAGGACAGACCTGCAGGAGGAGCCAGCGTCCTTCAGTGGAGGAGTCATTGTTGCAAAGGGAGGGCTCTTTTCGGGGAGGGCTCTTTTCGGGGAGTGCTCCAAGGAGCCTGAGAAGCCCAAACTCCTGCCCTGTAGGGAAGGCAGCAGATGCTCCCAGGCCACTTCAGCCTCTGCTTTCCTTATTGCAGGCCCTGGGGGCTTCGGTGTCTGTATAAGAAAAGGTTATCTAACGAAAGAGACCTGGGTTGCAGCTTCAAGTCACATAGTCCTGTTTCCAGGCCCGAACTCTCTGATGTCTTAGCAGTCTTGCCCTGTTGTTTCCCATCTTCTCTTCCTCTCCACCTCCATCTGCCCATTCCTGCGCACACTTACTGGAAATGGGTCAAAGGGATATAAAGTCAGATGCCAGTGTGAAAAGGTTGCATCTTTTTATTATATTTTAGTTTTTGTTTGTTTTTGATACACATATAATTCTTTTTTAAATTTTATTTTATTTAATGAACATTTTTCCCGTTTTCTTACATACCGTCCACAATCCCCCCTCCTCTGTTCCCTCCTCCCGCCTGACTTCTTCCCTCACCCCGCCCCCTCTGTCTCCACTGTCTCCAAGCAGAAAGGGGCAGGCCTCAGGGGCTTGCACAAAGCATGGCAACATCAAGTTGAGAGAGGACCTTGCTCCTCCCTGAATCAAGCCTGGGCGAGGTAATCCAGCAGGGGAACACGTTCCCAAAAGTCAGCTAAGAACAAGGAACAGATTTTGATCTCACTGCTAGGAGCCTTACGAACAGACCAAGCTATAAGACTGTCACACACATGCGGAGGGCCTGGGTAGAGGGAGGTCCCATGCAGGGTCCTTTACTGTTTGTTGGTCCTGAGTCCACGTGCTCCCATGAGCTCAGGTCAGCTGTCTCTGTGGGTTCCCTCATCATGACCCTGACCCCCATGGCTCATGCAATCCCTCTTACCTTTCTTCAGGACTGGTGTCCCATGGTATCTGAGAGTTGTTTTGATTAAGAGTGCATATTTTTAAAGGAAAACAAATCCTTAGCTATGATCAGAGTTTAGAGTTCATAAAAGTATTGTCATGATTGGCAGAAGATGGACAAGAACTATTCCTAACCCTAATATAATCAGTTGATTAGGTAGGTGGCAATGGAATGCAGTGTTTCTTAAATATAAGTTAAAACCAGGGCTCTGCTTCTAAGCTTTTTAATGACGACTTCTTTGTATAAACTCCAGAGCCTTAGTTTCCCTATCTGTAAAATGGAAATTATAGTGTATATTGATAGGTATTCTGCCCCTGCCCCCATAATAGGTTTCTCTGCCAACACAGCAAGCCAGATCAGGCCAAATTGAAAAAGTATAACACCAGGTTTATTTGAGCAAAGCAACTCCTGTGTCTGTTTTCCAGTCACAGAGGTTGAGGCTGGAGAGCCTGCACCCACAAACAAAAGTAGGGCGACTTTATAAGTTGTAGGCAAGGTGTGATGACATGTCTGCCGCAGGCTGGGTTTGTGCCAAGTATGGTCAAAATTGAGCACTTTAAGCTGGGACTTGGGCTGCTGGCTACTTCAAGGACGGGAAGTTGCATTAGCCTCCAAGAATGAAGAACTGGGCTTTTGAGGCCTTTCCTTTGTTCAGAGCGGGTAGGGTTTGGAGAAGCAGGAAGGGTACTGTTCAGATCATGCAGGAGCAAGTTGCAGGTTCCAACTGAACACATACCTCATAAAGATAGTGTGAAAATTAAATGTGTGACTTCAGTAAGGTATTTGGCTAGTAGTACTGCTACTAATAGTTTAATTATACACATCATGGATTACATGAGGAAATGAGCTATAGGGAAATCTGCTCCTTTTTGTTCAAGGGAAATATCCATACGTCCATATCAAACATCCAGTTTTCTTCTAGCAATAGGCAACTTTTCCATAAAAATGCTGTTGCTCTGCTAGTGGCTACGATTCTCTTCCTTCTGATCATGTTCTTGCTCTCTTGTTGTTGGTCCACCATGTTCCTTCTGCCTCATCCTCTGACTCTCGACCATTTTTCCTCCTCCTCCCCCCTTTGCTTTCCTCTACCTCTTCTAGGAGATTGTTTTGAACCATGAGCTGTCAGCTTGTTAAAACACATTCTGTGTTTTGACAGAGTTTCCCTATATAATCAAGCCCAGTTGACTACAGCTTCATTAACTCCCATCCATACCTAACCTGACTTCATACAAAGAGTAATTTGGATATTCATATGCACAAATACAGTAACTGTCCCAGTTGATTTCTGTTCTTCAAAAGATTCAGAAAATCATTTAGTAAATTATTTCTAATATGCTGCACCCCATCTCTGTGCAACACAGCGTCAGTCATTTCACTCAAAGTAATGAATGAAGATGAAAAGTCCACCGTGAAGCAGAAGCTCTGAAGCTCAGAGAAATTCTTTTGACAGGCGTGGTTGGTTGTTCTTTGCTAGGTGCCACAGTGTGTCCAGTGGCTAAGGGGAAACAGGATTGTTGTTAGCTAAGGAGCTGAGTGGCAGCGCAAGATGGTGCATGGGAGAAAAGAAGCAAGGTGTCTGTGGCCAGGAGGCTTTCAAATGCCCACTAACAGGTTACAGCCGTATGATCAACCACTCATTTGCTTGCTGTTTGTACCTCACATCCATGTAACTAGGCAATGAAACTACAGGAAGAATTAAACCATGTCTCTGCTCCCAGGGAACTTACTGTGTAGTTAGGAAACAGGCATATGAAATGATTCTAAATTAAGAGGCAAATACTGGATATGTCTGGCAAAGTGCTGTAGTGGGTCCTCCACGCCATCTGTCTTTAATTATCAGACCAACTTCATGTGGAAAAATAATTTGATTTGCTTACTTTAGTCGTTCAGGACCTAACTGAGAGCTAAGAATAAAAATAATTAAGCTTTTTAGGCTGGACTCATGCCTGACACTTATACATAGCGCCTTGTTTAATACTTAACAGTACCTGTGTTAGTTTCTGTAGGCTGGTTCAAGAGTAAATGCATCAGGAAATTCAGTTTCTAGTAAGAGATCTCTTTCCAGCCTGCAGAAGGTTGCCTTATAGCTGTGTACCTCACAAGGCCCTTCCTCAGTGCCTATTGGGGATAGGGGAGGGAAACGGAGATACCTTCTCATTCTAGTAGGACCACAGTTTTGTAGGTTTGGTACTACCTTTATGATCTGGCCTAACTCCTGGCCTAACTTTATTTTCCTCCTAAGACTATCTCCAGGGACAGGGCTCCCATATATGCAGTTCTGTTCTGGGCAACAGTCCTATGTCTGTCTTAGGTGCTGGTTTAATCTCCAGTATACTTTATCTTTTTGTCTCATGTTTCTGTGGCAATTACCACTCTTCTAGGTGGTACATTTTGATTCAATATAAGATAAAACTTGGATGCCTGGAAAACAGTCAGTGTCATCTAAAATGTTACTTTGTCTCCCTGTATATGGATATATGTGAGTGTGTCTGTATAAGGGCTTGCACTCATGTACCAGAGGAGGATGCCAAGTGTCTTACTCTAACACTGTTCACCTTATTCCCTTGAGACAGTCATTCACTTAACCTTGAGCTTGTGTTTGGATTAGGCTGGTAGCCAGTAAGCTCCCATCTCTCCAGTCTCTGTTTCTCCCAGTGCTGGGTTGCCAGCACACACGATCATACCTGGCTTTTTTACGTAGGTGCTGGAGCTCCAAACCAAGAACCTCATGTTTGAGAAGCAAGAACTCTTTACCACTGAACTAGCTCTGAGGCCTGACATTTTGAAGGAGCAACATTTGAAGATAATGCAGTTCCCCTCAATAATTTTGTTAAATGATGAGATGATCAGAGTCTGTAGAGATCTATACATTCTTGGACTAGGTAGAAATTCAAACTGGAGCAATAATTTCCCCCCCCCAAAAAAAACCCAAAAAACCAAAAAACCGCCACATGAGGGGAGTGGGCTTTAGGATACCAATATCCATGCCTTCCTTTAACCACAGCCACTCATAGCTCATCTACTGTAATGTAAGACAACACTTATTGAATATTTATTGAGTAGTTTTAGAAACTTCTCTATATTATTTATTAAACCATCACAGGAACAGCATGAGGCCAGTACTGTTATTACCACCACTTTAAAGATGACAAAGAAACTAACAGAGGCATGGAGAAGTAATGATATTTGCCCAAACTTATATCTGCAGCGTGAATAGAGGAGCTGATATTTTAACTCAGTCGCTTGGTGTAGATGTCTGTTTCCAATAAGCAATATGCATACTGCCCTCTTGATTTTATTAAAAATATGGGGATTATTGTTGTGAAGCAGTTGCCTCCCAGACTGAAGCATTCATTCCTTCAGGGAAACTCTTTCAGTCAGAAGATAACTCAAAATAACTTCAGGAAGTCCCTGAAATTGACAAGACTCACTAGGACCCCCACCTCTCAGAGTAAGCAATAAGGAAAGTTTAGAGTCTATCTCAGAGGAGGCAAGCTCTTAAGAAGACTCCAAGATCAGAGCAGCTGCCTGGAAGAAGTAGAAACTAGCAGAGCTGCCTGGAAGAGGTTTAGACCAACCAAGTCACTTGGAAGGGACACTCTACAACCTGTTGAACTGCCTGCAGGCTGTGCAGTCTGCTTCAGCTTCCCAGCTTTTGTGAGCTATCACTCATTATGGAGTGTGCTTTGGTAATGCATTTGTTTGAGTCATTTCTGCTCCTGTAAGTAAATCCTCACCCACATTCCTATAAGTAATCCCAATAAAACTTATAGGTTCACCAAATTGGACTTTGGTGGTATTCATACATTGTTCAGTCATGGGTTCCCTATCTGGGGTGAGTAGGAATACTAATTTTTAAAAATTTGTTCTGAAAACCACAGGAATCCAGTGAATGTCCTTGAAAATGGTCATGTCACAAATTGATAAGCATCTCCTAAATACTAGGCAACTTTGAAAGTTTGAGTGCTCCTATTTCATATAATCTTTATAACAGTACATTGAAGAGCTACAATTGCTTCCTTCCTCTTCCAGATGATAAGAAGAAAAACTGCAGTAAAACACCAGAAGCTGAGAGAAATGAGAAACTTTGTATATTGCCACATAGGTGAGTACAAGGTGGAACTAGAGAATTTGAATTCAGTTTTGTTGTTTTTTCTTTTGTTTTGTTTTTGGCATGAGAGTCTGTACTCCTTGAGGAATACGCCAACAAACCTCTCTCCATTTCACTGTAAGCAATGAGGTTACTTTGTAATGAATTCACATAAATATATTTTATTATATGTTTTGGGTTAGCATATAGTCATTGTATAAAGTGATAGCTTCATACGACATCATGAAGTATATGTCTGTGTCTGTATATTACATTCTTTGATCTTATTTACCCTTCTGTACTTTTTTATATCTCCCCTTTCACTGTTCATTGGTTTCCTTCTATTTTTCTATAATAGGCACCACTCTGGTTCAATTCTGTTAAAAACAATGCATTTGTTTTTACCCTCTATATGAGTGTTTTGCCTGCATGTATGTCTGTGCATCATGTGAATGCAGTTCCTGGATAGGCCAGATGAGGACAACAGATTCCATAGGACTGGCGTTACAGATGACTGGGACCCAATATGTAGATGCTGAGACCCAAACCAGGGTCTTCTCGAAGAGCAGCCAGTGCTGTTAAACCCTGAGCCATCTCTTCTACTTGTCTAAGTTTTTGAAAATCTGGATTCCCAAATATGAGAGAATGCATGTGAAATTTTCTTTTGAACTGGTTTCCTGGTTCTGAATTTTATCCCTCAGTTCATAGTGCTTAGCTGGAATTCATAACAGTTGTGCACACTAAGTGTAAGTGATTTGTTGATCCACTTACCTTGTATTTAACTGGAATTAAGGTTAATTTAACACAGTTGGACAAATGGTTGGATGTAAGACTGAGGAGGGAGCCTTTGGCGAGTGGATCCTCCCTAGTAAACAAAGAGGATGCCAATAGTAATGTGACTTGACCATTTAAGGAAGCCTCATGATCAGAGTAGAGCTGATATTCACTGCACAGCACATTTGACTATGTCTCAGATTTGTCTCCTGGCCAAGACTGCTATGGATGCCTGTCTCAGTACAAGAGAGATGAAGAGGTACAAATATTAAGACAGCTAAGAGCACTGGCTCTTATCTAATTGTGTAAGGCACTAAAGCACCAACAGTGCTGTTTTATGTCTGTCTCTGACAGCCAACACCGGATGACAAAGTCATTTAGTTAGTAATATGGATTGGACACCCAAACTGTTCAGAGGCCAATGTTTGTTTCCTGTTGAGGAAGGAACACGAATTTTTATCAGAAAGGAAATAAAGAATAAGGCAAGAACCACGTGCTTTATCAGGAAGTGTCAAAAAGGAAGGGGATGCACATAATATTAAATACAGGTACTAGTAGCCAGAAAACACCGAGGTATGTATTGACCTTGTATAATCCTGTTATTATTAATTCGGTTTTCATATCCCCCAAACAGGAATAATAGCACTTATCATGCAGCAGTGTGGGGTAGATTAAATAAGAAAAGGGGTTGAGACCAGCTTGGTCTACAAGAGCTAGTTCCAGGACAGGCTCCAAAACCACAGAGAAACCCAGTCTCGAAAAACCAAAAAAAAAAAAAAAATGGACATAAAATGCTTAGCTCAAACCCTATCTGAGATTATTTTAATGAGAATGGCTTCCATAGGCTTATATATTTGAATGTTTGATCCTAAGTTGGTAGACTTTTAGGAAGGATTAGGAGGCATGACCTTGGAAGAGGAGGTCTGACATAGTAGGAGGAGGAGGAAGTGTGTCACTGGGAGTGGGCTTTGAGGTTTCAAAGGCCCACACCAGGCCCAGAGTCAGTCTCTCTCTCTCGTTCTCTTTCTTTGTCTCCCCCCTCTCTTTCTTTCTATCTCTGTCTGTCTCCATCTCTCCATCTTGCTAATAAGATGTAAGCTCTTAACTACTGCTTTAATACCATGCTTTAGTGTCGTGCTTTCTACTGTGATAATCATGGACTAATTATCTAAAATTGTAAGCACGCCTCCAATTAAATCATTTCTTTTACTAGCTGCCTTGGTCACAGCAATATAGTAACACTGTAACTCTAGGGCACTGATAAACAGAAGATTCTGTTTGTTGTTTGTGGCAATAGTAGTGGACAAAAATTATCACTGTTATTTTATAGCCATTGCTATCAGAAACTTTAATCCCAGCAGCTGGGAGACAGCAACAGGCATATTTCTGTGAGTTCAATGTCAGCCTAGTATACAGAAAAAGTTTTAGGATAGCCAGGGCACTTACACAGAGAAACTCTGTCAACAATCAATCAATCAATTAATCAAATTAATAATATTATTTATGTAATAATGCATATGATCAGGGATACTCTGGTTGTGATTATGTTTTTTTTTTACCAATGCCAGTTTCAGGAACTTATTTCATAAATTTTTCTTATTCTAGTTTAGATACAGAGTTGCTTTAGAGAAGGGATTTCTATCTCATCAAATTAGATATTTGATAGAGAAGAGAATTACAGTCAGCTAGTTTGACCAGAGAGCCTACCTGCCACCAGAAAGTCTGATGCAAGCCTCCATCTTTGGATTTCAGTTTTTCATTCTGTGATCTGGAACAGAGAAGGGAGACAGTCATTTGCAAATAGTATTCCTGAGTGCAATGATATGATTGCTTTCCTTCCTGAAGATGGTTAGGGACTTAGTGCTATACTGTGCTTGAGCTGATGTCAAGATAGGAGAGGTACTAGAGGACAGAAGGGTCCAGAAAGCACTATCAGAATTGACATAGTTGAGATTCCGTGGAAGGTAAAGATGGCTTTTCTTCAGTACTTTGCAGCAAGCAAATAGTCCCAGACTCCACACCAAAGATGTATTCCTTCACTTTTTTTTAAAGCCTGGGCACATTTCAGGACCTATTGAATCTCTGTGCTTCCAATTGATTTACATTTAACACATCAAAATGTTGTTTTGCAAAAGAGATTTGATATACAGGAACCCACTGAGCTGCTTTTATTAATGTTTCAAAGCAGTTTTCTTTGAAAGGATTGAAACATGGGCAGCGCATTATGATGTTGGCTGCTTCAGAAGGACACAGGGTGCCAGGAGAGCTAGAGGTAGCCTGAGTTGGCCTGGCTCATGGTGTGCGCCTGGTAATCAGGGGGATGCCAGAGATTGAAGATAATTGTGTATGGGATGTAGCTAGAACACTTTCTTTGTGCATGGTGTCCAGGAAGACATGTGACATCCCAAATAATTGCCTATTAAGGCACAATTCAAGTTATAACATTCAAAATTAATCTTTCTCCTGCCTTCAGGCTTTATATTTCTCACACTCTTAACTTTTATTGTCACAAAGCAGTTTTGGTCACAGAGAAGTTGCTTGACCGAAATGTTATTGTGGCCAGGGGATGCAGAGTAGCAGGTGCCTGTTGGAAGAATAACAATGTAAAAACCATAAAGAGCAACTAGGGATGAATGAGTATTATTCACAAGAAGCACATCATTCGGCAATCCTAAGGAAAGTGTCTATGTGTAATGTTGAGGAGTGGAAAGCATCGGGAAGTGGTAAGTACTTTGAGGAAATAGAGCATATAGTTTTCATCTAAAATCTTTAAATACTGTGTCATTTGAAGAAAGTCTATCTGTAGGTCCAGTTCTCCACAAATATCTCCCGTTTGCTGAACTTTGTCCAAATTCAACACTGTCAGTGAGGACTGAGAAGTACAAAATGACCTGTCAAAATGCACTGAGCCAGTAAATGGCAGCAGGAGACTTGAACTTCAGCTTTCTGCCTGCAAAGACTTTAACTCCAGTGCTTTTTTTGTTGTTGTCATCACACTGTGCTGCTTCTTTGTGCTGAATCTTATAAATCAGGAAAAATGAGAGGCAGACATGGGAAACTAGTGAAGGAAACACAAAAGAGCACTAAAGCGACAGAGGAGAGAGTATGACAGAGTGGCCTGGGCACTGGCATGGAGGAAATGCACCCTCGGGGCAAGCCCATCAGCAATTGGAGATGGTTGAGAGAAGGTGGGCTGTGGAAGCATCTTTGGACTGGAAATGGCAAACAAAATGAAAGAGTACAGTGCATATAGGAAGACAGGAAGACGTCGACCCCTCGGAAGAGTTAAGTGAAGAAGTCCGAAATGAGCAGTTCATCTAAAATCCTCTACACTTCCATCCGACTTAGCATTTTCAAACTGTATCTAGAACTTATCTAAGCTAAGAAGTGGAGAGAATATCTATATTCAGCTTGGGCTTCATTTCTAAGCACTGCCATGCATGCACACATGCATGTGTGCTTGTGTGTGTGTTCCCAGTGTGTGTAGAGTTTCAAATGAAATACTACCCAATGTCTAAGAGCAGATATTTGACAAACAGGAGAATAAATTGCAGTGCACAAAAAAATCTGTTGTCACATAAAAACTATATACAAATATACATATAAATTTGATAGACAGCTTCTTCTGGGGAAAATTGTGCCTTCCACAGGAATCACAGTGCTTATTTAATTGGTGTCTAATTTTTACCCATAGTTAGAAGTTGATATTATGCACACCTGTAAGGTGCCATTTCAGGCCTCTGCTTTCCTAGCTATATGTGCGATGCTATTTTGGAGGTAGATACTATTTAATAATATCCCTAAAGAAGCAACTTTCATCTTACTCTAAAGAATAATAATGTTGATCATTTCACAGATATTATCTTCTTCTTTGTATTGTTGTGATGTGTTCAAATCACATTCATTAATTGAGGTTTTTATATATTAACTTTTATTTGAGTCACCAAACCCCTAGGGTGACAGAATTTAAGATAATTTCATTCAGTAATTTTTTCCTATTTTTGTATGGATATTTTTCATTAGGCCATTTTTTTGGGCCAGTTGTACCTTTGAGATTCTTCCATCTGGCCAATTCTAATGACTTAGTAGAATTTGTAAAATCATTCTACTCCTTCTTAATCATTGCCAGGCAGATTTATTTTCTTCTCCATTCTCCAGCCTTCTAATCAGGATACAGATTGCAGGCATCTTCTTCCTGATTCTTATCACCTTTAAATACTCAGATTTTCTCTCTCTTTCTTTCTTTCAATGAGGATAAAATAGTCCAAGAGAGGAAATATTTCATTCTTCAATGAACATGTTGTTCAACACCTCTATTACCTACTATTCACTTTCAACATGCAGGCTCATTGACTTCATTTTCTTCTTTTATTCAGTCATATCCCTCTCCAGGAAATGAACACAGAAATGTTTCACTGATGGAACTGGATGGAGAATACTGGCCTTTGTCATATAGGCCGGACTACCAAGATAACAGTAACTTCAGATACCATTACCCTTACCTAAATTCTGTGTGGGGCTGGTGAGATGGCAAAGCAGTTAAAAGGGCCTGAGTTCAATCCTTGCAACCCATGGGATAGAAAGAGAGCACTAACTCCTGAAAGTTGTCTTCTTACCTCTGTGAGTAACCACACACATGGTAAATATATAAATAAAACCTTTTTGATTTAAAATTGTCACTAGTCGTCATCAGTGCCATTACTTGTATTTATTTTGGGTTCCCAAAAATCAAGAGTAAGTTTCTCTGGAGTTAATCATATCACCTTTGTTTCTAGAATCTGCTTGACAAGAGTAGCAGTTGTCTAAGAACCAGGCAAAGCAGCCTGCAGGGTGGTAGTTGCATACAAAAGCCTTCCTTTATATCCTTTCCCCCATTAGTGTCTAGTTCAGATTGCTCTGCTTTTGATGAATTCCTTTAAAGAGATGCCAAAATGGCAAAGTTTAAATATTTGTCCTTTCCAAAATTTGTGTTAAAATCTAATTACTATCGTGACAATGTTGGGAAGTGTCATAAAACCTCCATGAATGACTTACCTAATAGTTATCATGAGAATTGACTAGTCTCTTCATATGCATTCTTTCCCTCCTTCTCTCTCTTCTCTCATCTCCCTTCTTTCTTTCTTCTCTCCCTCCGTTCCTCTCCCTGAGTCTTTTTGCATTTGTACAATATGTTTGTTCCTACTATGTTATAACACAGAAAGAATACTTTTGGAGGATTCTAACACCTTGATCTTAGATATCTCAGCCTCCAAAATAGTGAATAAATGCATAAATATTCATTATAAATTACCCATCTTGTGGCATCCTGTTGTAGCCACATAAAATGAATAAAGGGATACAATAATCCCTTACCACTCTGATGATGCACTATGTTTACTTTCTGGCCTGCTTGACATTTCTAGTTAGGCATCCAGTTATCATTGTGAATATTTTCAAATCTGCTTATCAACTGTGTGTGCACATATAAATGTATTTGCACAAGGAGGTAAAGTCCAGAAGGGATACAGACTACCAGCAGAGAGAAAGAAAAATAATCACTCAGGGCAGCCTAGTGTGTAGGGCAATCAAAAACATTCAGTTTCAGAAAACAAATAAGCACCCAAATTAAGCATATAAGAAACAGGAAAAATTGGATTCCTAGAGGGATGAAATAGAAAGCTTGACTTTATTTTCAATAAGAGAAAGGCTTTGGGGAGGAAAGAAACTGCAAATGTTAATTTGCTCTTATTGCCCCTCTCTTGCTTTCTTCCCAGCCCACCTCCTCATCCCATGGTGAGAAATAATGACCATGTTCTGCACTTGGAAGATTGGGTAATGAGAGTCATGGTGAGAGGAAATGACTTCCTCAGCTAATTGTCAGCAGAGGTTGAAGGACCTACAAGTAGTGGCTCCCAGGGTGCTCTCTTATACTCTTCCAAAGCAGGTTCTGGCAGGTTAACTCAGCTGGTCAGAGCCCTGTGGTAAAAAGAGAAAGGCAGCAGTTCTAATTCGGGCCAGATAGATCTACTTTGTTACTTTATTACAGACTGAAAGCAGGATATACAGTTCATCTCAGCCCAAGCCCTAACCCAGGCCCCATAAAACCTCAAGTCCTAGACACAGGGTCATATGTAGGTTCCTAACATTGCCCATAGGCTCAGACCCTAATCTTGATCATAGGCTGAACCTCTGTCATGCATAGAGGCCTTAAATCTTAGCTATTGATTAAAGCCCTGACCATAGACTACATGGTTACTGACCCTCATAAATGTGCTATGTGTCATCAAAGGGACCAGGAAAGAAGGAAAAAAATGTTGTAGTGTATCTCTGTTACTTCTAATAAAAGAACCATGCCCTGCTAATAGGACAGGGATAACCTGTCTTCATGTGACAACAAATGATCCAAACATGTGTTTATAGTGAAAGCACAGGGTGAATCTTTTTGGAGAAAGTATGAGAACTGTTGTCCAAGTTTTCAGGCTAGAATAGAAGTGGCAGGATCTCTTTGAAATTGAATCTACCATTCTTTTCGTTTGTTAGGCTGACAGCACTGGTATTTGTCTTGGTCCCACTCTTTCTTGTTTAAGATAACAAGGCTAATGGCCGTAAAAGCCATTTTTGAAAAGGGCACACACAGCACTGAAACCTCTTTATCTTCTGAATCCTTTGCCCCACTTTTGCCAAAGCATCGGAAACTTCCAATACTGCATGTATCCCTGTCATTTTTGCCACTTTCAATGCTGGTTTAATTGCAGATCTTACTTGTGAAATGTCACATATGTAAATGCTGAGAATGAAACTACATTTAGGAAAGAAGTCTCCAATAAGTAACCAACGTAAGCTTTGTAGAATTCACAAGTGTCCTTGAGTTGTCTGTGTGAGATTTTTAACTACAACCTGGACCAATATGATCTACTCTGAAGTCAGTTTCACTTTAGAACTCAAAATAGTTTGATGTGGGAATGTCATATCCGTTGCTTTCATTGGTTAATTAATAAAGAAACTGCATGGCCTGATAGGTTAGAACATAGGTGAGTGGAGTAAACAGAACAGAATGCTGGGAGGAAAAGGAAGTGAGCTCAGATGCCATGCAGCTCCTCTCAGAGGCAGACGCGATGAAGCTCCCACCCAGGATGGACATAGGCTAGAATCTTCCTGGTAAGCTCACCTTGTGGGCTACACACATTAATAGAAATGGGCCAAGCAGTGTTTATATGAATACAGGTTGTGTGTTGTTATGTCGGGGCATAAGCAAGCCAGGCGGCCAGAAGCTGGGCAGCAGGAACACAGCCCGCAGCTCCCACAACAATAGTTCAATTTCAGAATATCACTTTCAAAATTTGCATACATACAGGTAGTAAGTTGTTAGCTAATACTAGATACCCAAAAGGCAGACCCATCAAAAGCATGGAAAGTTGGGATGTTTCCCTTTCTTAGGCAGTGGTCAGGTCTAGGTAATTAAATTGAGGTTCGTAGAAAGACTATTTCACATAACACTGACCAGAGACATACATATAGCCTGCTCAAGATTTCTGGTTGGAAGTTTCCCTGTCTTTGCAAATATTCTTCAAACCTACACTTCTTATTTTAAAGGGACCATCAATTGGGAAGCATAAAACTTAGATTTCTGGAAAGGTTGAAGGATATTATAGGCAGGTGCCTTCTACTGTTTGACTTCTTACCTCATCAGGTGTTAATCTATAGTAATTTGACCCCTTAACATAAAAGAAAACTCAATTTTACTTTTAGTTCCATTTTCTTTTCTGCATTCCCAAACTGCCACAGAATAGGTTGAGCTCACCACTTCTTTCTCACCTATATTGCTATAGTTTGTACATAGTTTGTCCATTGAGGGTTCATGTGTTAGAAGCTTGTTTACCAGTATGGCAGTGTTAAATGTGTTTGGGACCTTTAAGAGGTGAGTCCTACTGGAAGCTCCACAGATAGCTCTAGGAGATCTGTTTGCTGTAGCGATTAAAATAGTTCTTGTGGTACTCTAGCTGCCGTTTTGAGAAGTAAGTGGTTATACTTGAACAAGACTGGTCATTACTTGATCTGTCTGTCTTCCTGTTGTACTATGGATCTCTCTATCTGCCATAAGCTTCTGCCATTGTACTATCTGCCAGTGAAGACTGTGAACCTCCAAAATGGGGAATTTGATAAACTTTTCTATTTTTGTGTGTGGTGTTTTCTGTTTTAATTAATATTTTTATATAATGTATTCTTGTTACTCTAACCCTGCCTTTGCATAATTAGCCCCAATAGCTTTCCTTTATTCATATTTTTTCTGGTTCTGTTCTGTGTTCAGTTCAACCAGGTTTCAACCAGTGTCATCTGTGTTACCATGGAATTGGAACTGTGCATTAGAGCCTGGTAGACTCACTAGTGGGTGGGTACACACCTGCTTACTATCTCTCCCTGTCTCTAGGAATCTTTTAGTTCCCAATAGGTCAAGAGTAAGGAGAAGGGCCCTATGAGTCCCTTTGCCATGCAGAGCTGACTGCAACGTAGGCCTGACTTGCAAAGATCTAGTAACAGTAGACCAACTGCTCTGGATTCATGATTGCCATGGCTATGTTACACTAAGCAGGCGGTTGGTGTTTGACAGCCTTTCTTATCTTCTAATCCCTAAATTCTTTTCAGACCTTCTTTTAGAATGTTCCTTGAGCCTTAAGTAGTTGGTAGAATGTTTTTTGGGGACTTTAACCCTCTACTATCACTTGTTCTTGGTATCTTGTATAGTCATGGGTTTCGGCACTTACCTTCATTCACTGCCAAGAGGGTTTCTGATTAAGAGTTGGAATAACCTTTGTCTGTGGATGGCATAAACATTTAGAAAGCAGTTTGATGCTATTTCTACTTCACTAAACAGCTACAGTAGACCTCAGTCATAGATTTAAAAAAATTATTGGACTTGCTATAATAGGCATGGCTTCCAATTATGCAGTGGACCTCAAATCCATTAGGGAGTGGTTGATATCCCCATAACCCCGTAACAGCTGTGCCACTGTTATGTCAATGGCCATGTTTTGCCTGGAAAGTTGGTATTTTATTTCATAGAGTTCTCAGCTGGGTACAAACACTGATGCTCTTTCACACTCACCTCCACACAGTCTGTATAGTATTATCTGTCACTATGAAAGCTAGCAGTCAGGTAGGATGCTTCCAGCTCTGTTCCACCTCCATTTCTATGTTTCCTACATATGAGGTATGTGATGAAGGAGGGTCATCTTTCTATCTGTTGTTTCATTGGTTAAGTAATAAAGAAACTGCTTGGCCTCTGATAGGACAGAAAATTAGGTAGGCAGAGTAGACAGAACAGAATGCTGGTAGAAAGAAGCTGAGTCAGGTAGGTCACCATGATTCTCCCACTCCAAACAGACGCAGGTTAAGATCTTCCCTGGTAAGCCACCTTGTGGGCTACACAGATTATTAGAAATTGGTTAGATCAATATGTAAGAGCTAGCATATGTAAGGTTGGAACTAATGGGCCAGGCAGTGTTTAAAAGAATACAGTTTTCATGTAATTATTTCGGGTATAAAGCTAGCTGTGCGGGTGGCTGGGTTCCAGGAACGTAGCACGCTGCTCCATATTACAACAGGTATGTAGTGTTTTCCGCAATAAGGTCTTATAAAAAATGTTCTGGTGGACAGCCAAAAGAATGGCAAAGGTCTTAATTGTTTGAAGGACTTCCATAGCCTCCCTGAACACCTCTATGTAGATTTGATATACTTGACCCTGGAGGGTTTTGTTTCATTTTTTGTTTTTGACCCATTACTACTAGGACCAGTATTGTGTAGCATTGCAGGGGATCTGCCTTCATACCCTCTTTTATGTGTTTTAAATGAGTTACCAAATAAAAACTACCTATGTGGCTTTTCATGTTCTCTTTGTTTAGATTAATCTTTTCCTATTGTCTACTGGTCACCCTTATCCCACTTCTTCCCATTTGAATACTAGGGAGAAAAAACTCAAAGTATTTTTCTCTTTTTATAAGTTACACAGTCTCAGATATTGAAGTCAGACTAATATAATTAACTAAGTTTTATAAATGTTTGAAATATAGACTATACAACACACATTTTAAAGTATATGTTAATGACTTTAACGCATGTATATACCTGTGTAACCACTGTCAGATTATGATATAGAACATATCCACTAACCAAAAGTTAATTGTCCCTTCCTAGTTAAGCCTCTATTTTTCAGCCCCAGGCAACCAGTTAACTGCTTTTTGTTATGATGGATTAGTTTTTCCCCAGTGTTTCATATTAATAGAACTAATTGAGTATAATGTGTCCTTTAATTATTTTATTCTATATAATTTGTTCCCTCTCTTATTGAAGCATAATTGACAAATAAAAATTGCATAAATTTAACTTGAACAGTGTGATGACTTGATATATGTATACATTGTAAAATGATTGTCATAATCAAGCTAATTGGCACCTCTATCACCTCACATAATTACTGTTTTTTAACATGTGTGGTGAGAGTACTTAAGATTTATTTTCTTAGAATATTTTTAAAATAGAATTGAATTAACTGTAGATACCTTACTTTATATTAGGTCCCTCAAGTTTAATTATATTATAAATAAAAGTTTGTGCCCTTTGGCCAATTATTTTTACTTACCCCATTCTTTTCCCTTCCTTCACCAAGCCTCAAAAAGCTATTCTATTTTCCGAGTTCATTTTTTTCCCATCAAGTGATCCATTTGATTGTGTAAATGTGTACATACCTATGTGTGTCTGTCATTTGAGTGTATCTTTGTGCATGCTTATGTGCATGTTGAGAAGCCTGAAAAGGATATTGTATGTCCTGTTTTATTCTCCACCTATTTCTTTTAGGCAGATTCTCTCCCTGAATCTTGAACTTGTGTGTGTGTGTGTGTGTGTGTGTGTGTGTGTGTTTTGATGTTGTTTTGTTTTCTGCTAGGATGGAAGCCAGTAAACCCAGACCCTAGATATTCCCTCTGACTCTCCACCTTAAAAGCTGAGGTTTCAGGCATACACTAACCTTGTTATGCGGATGACAGGGTCTAAACTCTGATCCTCATAACTGCATAGCAACTGTTTTGAACCACTGAGCTGTCTTTCTAATCTTGTGTCCAACAGTTTTAGGATTGCATTTGTATTATCATGAAGTACTCATCTTTCTGTATTTTCACTGAAAGTGCACTCCAGATTCATCTAAAATTTTGGAAGCAAATTTCCACATTTTACAAACCTTCTGACTTTTTTTCACCATAAAGTTTCTGTATCTTAACTGCTGGAGTGAACATGAAAATATAGATACCTCAAGATACAATTTGAATTTACGTAGTACTGGGATTACTGAACCATGATAATTCTACTTCTAATTTTCTGATGCCACCCCTATACTCTTTTCCAAGTGACTATGCTAATTTGTTAATGACAATGAGATACAGGGGAACCCTGTTCTTTGAACTGTTCTCAACTGTAAAACTAGTTATATCTTATTTGCCTGATACTATTTAATAGGTGTAGTATGCTATTGCATTATGCTTCTGATTCACATTTTCTTGATAATTAATATTGTTATATAGTAGTTATATATTAAAATATATATGTAATACCTACTAAGTTTTATGAGTCCATATGTACTTTTATATATCCAACTTTCAAGCATGGAGCTTATGCAATTCACACACGTTCTCCCATGTGTCAGTAGGTTGTCAGCTGTAGGGTTTTCATTGATGTCCTTCATCATGTTGAAGAAGTCTCCCTTTATGACATCCTTGCTAAGAATTACTTTTAAAAACCAGGAATAGATGTTAGATTTTTTTTTCAGATGTGTTCTCTACATCTACAACAACCATTTGTATTTTATTTTTTGAATCTCCTGGTATGGTGAATTATTCTGATTGATTTTCAAATATTAGCTCAACTCTGGAATAATGAGATAAATAACCCTTTTTCATGATGTAGTATTTCTTTTATTTATTGCTGGATTTATCTTAAGTAAGAACGTGTCTGTTTATGGGAAATATTGATCTGCAGTTTTCTTATAATTTGTTGTGTTTTCATAATGGCTGGCTTCACAGAATGAGTTGGACATATTCCTTCTTCGGCATTCTGAAAGAGTGTGTCTTGAATCCTATCATTTTTAACTGTTTGGTGAAATTCTCAGTGATACCATATGTGCCTAGAGTTTTCTGTCTCAAAAAGCTTTAGGTTATAAGTTCTAATTTTTAAAATTGATATAGTGCTAACCGGGTTATCTATCTCTAAGCATTAATAGTTTCTCTTTGAACTACTTTGGTAGTTTTCAAATTTTCATTGATTGTCACATTTATTAGCCAAAGCTATTCATAATATTCTCTTAATATCCTTTAATATTCATAGAATCTATAACAATATCCTCATTCTCATTCCAGATTATGCTAACTTATTTCAAACATTTTTTTCTATTGACCCAAGGTCAGGGCTTATTGATTTTATTTATCTCCTTAAAGAACCTGTTTTGATTTCACTGATTTTCTCTATTTTTTCTACTTTCTATGTCACAGATTCCCACAATGATATTTATTATTTTCTTTCTATTGCTTATTTTTGAGTGATATTTGCTCTTCTTTGTTTCATAGGCAGATTCATTATCTTTTCAAATAGATTCATCTAACACATCTAACCCTCCCAGTTACTTTGCTTTATTAATTTTATCTTGAATGCTATGCTGTCTTAAAACTTCTTCCACCAATCAAATTAGTCCATTACTTTTGAATTCAGCCTGTCTCAAATTCCCAAGACATAGCTAAATTTGAACATGAATGGCCTCTAGCCTGGCTCCTGATAGGTTTCTTCTTCCCCTCTGAAACCTCATAAACCATCTTCACTGTCTGTCTTTCTATTGGCACCCTGATCTTCTAAATGTGTCAGAATGGCCCATTATTATCTGCTTAAGACATCCTTAAATCTCTCTCGATCCCATAGCTACAAACTCTTCCAAACTCTTCAAATTTCTTCTTGCAAATGAGTTGGGGAAAAAAAACCCACAAAACACTTGGTCAAGTTTATCACAACAATGGCCACATTCCTGAGCACCAATTTCTTGTATTTTATGGGTTTTGTTGCTGTGATAAAACATTTGAAAGAAATAAATAATGATGGAAGATGGAATAATTTGGGGGAAGACATGGCAGTGCCTCATGGTTGAGGCAGCAGGGGCACTTGGAGGTGGTTACATTATAATGGCAATTGGAAAATGGTGACGTTGAGTCAGAACTGATATCAGGTCACCATGTCAATATAATTCTTCCATTTTTCATGCCTACAAATAAGTACAAAATTTTGCTACCTGATTGAGATGTAGGCTGGCCCCCTTGGACCAGAACTACTGAAAATCTCTGTACTTTCATAGATAAACCTGTACTAACAAATAAACAAAAACTTCCATGGGCTTCTCTGTTCTAGCAGGATGCCCTGGAGGCTTTGTGTTCCCAGGCATTCTCATTTTAGACTGATCATTTAAAATACATTTGCATTTTTATGCATTGCAACACTTGATGGATAAAATTTTGCCTTCAAGGAACCATTCCTTTTGATCTAGTACAGAGTGCGAGATTTCTCTTTAAATTGTACTCATCCCTTTTACTGTTACTTCACCTCTGTCCATAACAGCTTTTCCATAGCTTTAAATGAACTCACACTATTTTTCTTGGTCAATCTATACAATTTTCACATTTTTATGGCTTAACAATAAAGCATTAGCATTGTAATTATTCTTCAAGTATAACCACTTCCTGCTATCACATGCAGTTTTCACTTGCGTAAGTAAAATCAAACCTGAACTTTTTAGTAATCACACACATATATGCTTGTTTAGTTTTTGTTATGGTCTTACACAATCTAGCAGCAAGTGTTCTGGTCCTTTGACTCTTACAATCTTTCTGTGCCTGCTTCCTTGGTGTTCCTTGAGCCTTAAGAATACGGGCTGTGTTGGGGATGTATCAATTGCAGATGAGAAAAAATAGCCTTCAAACAAAAATGACCTGAAAACTTAAAGGATACTTAATTCTAATCAACTAAGAAGACACTACAATCCTGTACTTTTATACACCAAAGTCATCAAAAGCATACTTACTAGCATGAAAGACATTAATTTACCTCAACTCAGAAATAATAGGTGATCTCCACATTGTCCAATAGACAGGTAATCTGGACAAAAACAGACCAGTTGGCACACATTTTGTGCTTGTTTTCTGGATTTTCACTGTAAATCTAAAAGCAGTGGTCAATACTAAGGGAACTCAGTAAATGCTATGTTGTCTTAAAAAGTTAACACTCCTGCTTAGAATCTTTCAGGATTTCATCTTCTCCTTGCTTAGTCTTAAAAATAGTATTATTATTGTGTGCATGATGGGAGTCACACACAAAACATATCACATGTTTAGTGGTCAGAGGACAACTCTGTAGAGGCAGTTCTCTTCCATGTTTACATTTGTTTCAAATGGTGAACATTCCATAAGTCTCGCATGGCAAATGTCTTACTTGCTGACCAATTTCAATGGCCTACTTGTTATAATGTAAAGATGTTGTAAAGTATTAAGACTATTAACCACACATTTCCTGAATATCATTTGTAGGGGTAAGTGATACAGGGAGTGCAAATGAGAATGCATCTCAAACAAAGCTCATCTTTCTTTAACTTTACACCTTGACCTCATAGTTTACTTGCTTTTTTATCTTATTGCTTCTTTTATCAAAATCCATGCTTCACACTATTTGCAATTAGAAACTAGGGGTAATTCATTCAACAACAGATGGGAAACAGAGGTAGAGACCCATATCGGAGCACTGGACTGAGCTCCCAAGGTCCAGTTGAAGAGTAGAAGGAATGAGAATATGAGCAAGGAGTTCAAGACCATGATGGGTTCACCCACTGAGACAGTTTGCCTGAGCTAATGGGAGTTCACCAACTCCAGCTGAACTGGGAAGGAACAAAAATAGGACCAAGCTAGACCCTCTGAATGTGGTTGGCAGTTATATGGCTGAGGTAGACTGAGGGGCCACTGGCAGTGGCACTGGGATTTATCTCTACTGCATGTACTGGCTTTTGGAATCCTATTCTCTTTGGATGTATACCTTGCTCTGCCTAGATGTAGTAGGGAGAGCCTTGGACCTTCCGTAAAGCAATGTCCTTTACCCTCTCTTAGGATTAGAGGGAGTGGGGTGGAAGGGTGTGTGGAGGGAAGGGTGTGTGTGGGGGGGTAGGGAGTGGGAATTTGGAGTGTTTTTTTTTAGTCTAATAAAAAATGAAGAAAAAAAAACTAGGGGTAAACCTTCTCTTTTTGCTCACCTTACTATATGCAACCAGAACTATTCCTGATAGTATGGCACAATATCAATACAATAGTATAAGAATTATGGAATACGAATAGGGGATTAATTAGCTGCAGATAAAACTTGGATGTAAAGGAGTTTTACCTGTTTGCCATTGATAGAGAACCAAATACCAAATCATGTTTTTCAGTGAGACTTGTAGTAACACCATTACCATCCAATCAGTTCTTTTATCTTGCAAATTTTACTCCTGTCAAGTTCTTAATACTGTACAATCTCTGTTAATTATATTCATAGAAACCTCCTTGGTTTAGCATAAATTGTCGAAGCTATCACTCTAAATCAAGCGACCCTTCTTTCCTCAACTACCAGTTTTAATCCGCAATTAAAACATAATGATATATACAGGACATGTTTTTAAGAAAATGAGGTTTATTTTGGCTTGCAGTTCTGAATGTTTTGTCTAGGTGCTTTATCTTGTGCTGATTTTATTATTAGCAGAGTCTCAATGCTTTACAAAGAGGTACAAAACATTACCTAATAGGACTCAGGAAGCTCACTTTTGCTCTGATAAGTATCCTTATAAAACTACCACTGATCAGTAATGCAGCTCCGCCCTGACAAATTAATCTTATTATCTTTGTTCAAAGGCCCCACCTTTAAACACCATAGTCAGATCTAGTTTCCACCCTTTTAACATCTCACAGTGTGAATCAAAATCAGCCCGTGGAACCTTAAGGGATACTCAAATCATTCAAATCATAGCACGGCTAGGAGAGGTTTCCTAAAGAGGCCCCTGATGACACTCTTATACCATCTTTTCTCAATCCATTCTCAATTCCGCAGCCAAAATTATCTTAGAAAAATGTAAATCAAATCATACCATTGCCTGGTTTAGGGTCCTCTTCTGCCTCTTTACATTTGAAATCCAATCAACACTATGTTCTTAATGCCATGCATGATTTTTGCATGCCTTTTCTTTCCAGCTTTGTCTTTTGTCATCCCCCTATATTCATGACTTTGTTTAGATAACTTTTATTTATACTTAAGATTTCTAGGCAGGTGTCAATTATTCCATGAAGTTAATCTTTCTAAAACTGGCTTTAATGACTCTCTACTGTGGTCCATCGTACTTTAGATTTGCCTTTGTTAGACATATCATAATTTACTTATAATTAACTTTCACATATGAGATAAAAATGTGTCCTTTGTTTTCAGGTTCATTTACAAGAGGAAAAGCAAGTGATTTAAAAATGTATCCATTGTGTTGAAGTATCCTTGTAAGAGTCCTCTTGTTAGCAAATGTACAGATTAAATCCTGAAGACTTAAATCTGCTACAACAATCTTCACCACACCAAACACCTATGATTATAGTTTGAATTCGTTGGGTCAGATGCAGCAATGGACTCTTCTGACTGTTAGTTGTGGCAGGATAAAGCATTGTTAATTAAGGGCATAGTGTTGAGAGAAAAGAATCCCTGAAAGGATCATACATAAGAGCTAGCTGCTAGCCTTTCCATCACTCTGGATATGTGATTTTAGAGGATACAACTTCATTTCTCTGTACTTTAGTGTCTTCAATTGTAATACACAGTTTTTTTTTGTCAATATAGTTCAAGCAAAACATCTGTATGTGTTGAGAGACCGTACCCTTTAGCACAACATTTGTGTCTAGTGAGTTTTTTCCATTATCATTTATTCAACTTATTGGCTTTGGATTAGTAGAAACAAACACCAAAATAAAATCAATTTGCTGCTTCTAATGCAGATGTGAGTCAGTCCCTAAGATAACTATTCCTCATTTAGAACCTTTGTCTTTAGTCAGCTCCTCACATTTCCTCAGTTACTCCCTGTGGAGGTGATCTAACCTACTGGGAAAAGTCTTTTCCAATGTGTATATTTTAGTTTTGATGTCTCTCCTAAAATTGGGATTTGAATTTCCAAATGCTTATAGGATATTTTCATGTAGATGCCTTGCAGGCATCTCAAACTCAAAGTTTCTTACAGGATGACTTCCCCCTATCAAACAATAACAACAATGACAAAAATAAACAAAACCCTAAAGCAAATCTCTTGCTGTTCCATAAATCACTGAATGATGCAAGATATGTAACAGGAGCAGGGCTTCTTTTAAAGCCTTAAACCTAATCAGTTACAGATGCTTTTAACATCTCTCGTCTTTTCTTCTTTTCTTGTCTGGTGTCACTCCCCTTAGTCCTTAGTTGTCTATGCTTTAGTCTGTTGCAGATACTTAAATGGCTCTACTCTTTCTACTTCTAGCCACATTCTATGTTCCCGTCAGAGTTATCTTCTAGAGCACAACTGTCATCATGCCACCCTCCTCCTCATAAACTGCCACTATCTCTATTCTCATTGCTGACAGAATAAAATCTAAATGGCTCTACTTGATATCTTAAATCCTCCACAATATGGCCCCACTGTACTCCTCCAGACTTATCTCCCTGTAGCATCCTAAGCTTGGCATATCCTATTAATTCTTTCTGCTATGCTTTTGTTGATGTATTACCTTCTGCTTCCACTGTATTTTTTTTTCTGTCATTGCTGGTGAAAATCCTTGTCCTTTGTTACAACCATTGCTCCTCATGTATTTGTGATTCTTAATTTTGAATTTATCTTCATAGACAAAAATCTCTTGCTTCATCTGTTGATGCCTCCATTTATGCTAGTCTCCATGAGATGCCTGTATTATTTTCTGTGCAAGTAGAAATTGTGCAGAAATCCCTTCGATGTGTTGTTTGGAAAAATATTCTCACAGTGTGCAATCAGGATATAGCCACTCCTCTTTCTTTTCAGAAGTTACCAGCCTGCACAGATACTATTATGCATTTGTCTGAAGCTAGACATTGCCATTGCTGTTACTTGGCTCACAGTAAGGAAAGGACATAAGGGGATACACAGATCTTGACTGCTGTAATCACTTCTCTGACCTTTTAAGTAACTGTGTTGTTTTCCCCTGTGTGAAGTTCCTCCTCAGGTTTGCTGGCTTTCAAAAGTGGAATTTTCTTTTTGTTGTTCTTACCTATGTGAAGACAGCTGATGGAACTTAATTTGTACAAGTCCTAGGCTGTCATTGCCCACTTTGGTATAATTCGGTGACTTTCAGGTTTTTAGGAATTTCTTTGAACTCTAATCTCCTCATGATGCCTCTTCTTGGTTTTGGATATANTATACTCATAGAGACATGCACATACATCTTGGCTTTGAAGGAGAAAGAGAACAAAGAGAATGAATTTAGCAAGTAGGGAAATTATCACAACCATTTACCATTTTGAACCTTGGTGGTACTCCTTTTCTCATTGTCTTTCCAGCCATCTTCCAGGTACTTAAAATCCCCCCACTCTCCACCCTTCTGTATGGATGCTTTGTGGATAACTGAATGAATAAAGCTATTACAGCAGTATTGATTGTATTAGCAAAGGAAACATAGCTTAGATCATAGTAGTCTTTGGGGCAAACGTTGAGAGAAGGTTGATCATGATGGTATGGGACGAGGGAGGGTTGATCATAAGCTATAGGAGGTTGTGCCAACAGTGTCCACATACCTTTCTGGATGACGAGGACCCAGAATCGGGCAGAATGGAGAAAAACATGGGTGCCACAAAATAGACTCCATTTATGGATGTGTTTAAGAAATATTTCTATAGTGTTTTGGCTTGTTTATAAGAATTCCTTAGCAAAAATTGGGGCTTTTATTTACTTTTTTCTTTTGAGGGGAAGATAAAATTTTACCTTTTATCAAATGACACAATCATATTTACAATTAGATAATAGTGGCTGTCTCCCAAAGGGACTGTCAGTTTGCAAAAGATTCTCACCAGATTATGGTGGGATCAATAGGAGCTGAATAATTAAAATTCGATACTACTATGTCTCTCTCAATAACACTGTGGAGAATGATGTATGACAGATTTAATTGAATTTGTCAGACACCATGGCTACATGCATAGATCACAGGGGATATTTTTAGAGTTATGTATTTGATTTTCTGATGAGACTTGCAATAGGCCTTTTAACATTCGAGGTTTCTCCTGTGCCCTGGACTGTTGTACTCAGTGAGTGCTGACAAGGCCAGGGAGCACTGACCTGACCTGGTGCTGAACGTCAAAGAGGCGAAATGTAAAATGGCATTGTGGAAGCGGTTTCTAAGCAAATGCATGGAGAAAGTGGATTTAGGGAGGAAAGGTCATAAAAGAGAAAAATCATCTACTGACAGTTTTCTTCCTTATAGCATTTGGTTACCAGCGACGATAAAATTTGGGAATAATTCAGGCAATCTGGATCCTAGTCATAATAGGATATTGTCATCCAAATTCCACTTCTTTCTCACGATTTTATCAGGGATAAATTAGGAAGGTTTAATGTAGTGTGCAAACTCTGATGCAACCTGGAATACTGTGAATATGCAAAGTGTTATGGATAGTTTTTGTTAACATTACTGCCATTACTTGTTTTCTGTTTATTGTTTAATCCATTTATTTATCCTTCTAATCACTCATCTATCTCTTAATTCAGTACTTCATTAATAAGAATGAATTATCTCGATACCATACATAGTCACTATTCTTAGGAGGTATCATCTCTTTTTGGGCCAAAAACATATATACAACAAAGCACTGAAGTTATTGTGGTAAAACCATGTCTTAGCTGTGGGGGCAGAAATTTGGTCATGACAGTAAGGTTACAAAGAAAAGGCAAACATGATCTGATGGTATTAGGGTTCATCACTGCATGAACAAGGTCAAGTCAATTCAAATGTTACCTAAGACCCCCAAGAAGTTTGGTGTGCCAAGAGATGAAGTACTTGGATATTATGGGAGGGTGCCAGGTTTTATTCTAATGGCAGTTAGGAATTTCTAAGGGTTCGAAGTAAGACATTTCTGTGGAGAGATTTGTGCTTGGGCTGGACTTCTTGGGCAACAAGGTAGAGGATAGATGGGGGGAGGAAGACAAAATAGGTTATGATATTAGTTCTGAGAAGTAATTATGTAGCCATGAGTTGTAGATTTAAATACTAGCTGAATGATGCCTGATGAGTCACTTCAGTAGATACGCCCAAGATTGGGGTAGAGCTTCAGATAAGTTTTTCTCTGATGGTCTACAAATTTTCCTTCATCTTAGCTTTGTGTCTTATATCCATTATTGTGGGGACCAATTATGTCATTTTTCATTGCAAAAGTCAGAAACCTTTTACTTTGTAACTTTTGGTATCTAATTGTGTTGATTCTATCACCAACATCTCCATCTTGGCTACCATCATTTAATTTCAGCCTCATGATGATACCCTGTCACATTAGTCTAATCTGAATTCCACAGTATGGCTTCAAAGGCACAGAATACAAGAGTAGAAAGGGAATCCATCTTTGTATGGTATGAAAGAAAGAAAACAAACAAAATTAAAGAAGTATAATGTTTTTGATTCTGGTGATGGGAAAAGTTAGCACTCAGTTTTGGCTCATTTATCTGCTTGAAGATAGACCTCTTTTTTCTTCTATTGAAAGAGGAAGAGAATGGTGACAGAATCTGAGCATCCACATAGCTTCCCCCTTTCTTTCATAGAAAAGAAGGTAATTTGTCTACTTATTTTTAAACTTCCTTTAGACAGTTTCTTATAATGATCTCTGTTCTTTGTGTGTCTCTTTTTTCGGTAGTGGTGGTGTGGTGGTGGTAGGGATGTGTGTGTGTAGATACTGAGTATCTGTATTTCTCTTTCCATTCTATCTTCTTTTTGAGATAAGGTCTCTCAGTAAACCCAGAGTTTTCTATTCCAGCTATACTGGCTAACCAGTAACCCCTTGGAATGTCTCTCTCTCTCTCTCTCTCTCTCTCTCTCTCTCTCTCTCTCTCTCTCTCTCTCTCTCTCTCTCTCTCTCTCTCTCTCTCTCTCTCCTTTCAGCAGCACTGGGGATACTGATGCATATCATGACAATGCCTGTCTTTTATATGGGTTCTAAGCACCCATCCTCAGGTCTTTGTGCATATACAGCAAAGTACTTTACCCACTGAGCCGTCTTCCCAAGCTCTCACATTTTACTTTAATGAGATTCTAAAGGGCAATTGAATTTCTTTTCTTTTGTTTTCCTACAGTTAAATTCAGGCACCAAATATACATTGCCCAATATCTTTCATTTATAATACTCAAGTCTCTTCTTTTCACAAATATTTATGGAGCTGGCACCTTAAATATCTGGAATATACAGCTGTGCACATGGTAGGATTTTACAGACTCAAGTTATTAACACTGGAAGGAGCCTTAGGGATTATCTGTGCCAAGCCCCTGGAGGTAATGTAGTCACCATACACTGACCTGGATGAAAATCACTCTTCTCCCACTCACAAGCCTTGTGTGATTTGAGCTAGCCGTATAACCTCACTGAACCTAATATTCCTTATCTCTAGAGTCAGCATTGTAATAACTGCTTGAGAAGATTAAAGGAATAATTGATATAAATAGCTTTGAGCACAGGGTCTAGTACATACTGAGAACTGTATAAATTCTAGTTCCCTTGATCTTCTTTACTTTCATTTTATTAAAATGATAAATTTAAAACACCAAGTATCAGGATATTGAGCCTAACATAAAAATGACATCCCCAAGGTGACATAGCTAGATATAGTTTAGGTTGGTGTACAGCCCCTGTTGCCTTATTCACATTTGTGAGGATGGCTTAGGAACACTTATGCTGTGGTGGAAGAACAGGTAAAAATGAGTAATATGAGAGACCCCATCTTAGGGTCAAGAAAAGATGAGTAAGGCTAGTAAAGATAGCCTTTACCTTTCTTTTGATTTTTCTAAGGGAAATAATTGTTGACCACAGTCCTGAACATGATGCAATCTCATTATCATGGACGAATTCTGCTTTTCATGAATTTACATACTGTCAGCAACTGCTGAACCTAGGGACACACATCATCCCTGGAAGAGTTCTTCCCAGAGCATGCGGAGTGCTAGAAGTCTCTTGGGAGGCATGATCAACATCAGAAAGATTGAGAAATGACTGGATTCAGAGCTTGCTATTAAATAAAGCACTTGCATGAATCTTCAATTAATAGGAAGCAGAATGTTGTTGTTTGAAAAATGAGCTGCCTTGGGGGTCATTCAAGTATTCTTGTTTGTACTCCAAGCATGCTACCATTAGGAGACTGGAGTTTGTCTTAAGAACTGTTATTTACTCCTCAGAGCTCTAACACATGGCAGTGGTGTCAGATGTTTCACATCTGGGTGCTCCTAGGGTTATTGCTTTCAGACTTTTATTGTCTGGTTCTGCTTACAAATATTTACTTGTGTGAATATTCGGACACCGTGGTTCAGTTCTTCTCCTTCCAATATGAACAGAGTCAGGGTTATTTCAATAAACATAGTAAAAAGTACATCTTAATATGGTTGGCAGGGAGGTGCATGCTTTAGGTGAAGGAGGCTCTGCTTGTTTATTTGTTCGTCTGCAGAGACACTTTTGCTGCCCATCTCTTTGTGCACCTCACCTTTTATTGGCAGGTTATAAATTACTGTTGGCAACATAATGTCCTTCTTAGAGAAAGGTAGCGCTAGTAAATTATATTCAAGTTGATAAGATGTGACCTGTGAAGCCTGCCTCTGCTTGGAAGCATTGAATTTTTCAGTCTTTCCCTTATTCTTTACCTATTTTATTTTATTTTTTGACCCCATTTCTGAAGCAGGGTCCTACTATGTAGCCTTGGACGGCTTAGGAATTCATGATGTAGACCAGTCTGACTTGAACTTACAGCTCCCCATTTTTTCTTCCCACACTGTTTTCCTTTCTCCCTCTCTCCTTTCCTTCTTTTCTTCCTTCCTTCTTTTCTTATTCCCTCCCTCCTTTCTGCTCTTCTTTCCTGTCCTCCTCATTCTCCTTCTTTTTTTGGTCATTTTAGGTTTTAATCCAAAAGAGTTATCACATCAGTGGTAAGGGATGGAAATCAATGTGTGGTTAATGTTAGAGGCTTAGTTTGGGACCATGGTCAGGTAGGTGTCAGATAACACAGCAGGTAATTAGTTGAGGTTGGCCCCCTGTTGACTGAACTCTCTTTGAAATACAAAAGGACATTTACTTATATGTTCTGGAACTTATCACATTGTGCTCAGAATAGAAGCTAAGAACTACCAAGAAAGTAGAGGCCAAAGAGTGATGTGCAGGTTAAGATCCAGTTCAGGCTAAGGCAATAAATGTAGCAGTGTCCTCCATGAAGAGACAAGGGCATTATGTACTAAAAGATTGACAATGCCAGGAGAAAGCATAGACACTTAAGGCTTGAGAGACAAAGCTCACATACAACGTTGTCTTTGCAACCCCCATAGAATCCAGCATGATTTTTCTGAACATTTTTTAAAGGAGGCATTTTGGAATACAGATTGGGGAATTACAGATACGGTGTTCATTATATCCCCTCTTGAAAACATGGTCTGTGTTTTGAAGTCTTAACCACCTTGAACAGTCTCCTGGCCACATCAGTAGTCAGGACCTCTGCATGAGGGGGTACTTCAAGTCTAGTCACGTCTGATGTTTAACCTGAAGGTCTGAACCTTCTGCCAGACCTCTCGCTTGGGAGAGAACCAGGCTTTCACTGGCTGCAGAATGTGCTGCTGGGTGTGATAGTCAATGACAGTAAAAAAAAAAAAAAAAAAAAAAAAAAAAAGTCTCCTAGGAAAAGCTTTTAAAGGCATCCAAATTTAACGTCACCAGAGATGCCTAGTAGAGGTTTGTAAAGAAGACAGGAAATGCCCTTGGTGTCTTCCAGGGATCATCTGTTAGACAGCAACTGCAATATCAGCCAGGTTAACAAGATGCTGTGGAAAATCAGGCGGTCTAAGAGGACAGTGGCAGAGGACTATTTTAAGGAGTGATTCTCAAAACACTGGATATCCCATGGCTCCTAAACTTGAAGAATAATGGCCAGAAGGGTTGGGCAGTTAACAAGTGTTTCACAGCTAATTTGTTCTAACATTGCGACATAAAAATACTGAACTTACAATTCATTATAATTGTTTTGAATTCAATGTTGTGTTCATTGAAATGAGACTCAAACTGAAAATTTTGTTATAGTTTGTGAAAATGGGGTTGCTTTAATAGTAGAATCCTATCAACAGGTTCAAAACAGACAGAATGATTTAGCTACATAGTCTACTCTGGTTCTGTAAGGATTATGTTTGCAAACTCAGGCTACCCACTAGTTCTGTGTGCTAAAATTAATGGTGTATGTATGTCTTTGAGGTCCCTTCCTCTCTTTGTGATAAGTTGTATAAGGTCTTATATGCAATGTTCATGTCTCCAAATTTATAATGATGTTGAATAAATGAATAGAAATTCACTTTTGGCACAGTCATGAGTTCATAATTCAAAAAGCCTTCCCAGATGAGAAATGAGATATACTTGAATTAGGTTTCATGAGGTAATGAGTGCAACGGAATAAAATTATAAAGATGGGCTTCAAATAAAAAATTGTGTTTTTTTAAAATATTTTTCTTTCTGAGCCTACCCTTTAATGTCTGAGCCATCTCTCTAGCCTTATTTTTCTTGATATTGCCACCAATTTCTCCCAAGAAAGAAATTGTTTTATTTCCATTAATTCCAAAGCATTAGAAGCCAAAAAGAGGGAAGGAGAGAGAATGAGTGGAAAGTAAGGAAAACAGAGAGGGAGAAATAAAGGGAAAAAGGAGAGGAAGGAGAGAGGGGTTTTTATAGAATTTATAGTCTGAACCCATCTTTGAGTGTTTGGATTTCCTCTGTTCAGTGATATCCTATAGAACTGGTCAGCATCTCCCCATTGTAATTACTTTAGGTGTCCAGACATAAGGTGAGGCATATCGTAAGAGCTGGAAATAGCAGCTAGCATACATCCCAATGCAGAACATGCCGTAAAAGCATTTCATATCTGTCCCTCTACTACCAGAGCTGCTACCCAAAGATAACTGTCATTTTAGGTAGAACAAATTAACCTTGTCTGGTGACCACTTCCCTGTTCCACAGCCCAAGGCTTTTAGACACGATAAGCTAGCTACTTCTTCAGAGGAGAACTGTCAGTGTAGATACTTACAATTAGCTCATGGCAAAAAGGACGAGGAAAACTTTGTATCCTTGAGTGAGGAAGCATAACTGAGTCATACCTAGGGAATGTGTGTCCTCATATGACATACAAATGATAGGAGGGACAGGTTGTTGGTGTATGTGGTTGGTGAGGTACAAAGTTTCCTAATTATTCTTTACCTTTGTAAGCTTGAAAGAATTTGTAGCATAAGACAGGAAGTACAATGGATTAGGGTAAAGGTAAAGGAGGGTTAGTTGTAGTAATTTCAGTAATTTTAGATGTCTTTTATTGAGAAAACATGGAGTATTTATGATGGAGTACCTCCATCTGTAATGTAAATAAAATCACTCAAACAGATTTTATTTAAATTATAGATCCTGATTGTGAACAATTGGAAAAAAACTATGATATCCTTCTGTGGCCTGGGTTGAACAATAAGAGAAGGCTTTAAGAAAGAAGTGGTTCTTGCGTGGAGCATTGCACGAACTGGGGAGGTTTGGTGGACAGAGAAGAATGGTAAGGGTCTACTGTGGTTCAGGGGGAGTATCTCTATACTCTATAATAAAGACAAGAAAGCATGGGATATGCCTGGGGCAATAAAAAGCTGGTGTCTATTGGACACAAAACTCACCTGAGAAGCAGGTGAAAATAGGTTTGGGTAGGTAGGATAGACACATTGCATGGGTGACCTTGAATGCAAGCCTAAGTAGGGTGGGAAGTATTCTAGTACTAGAATTAGTGAAAGAATTTGAGCAGAGCAATTCTCCATGGAAATCTGTTTCTTCAGATGAATTGACCTTACGTAATGTTACAGTCATACATCGAAGGAGCAGATGAAAGAGAACATTTCTTTGGTCTCTAGAGGCAGAGTTTCTCTGTGTAGTACTGGCTGTCCTGGAACTCATTCTGTAGAACATGCTGGCCTTGAACTCAGAGACCCGCCTGCTTCTGCCTCCTGAGTGCTAGGATTAATGGCATGTGCTACCACCACCCGGTGCAACAGGACTTTTATGGGACACACATCAATTTCAGTAACTTCAGTGTGGTGACATGAAGCTCTGGATCAGACTGGAAATAGAGGGTTGGGTAATAAGTCACCACCATAGGAAAAACCACAACTCTGCTTGGCAAAAGGGCCTTTTCTTCCCAATGAATTCATGCAGAAAGGCTAAAAGGCTTATCTCACTCATATATTTTTGAAGTTCTTGCTAAAATCCTAAAATCAGAATGAGAAGTGTGATGGCTACTTTGACCTTGTGGGTGGACAAACCTTTGCAGATACTAACAGAGGGGTGAAAGGAGGGCTCTAAATGGTGTATAAAACTGTGAAGAGATGGGCCAAATGGACACCAATAAGCCTTGTGAGACAGTAAGTACTGTTGAAACCCAAGGTCATAGACAGACCTTGTAGAAACTAGAAGTGAAGTCATCAGTTTAGGCTGGATTTTGTTTGTAAGAGTACATGTCACTGGAGACCACACTGACAAAAGTTCAGCTTTAAACATCGATTTTATCTAGAAGCTATTCTAGGACAACATCTGGTGTATAAGTTAAGAAGAGTCAGGAATCATGGGTTTTGTCCTTTTAGGACTTTTGAGGCCAAGGCCTTACAGGACAGCTTTTCCTTGCCCTTTCAAACACCTCCAACATATTCCCACAGCATGAAAACCATCCCTGGTATTCATTTCACTGCCGAGAAGTGTGACAGATGTCTTATTCTTGGGCTATGGATTAAACAAGACTCGGAAAAGACTCCCTCTTCCACTTGGAATCTTTTTAATTGTTAGTCTGCCACAGGGCCTCACACATGTACTATGCAAAATACATTCTAAGGGCTCAGGGCCCTTAGAAAAGATAAGGAAGTTTTGCCAGAAGAGATTATTTTCACTAACTCCTCAGCATAGGAGAAATCTTCTAGGGAGTGGGGAGATAGTACTAGCAGAAGCACAGACATGCTGGATGATGAGCTAGTGCCAAGAGTAGGTTCCTCAAATGGGCTCTAGTCAAGAGACACTTCTGGGTTTGGAAATGTCAGAGATTTGTGCCAATTTCATGAGTGTTCCTGAGTCAGCCTGCCGTAACCCCATACTTGAGGAGAAATCTTCAGAGAGTCTTTAGAATTGAAGGTCTGGTGAGTGACAGTTTTCTACTTAAGGGATATTGGTAACATGTAATGTACAGGAAGCATCTTGCCAGATGTTAGGCTTATGGGAAAAGAGTGTTGATGCACAGGACAACTGTTTCTGCTGGGGTGAAAAAATAACCTGTTGGGTTTTACTGGAAACCATCACATTGACTATAGATTCTGCCTTAACTCCAATAGCTATTATTGAAGGTGAACTCTAAACTGAACTTGAGATCTCCTACTGCCTTCCACGAAGTCAGAATGCAACATGTTTGCTCAGTGAATATAAAAAAAATCATTGTGTATATAAAATATGAATATTTTTGAAGGAAGGTACTTGATTTAAAGTTGTAAGGCCTGAGTTCAAATTTTTTGGACTGATAGTTATAAACTTTTGGCTCTTTGAGAAATTCTGTTCCTTTCTTGGCCTTATTATTTTAACATATCATAAAATAGAAATGAGAATACTTATCCTGCTATGCAAACAGTATGATATAAGGTGGCAAGGAATATATAACAGAAATAACCTTTGGGAAATCCTCTTGGATAAAAATCCACAGAGATGTCCTAGACCGAACAAGGATGACTGCTTTTGTGGATGCTCTACTAAAAGTATCCCGGGAGGTAATAATGAAAGGTCAGTTTTACTGGCTCTGGTCCCAGATGTATCTCCCTACATAGAAACTTCTGTGTTGCCTGTGATTCAACCTGAGATTCCTCTGCAGCTAGAAAAAAAGAAAAGCAAAAAGAAAAAGAAAAACAAAACAAAACAAAAAAAGCAGGCTCCTCTTCCATGTGACTGGGCCTCCCTTCTGAGTGAATTGGAAGTATCCTGAGCTTTGTATGTAGCATCTTGGGGGCCGTCATTTGCATGCCTGAATTGTTTCCTTCCCTGCTTATAGCTGTATCTTTGGAGAAGAGAAATATCCCATGAGTCTGCATGAGATTATCTCAATGATAGCATTGTCCCAAGGGAGGATGGATGCAGGTATGGTACTGAAGATAACCAGTTTCTGCCTGTTCCTCTGCTCCCCTTATGATTTTTAAGAAGCAGTTGATCTACTAACTTTTAGTCTGTGTCTTCGTTTTGACCCTTTCCTCTGAGGGCTGAATCCTCACCTTGGGCTCTTCTCAGTTGATCTCAAAAAAAGCTCGTTCACATTCTCTTTTTTTGGACACATTGTGCAGAGTCCTTATTTAAATGGATGCTTTGTTCTGGGGGTTAGGGAAGAGAAGTTGGGATGATTTAAAAATCCTGCCGGGAGTCCTTGAGGAAGCAAACTGGAGTAGTGTTTGAAGAAGTCAATAGGCTTGTTGTAAGCAGGCATTGTGTGTTCCAGCACATGCTGCTGAAACAAATCAATTTCAATTTACTTGTCTAGCAAAAGGAGCCATTATTTAGAACTGAATAGCCGGAGCTCCCATAATATATTGTGAAAACTTATTGTAGTTTTTACTGAGAACTAGCTTATGTTGAAATTATTTGTTTAGACGCAAAGTGTGGATGTTTATAGAATATAAATTCTGGAAGTATTGATTGAAGCAGTTGAAGAAGGAGCCACATTTCGTTTCTAAATGTGGTAGTCAAGTGATATCCATATGACATTGACACTGGAGTACATTTCTAGCTAAGATGCTGGCAGGATTCTTATTTTGACAACAAACAAAATTAGCATCAGTGGAGGGTGTTTGCTAGTTAGGGAGATACTATAGTCAAGGCTGAAGTTCATTCACCTTTAAAGAGCAACTTGGCTCATAAATTTGGCTCCCTTACGAGAATGTCTGTCACTAGATCCATATTTTATGTTAGCTATACTGCTTGGTATATTCCCAGTAAATTGTTGAAACTCCCTGCAGGAGTAACATTTAAGGCTCTATTCACTGAAGTTTTACGTTTCCCTTTTTGCACAGTTTACATTTAAGAAGAAAAAACAACCAAGACATTTGTGCTTGAGACATGATTTATGTCTCTCCTCCAAATTGGCTGATAATATATTTTTCAGTTTATCAGGCCTGTCTGTGTATCTTGTACAGCATCCTATTACTACTCTTTTGGAAAACAGCTAGAGCGTATGTTGTGATTTTTTTTTCCACTGAAGTACTTCTCTTGGTGCAAATTCTAATGCATTCCTCAAAGATCAGGTATGTTTACCTATATGAAAGCATATCAACACCATCATTATCCTCTTGGATAATGCATGGCATTTTCTATTTCTTGTGTGAGTACCTACTCAAGTGCCACATACTAAGCCAGAACCTCTACTTCAGCCATCATTGCAGTTTAGCAAATCTTTTGCTCTCATTGTTTCACTTAGTTGGATTGAACATTAGTGTGTAAAGTGATAACTGATGATAGCGCCTGCCTTGGTCATCATTGCTTCCCACTTATCAAATATCTTTTCATACTGTTAATGGTGCTTGTTGTCAGAATAAGGATACTGTAAAGTTTTCAGCCAGCAGTCCACTCTGATATCAGCATTATATAGAAATCATTCTAGCATATATTTAAATGTCTGCTTCTGGGAGTTTGGAGACTAGTTTTTGCCTTTGTATTCTTCTTCAGTTCATATTCACCATATCACAGCTGCTGTCATTCTCTCTCTTGAGGACTTTATCAATGGTACTTTACATAGTATATGAATTTGGAGTGTAGCTATTAATATTTCTTTATGGAAAAATGGAAGGATGCCACAGAGTAAAGAGCTACATGGTGTGTTATAATAAAGCAAGCTAACATAAGAATGGGTGGCCATAATCTGTATGCTTCTTTGTTTAGATGGTGAGAACGTAGACAGAAAGACTGTCCCCATGTTGGGATATACATGACAACAAGCTCATATCCCATATGGAAATTGAATGTATGTGATTTGTACTTTCCCGTTTTCAGATTGTTCCTTTCCTGATAGTGGATTTAGTCTTAGAAGAAGAGCTGAATGTTGGATCAAATACAGAGTTTAGTCTTAGAAGCCAGGTATCGGTAAGTGGAGGTAGGTGACCACTTTAATCCAGGGCTGCTGAATAATCCATAAAAATACACGATTGACTTGAGTCATAGCATTACATAGTATATGAATATGTATATGAAAGTTCATAGTTTCACATGAACTTTGGAGCATGTGAAAGAGCAATATTTCAGCACCACTGCCTTCCTACTAGCAAGCAGAAGAGAGTGATTAGAGCAGCTCACTGAGCAGACAGTGGTGGGACATAGTTAAACTGGCATGTAGAAGAGAACACACAACTGGTGATCTGTATGTCACTTGTCTATAGTGTTGTCACATAAGCACGGTGCAGCTTGTAGTGCTTGACAATAATCAGCAAAATGGGAAAACTCAAGACTCCTCTCATGAAGTTATCCGTTAAAAGTCACTGTTGAAATAAACCAATTGAGCCCTAATACTTTACCATTCATTTGTTACTTAGTTACATTATGGTCACCATTATAATCCTTTTCTGGTCACTTACTATTGTTTTGGTAGGATTTGTTTTCCTTAATTCTAATAAATGTTGCTTGGGGGGTTGTTATGTTAAGTACCTTGTTGTTCCAACAAGTTCAAAGAAATGCTAAGTTAATGATTGCTGTGAATTGCAAAACCATTATAGTATTTTACTTTCTTATATCAGGAATTAAAGGTGACTTAAAATAAAATGGACTCCGCATGCACTTAATAATAAATAATGGATACAAAAGGAGTAACCAAGTTTATTATGTATCATTCTAAAACCTTTGCATGTGTTATCGCATTTAATCCTCACACTGATTCTATTGACCAACACTTTGTAAAGTAACCCCGACTCCGTAGAAAATATATTTTCACACAATGATTGTCTTGAAGATTCTTAAACTGGCTCATGAGTACACGTGGTTGCATAATTCATTATTGGTGGTTTTAAAAAATGGATGCTCTTTAAAGGTTTCTGAAAGCATTGTGATCAAAATTTACCTCAAAATCAAATGTGTGATGAATATGAGGTATTTCTTAGTAGCAGCTGGTACAGCCACTAGAAGAGGGCATTACATAATCTGAAACTGGAATTATAAATAGTTATCAGCCAGGAGGTGGTGGCGCATACCTTTAATCCCAGCACTCGGGAGGCAGAGGCAGGTGGATCTCTGTGAGTTCGAGGCCAGCCTGGTCTACAAGAGCTAGTCCCAGGACAGGCTCCAAACTACAGAGAAGAGAAACTCTGTCTCAAAAAACCAAATAATGAAGATAATAATAATAATAATAATAATAATAATAATAATAATAATAGTTGTTATCTGTTCTGTGGTTGCTGGGAAGCAAACCCATATCTTCTGCAAGATCAACAAGTGCTCTTAACCACTGACACATCTCTCCAGCCCCTGATGATTATGTTTTAGTGCAAATACACAAAGACACACACAGGCACGCACACACATACACAGAAACACAAACATAGAAATTCACTGTTTTGTAGATAAATGTATTGTATATACACATGCACATATACACACATACACAAATATATCTGGAGAGGGTTATAAGGCTCTAATTACTTAGCTTCTAACATCCATGAAGTTTCCTTTGACTTTTCTTTATAAAGAAACAGCGCTTTGGCTGAAAAATGTCCCTTTCCCTTTACAGAGCACTCATAACACTAAGGAAAAACAGCTTGGCATTGGCTTGTTAGACTCAGTGTAGGGAGATCCCTAGATTCCGCAGTCATCAGTGGGCAGATTATATGGGAAAAAGACGGGAGGCAGAATTTAAAAAATGAAGACTAATTAAGCTGGATATTGGACCTTGACAGGTGTCCCCAGACTCTGCTGCTGAGAAACAGGGATTTTACACACCACAGACATTAACAACACTAAAACTCTATATGTTCTAAATGAAAAACACTTTCTGTGACAGCAAGGCACAGCAGGCACTAACTTTGGTGACCTTTGAGTGGGTCCCTTGAGTTGTAAACTTCAGTAGCCAATATGAGTTTATTTTTTCTCATATATAGTGTTCTAGTGAGAGAAACAAAGGGAGAAAGAGAAAAGAGAATAAATGACATCTTGAAAACTATACAGTCAAAGAGAACTGGAGTTAAACCAATCTCTTAAATGACAACTGGCACTGAACGTGGTGGCTGGCAGAATTACGATAATGATTTAAGTGTGCTGTGTCTTCTCGAAATTTGGTTTGTAACATGATCAGGACAAAATGTACTTTAATCTGTAATAACTTCTGTTGTAGTAGCACATTCTTATCATGTATTAAGTGGTCAGAGAATGGGCTTGGCTTAGTGGGAAAGTGTGCTTGTTGTAAAAGTTATGAGGGCCTTTGCTCACATCCCTAATATATACGTTGTGAGATGAAGACAAGTGCATCCCACAAGCCTAGGAGAAATAGGTGAGCTTCCAGTCCAGTGAGACTGTCTTATAGGTAAAGGTGGGAAGCAATAGACAAAGACATTTGACTCTGGTCTCCAAATCTGTGCAATGGTATTTTTGGATACACAATGATGTTAATTCTCCACAACACACACACACACACACACACACACACACACACACACACACACACAGAGAGAGAGAGAGAGAGAGAGAGAGAGAGAGAGAGAGAGAGAGAGAGANAGAGGTAAAGGCGCCTGCCTCCAAGTCTCATCAGCCGAGTTCAATTCCCAGAACCCACACAGTGGAATGAGAGAATCAACTCCTGCAGGTTATCTATCCTCTTAACATCCACCGTGGCTTGAGTGTGCATAGGCAGGTGCACGCAAACACACACACACACACACACAGAGAGAGAGAGAGAGAGAGAGAGAGAGAGAGAGAGAGAGAGAGAGAGAGAGAGGCAGACAGAGGGAGAGTGAAAGGTTAGAGACTACCATTGCTGAAGGAAATAGGAAATTTAGGCCTTTGTTCAGTAGTAGTGGAATATATATTTTATATGAAAATTAATTTTCAAAAGACTGAGCATGTGTGTCTGTGAAATATTGTGAGAGAGTGCAGTTGAAAAGGAGTTTACATTTTTCTTTCTTCACCAAATCCTACCACATAAACTGATACACTCATTTTAACTAGACCCCATTGAGTTACATTGCCCCCAAGCTGAGAATTTTTCCTCAAGTCTGAAGTCCCTTATTTCTAATTATAACTTTGTGACACGTTATAAAGCTCCCCAGAACATAATGAAATCTAAAGCTAGTGACCTTTTCATTGAAGATCATAAATGAACTCACACGAGAGTTGGGAGTGGAATGGGAAATAGCAGTGATGAAACAGATGATTGAGAGAACCGTTGACCCAAAATAGTAGGCCATCAATTGAATTAGTTCAATGGGCTCATAGCATAGTGTGCTTCAGTATGTTCTTCATGCTAGATTGATGGAGAGTATCTTCCACTTGCAGTCTATTCTCCACACAGTTGCCAGAGTGATCTAAAACATAACCTGTGTAATACAATGCCCAATGTCCAACCAGCCTTCCTAGTGTGATGTTTAAATCATTTTGTGGATTTAACACTACCTATCTACATCTAATGCCTCTTTTTAAACATGTTATATCATTTCTTTTTGCATTGTTTGTAGATCCTCACTGGTATCATTCTGTCTCATGAATTCATGGCTTTATTTATAAGGCCTCTTCTGCTTGGAATGGCTTCCACAGCAGTGAACTCCCCTTATAAAGATTTGGTGTTTTATCACCCTCAAATATTTTCCATCAACAATATTCTCTGAATCTTCATACTCTGTGCTCTGACAGCTGAATAAATGTGTTTGCCTTAGATGTTTATATAATATTCAAATGATCTGGTTATATGTTTGTCTCCAAACCTAGAGTTTTCTGTCATATTTTGCATACTTGGTGAAGATAGTGTGAACTAACCTGGGTCAGAGTTTACACTTTACAAATCTGAATTGAGATTTTGAGAAAAATATATATCTTTTAAATGGCTGGATAAGTGGTGTATATACAGGAATCACTAGTAAGTATGTTTTCTACCATGTTAGTGTTTAAGGTAGGTTAGTGTTCAAGTGTGGGCTTCTAAGTTGAGTTATAAGAATTAAAATATTCCATTCCTCAAGCACAAATATATTTCACTCATAAAGTCTTATGTGATATGTCCATATCATTCTAATCAAGTCACTTTTTATACTTAGGTTTCTTAAATGGATTCTGTGGTTTAGTATTAAAACATTCCTAAAGAATACAATTAAACCTGTCATCATTACTCCAGATGATGCTTTTTGAACTGGACTTGGGTTGAAGACTTGCCCCAAGGAGCTACCTACCATTTTTGTTTGATAAGCAAAACTAAATTATAGTGAATTATTGGGTAATAAGACAAAACACTATATCATCAAAATTTCAGTCTTGGGTGCAGACTGTTAGCACCACCAGGGCGGGTAGTAATCAGGTTAACAAGGAAAGCCTTCATGAAGTTTGTATGTTACCTTGTCTGATGGAGGAAGGTCATTGGTTAATTAAATAAAGAAACTGCTTGCCCTGATAGGTTAAAACTTAGGTGGGAGGAGTAAACAGAACAGGATGCTGGGAGGAAGAGGAAGTGAGCTCAGACTCGACAGCTCTGCTCTCTGGAGCAGAGGCCCTGCTTCGCTCTCCTGGGCATACGCGATGAAGCTCCGACCAGGATGGACATAGGCTAGAATCTTCCCGGTAAGCGCACCTTGGGGTGCTTACACACATTATCAGAAATTGGCTAGATTAATATGTGAGAATTAGCCTAGAAGAGGCTAGATAGAAATGAGCCAAGCAGTGTTTAAATGAATACAGTTTGTGTGTTGTTATTTCGGGCATAAGCTAACCAGGCGGCCGGGGTGCTGGGGACGCAGCCCCGCCGCACTTATTACTACACTTGTCCTTCTTCATGGTTCAAATATTTCTATTTCCCAAAATTTATATGTAAAAAGTCTAAAACTGTCAAGCTGGGCCCTTGGGAGATGGTTAGCCTATTGGCTTAGAGCTGCCATGAAGGGGATTTGTGCCTACATAATATATAGCTATGAGAGTAAAGATACCAACCTTTGTCCCATCTCAAGACACAGTAAGAAGGCTTTATCTTTGAGACAGAAAGTAAGACCTCATCAGGCAATGTCAGTATTGATCTTGAACTTCCAAGCCTCGAGAACTGTGAAAATAAATCCCTTTGTTCCTGCACAACTCAGTTTGTCGTACTTTGGCACACTATATTCTAGTAGCCAAACAGATTTAAAACAGCCTTGAAAGATGTTAGTATATTGGTGTTGTTTTTAAGAGAAAATTTCTCTGGAGACCTCAGAAATTTTGTGCTGAAAGCTTAGGTTATTATGGTCTTGGTAATGATATAAGTAAGTCCAATGTCACTAGGGGTAAAGATAGGTCCCCTAAATCATTACAAATGGACTGCACCCTGTTGTAAGACTCTTTTAACATAAGTTAGGAAATGTTAACTGAGCTTAATAGTCACAAATGCCTTGATATACCTTGGAGAGAGGTCCTAGGGATACAGAAACCTAGAGTTATTTGATTAACCACTTTCTACTGTGAACCTTGAGGATAACTCTTAATCTAAATGCTGAGGTCTATGTGACAGTGACTAGCTAGGCTTTGCTAATTTAGAATCAGTAGCTGTGAATTTGAAAGTCTCTGTTGTTAAATATGCTAGGCTTACTTCTTGTAAGTGACCTGAGACGATGGTACAGAATGCTCGTGTGAGTACTAAATGGCTCATTTTTTTTTCCCTGCTGTTAAATTGCATGGTCTACAAAGACCATTTATTTGCTTTGCCTTCCTTACCACGCAGATTTGTAACCTTATATCTGAGAAAAGAAGTTGGTTAGCCTTAGCTTTGGCTGTGGCCCAGGGAGGCAAATTTTATGTAGCCTTTCAACCAGCAGCATGAAGGTTTATTAGATGTAAAAAAAATGCATTTGCTATTCTTTCAGGGCAGTTAATGGAATTACTACATATAAAATCTTGATAATATTTTCTATTGCCCAGAAAAATTATACATAAGAGTACAGGTTGCAATAGATACACCATCACTAATTTATATTCACATGCAATCCTTGTTCAGCTCACTGTAAACATTAGTATTTACTGTGTTATATAGTAATGAATTAAGCATTTGTGAAACATGATATTAAATACAAAGCCCATTTTGGGAATTAGGTAAAATATGTTAAATGTAGTACAAAGAGACATGGACAAAATTTACAAGACAAAGTTTGAACACAGCGGAATCATGGGTGAATGTTCATAGGTGTCAGGAAAGATGCCTTTAAAGAGGTCACATCTGATTATAATTTATGAAGGCAGGAGAATTTGCCATATATACTTAACAGACAAAGTAAGAGGCATAATATACAGGCCATGAACAGCTTATACAGAACCTTACAGATCAATTTGGTTTGTTCTAGGAAACCGGGTGATTCAAAATTAGTAAAGAGCCGGGCGATGGTGGCGCACACCTTTAATCCCAGCACTCAGGAGGCAGAGGCAGGTGGATCTCTGTGAGTTCGAGACCAGCCTGGTCTACAGAGCTAGTGCCAGGACAGGCTCCAAAGCCACAGAGAAACCCTGTCTCGAAAAACCAAAAAAAAAAAAAAAAAATTGGTAAAGAATGAAAGACAAAGGCTTAGGTTTGGACAGATGAAGTTGGAGAAGCAAACAGAAGTATAATCAAATAACTCTTATACTTTCCTTTTCACATGGTAAGAAATGAGTGACAGGATTTAAGCAAGAGAGTTTTATAGGCCAATTTGCTGTCAGTCAGTCAACCAGAATTTACTGAGGTGCCACTATGTGCCAGTCTTTTGGCCAGACATTATTGGTAGGGTCTTTCTTTTCATGAAGTTTAAGGATAAGTGTGTGAAATACAAGTATGGGAAACACAAATGTGATGAGTATTCTCAAGGAGACGGAGTCTGAAGGAAGCTGAAATTATTTGGAGGGGTGAGGATTATGGAAAAAGTAACAAAATGTGTGTAGACATTAAGCAAGTTGAAAAGGGTAGGATAAATATGGCAGAGAAGGATATACATGAAACTATTCCAGAAGGACTACAAAGGACAATCTGTCTCAGAGTAAATGAAAGAACACCAAATTGACTGAACTGTGCTACGAGGTAGGGAGTGTCTTATGACTGAAAGCTGGGAACAGGAAGAAAGGAGTATTGCTGTCATCTAAGTGAGATGAGAGAAGGTCCTGATTTAGGGTTATGACACTGGGAAGGGCAAAGGATGAGGTGACTAGAAAGCTGTTTAGATGGCATGATTCATAGGACCTAATAACTGAGACCTAAGATCTGAAGGCTTAGACGGGGGAGGAGTGCAAGATGCTTGGCAAAATGGAGCAAACAACTAGGAGAAGAAATAGAGCACACTGTTTCAATTGCAGTATGGCCTCCAGATGTTTGCAAGGACTTTGAACTTCTTGAAGACATGCTGCTGGTTGTCTCTTGTTCAACCTGAAATATTCTGCTAAATTAAAAATAGCACATAAGTATAGTAAAATAATTCAGGCACAAATATGTAACAGGAACTAAATACCTTCTTCCTTATAACCCCTAGTTAATTTCCCCAAAATAAAAATTTACACCAAATAACTTTTGAATGTACTTATTAGCAAACATTTGGGATAAGTGGTGTGTGTGTGTGTGTGTGCACGCGCATGTGTGTGTTTGAAAATGTACACTGCTAGAATAGAATTTTGTTTAAGACACATTCTCATATATCTCAGGCTGGCCTCAGACTTGCTGGGTAGATAAGAGTCATCTTGCACTTCTGATAATCTTTTCGATACTTCCTGAGTGCTCAAATTGCAAGTATGTACCACTATGTATGTCTTACAAGTAGAACCTTAAAGAGAGTTTTATATCCTGGTTTTTATTATGAACAATACAATCACTCTATATTAGGCCATACTTAATTTCATTAGTCAGAGTCTCATTGTTTAACCTAAGCTTGTCTCAAATTCTTGGTCCTCCTGCTCCAGCCTCGTATAGTCTGGGAGCTTTATTTTTTTCCCCAAATGCTAGCCAGTACCATGCTCAATTACTGCACATATCCTAACAGAATTAATCACTCCATTACTGAGTGACATTAAGATAGTTTTAAGGTACATAATCAATGTATCTGTGGATTAAGTATTATATTGTGAAAAGCCATGTTTAATGAAATTACGTGAATGTGGAGGTCCATTTATATTATGCATTTTGAAAGTACTTCGAGAACCTGTAACAAAATATTCTAGCTAGTCAGGAAGTCCAGAAAAGCCACACAAGTAAAACAACACAACACCAACAAAACCTTAAATGCATCATTTTTAGGGTCTGAATAGTACACAAGAACTTATCGTCATCCATATCGTCATTATATGAATTCTTAGAATTGCAGGATTTTATAAAACACTGAAAATCATCAGGAAAACAGCCATATTCCTGAGTTAGCTTGCCAGTTAAGAAAAAAATTCCCCATGTAATTATTACTTAATGCTGGAGGATATCCTTGCCCATAATATAAATATCTATGCCTGTCTTTCAGTGGAAAAAGAGTACAGATGAAATTCCAAAAGAAATTTCTAATGGTATAAAAGGCATAGGACTTAATGAAGTTAATAAAAGAGAGCTTTACCTAAATACTAAATAAAGCCATTGACAAGTTGGGGGCTTGGCAGAAGAAACTTTTGAGAACTAGAAAAGATTCATACAAAATGACCAGATACCTTGCATGAAAGGAAACAATTGAAATAGCATATGCGAAGAGAGGTTCTTGGGAAAATTGATGGAGACCTTTAACATTTTGTAAAACTTACTCTCTAGAATCCTGCTGTGATATAATGAGAAGGATGCCTGTCATGCTGGAAAATCTGCAATCAACACTTACTCACTTATTGTTCAAAGAATATGTGGAGCTGTACTAAAACTTTATTTTTAAATAATGTATAACAAACTCCATTTTTATAGTTTTATATTTTAAATATGAATTTCTAATCAAACGCTTAAAAAAACAACAATGATATCTTGATTTCTGTTTTGATGTAGAGTTCCTTTCAGTAGCCCCACTCCCAATAGTGATTATTCTTGGATACTTAGGCTGCCTCTATTGCTCAATTATCCTTCCCCGAGGTGGCAACAATTTGCATTTTCACCAGCAGTGTCAGAGAGTGCCTATTATTCCTCATCTTGGTGAGCCTTTAAATTATTGACAATCCAGTGGGTAAAAAAAGGCATCCTCATTGCTGTTTTTATTTGCATTTCATTAATCATGAATAAGCTTGAGCATCTTTTCATGTGCTTAATGACCATTCGTATTGCTTTATCTGATAGCTGCCTAGTACTGTTATTTGTTTCGTTTTCTTTTGTTACCAATTTGTACAAATTTACTGTAAATGAAAAAGCATAGTTGTTTGTCAGCTATGCTGAGCTTTTTTATTCAGTCAGTTTGTCTTTTGTCTTTTTTTTCAACATTCTCAGATATTTGCAATGAACATAGTTTATAGATACATGAAACAAATTTTGGAGCTTTTTTTTTAGTGTCTACAGTTCTATCTAGTTAGGATGCGCTTCCCACTTCAAGTTCATTAATTATTCCTATTATGTTTTTACCCATCAATTTTGAGCATTTTACATGTTATTAAAACCTTTGATCTGTTAGGGATTTATTTTAGTACAATGGATAAGAAAGGAACTCAGACTGCTGTTTTGTGAAATAGTTACATTTCCCTTGGTTTTGATGCTCATGTGTAATGTGAAATTCATCAAAGATTTCCTTTCCATATGTATAACAGTCTAATAGAGCTTGCAGTATATTATGTTCTTTTGATCCAGCTATTTCTTCTTAATCAAAATCTTTCAAAGTTGGCAGGACCATAATAGTTTTAATTCCATTTTCTTATGATTCTTTTCCAGAATTTCCCTAGATATCCTTGCTTATTTTTTAATCTACTTCTTCTGTTGCAGATGACATAAATGTAAGATCAAATCTTGCTACTGTGTTTGCATTTTATGTAGTTTGGTTTTATGTATTCTGATTCTGTTATTTAGTACATGAATATTTATGGAAGCTATATCTTCATTGTGGATGGTATCTTTTATCAAAATACCTCCCCTTGAATTCAATATTTGCTGATATTAATATCATGACCTCTGCTTTCTTCTTTCATCATTTTCATGGTATGTAATATGTTTTATAGTTCAGGAGTGCTGTTTTGCTTCTCAGTTTGTTTTCTTAATTGGCCCTTTCCCTTTTCATCTTATTCCCCTCTTCCCACTATTGTATTATTGTTCTCTGATACTGTGTTTCAACAACTCTATAGTCTTTTGAATTTTTTCCTTCTTTTTCAAGGAATGTTTTCTTAGAAGTAGGGTTTACTATCTGCATTCCTTTCTTTCTTCCCTACTCTCTGTTCTACTCTTTCTCCATGTTGACTCTTGTAATGTTTATGGAGCTGTCCTTCTATATCTTTTCATTGCATTCATGCTTATGTTACAGAAGTTTCTGAGAAATTGGAATACCAGCACGCATTTTTCACTCCCTTCTTTTATGACTTATGAAGAACATAAATTGCAAGACAAGACATTGGGGTTGAGTCACATTTATTTTTGGGGGGATAGTCACATTGAATGGAACTTTCCTTGCTGTTTGTATTTTTTTCTAAAATGCTTATAAGATCCATTTTAGTGATTATTAAACCTTGCTAAGTATTGCAGTCATCTGGAGAAAAGATTTTTTTTTCTAAAACCAAAACTAAGTTTGAGTAGCCCATGGCAAAATTCTGATTCTCATGTCCTGGCCTGAGGATCATGTTTCAGTAGCTCTGTGAGTGGTGAGTCACTGATACCAATGTAACAACATGTAGAGTTCCTTCATCCTGGAGCTCAGAGTATCACCAAACTCAAAATAAAGCTGCAGAATGCTTCTTTCTAGAAAATATAGGCCATGTCAAAAGTCAGCTTTTCCTCATTTATCCTCCCAGCAGCAGAGAAGACCGTATAGGACCTTTGGATCTTTGCCACAGTGTTACTCTCCCGTATTCCAAAAGGGGAAATTCATCCTGGCATGGCCAAGAGCATCTTCTTTCTTTTCCTTTATACATGGCACATGGTCTTGCTATGTAGTTTACATTAGCCTGGAAATTGTGGTGTAGTTCAGGCTCATGTTAAATTTGTAATTCTCTTGACTCAGTCTTTATGTTGCAGGAATTAGAGTATGAACCATCACACCTAGCTTATATCTAGCTTAATTGCCTCTTTCTGAGTCTTTTCCTTCTTCAAGTGCTTTTGTCTTATTTAATTATTTTTTAGTTTGCTTTCTTTCAGTTATTAATCTAAATATTAGTTGTGAGTGATTATGGTTGTTATGCCATCTCACACTATCCTCTTTCCTGCTTTACAAGAGTCAAAATGAATGCTCATTAATTTTTAAGTCTTTGGAAAATGTTGAGGTTAATAAGTGATAGGATCTCTTTCTAAGAGATTTTTCTAGAGCTTCCTTTTTTTCAAGCTTCTTTCAGGGTTTTTAAAAGTTCATTCACATTATTTCTATTACAACAATTCATAGGAGCAAGAGTCAGGATGAGAGCTGTATCAAAAAAAACTGTGATTCTGATTTCTCTTGATTACAACTCTTCAGATAGTGGAATAAATACAAGTGATTATTTGGTCACTTTTTTTAAGATTTATTTATTTATTTATTTATTTATTTATTTATTTATTTATTTATTTAATACACAATGCTCAGCCTCCATGTATTCCTGCAGGCCAGAAGAGGGCACCAGATCTCATTGCAGATGTTTGTGAGCCACCATGTGGTTGCTGGGACTTGAACTCAGGACCTCTGGAAGAGCAGTCAGTGCTCTTAACCTCTGAGCCATCTCTCCAGCCCCTTGGTCACTGATTTTTCCCCACATTTTTATTGTTTCTTTTATTAAATTGTGGAGAAATAGATTGTTTGAACTGGGTAAAGTATATCACCATGCCCTTATAATTATTTTGACTGACTTATTTATCTGGCTTCATTTACACAGGAACTATTATAACTTTGGTCCTTTATCTTCTCCATTATATTAGTCTAGGATGGCCCAAAACATGTGTTTTCTAATCTGTCATGTGGTTTAAAGTACTTATACTAATACCTGAATGACTTTAATTTGGAGAAATTAGTCACAACAAATTAATGTCATAAGCAGTTCAGTCTGTTAATGTATTATGAAATCTGGAAATATCCCATGTTTGTATTTTCTAAGTGAAGTAGTATCAGAGTATTAGACACAGACATCCTCCAGAAACTTGTCAAGATAGAATAAATCTCAGGCTTTGACATTTCAGAGCACTATAGTTCACATCTGCTTACAAAGGAATTAGAAAAGGCTACTTTGATCTTTTGAAAGATTTTTTTTTGTGTGTGTGTACTTTGAATGATATTCAATAGTATCAGTCATTTGGGCATTTGGTCTCATAATGATGTTTAGTATTGGGTGACCCAAATGGTATTATATTAGGTATTTAGGGTATTTATTACTTTGACTTATCTGCTGTATTTTAATCACCGTTTTTGTAGCAGAAATAATAGTCATGGTAGTAAAGAAGCATAAATCCTACACTTATGGACATTTGTCCTAGTTAGGAAGATAGACAAAAATAGACAAAGACTGTATCTTAGTCAAGTTATAATAAATCCCAATGGAACAAATATAGGTTACTAGAAGCATAGAGTTATAGAGTAAAATTGAAAGTTACCTTTGTTATTATTTTGGTCTCTGGTCCCTTTAAGGGACAAGCCATGCCCACTCCCAGCGACCTCTGACCCCTGCCCTGCCATCTTGACTCTCTCTTGCTGTCCCCTCTTGGCATGCATGCACGTGTCTCTCTGTCTCTCCATCTCTCTCTTTCTCTCCCTCTCCCTTTCTCTCTCCTCTAAGTAATAAAGGTTCAGTTCTGATTCATACTATGTGTCTGTCACATGTCCCTACCCATGTGCCTGCTCACAGTTGAGAACCCGCCGCTGCTTGGGTGGCAGGACCCGGGACCTACCGTGAGCCACTCTGGGGCCCAGCACCCGCACTGCTGCTCTGCAAGCCTGCAAGAAACTTGCCAGCATTTCTCACCCCTAGCTGCTGAATCAGAACTGAACCTTTATTACTTAGAGGAGAGACAGACAGAGAGACAGAGAGACACGTGTGCACACACCAAGAGGGAACAGCGAGAGAGATTCAAGATGGCAGGGCAGGGGTCAGAGGTCACTGGGAGTGGGCGTGGCTTGTCCCTTAAAGGGACCAGAGACCAAAAGAATAACAGTCCCACATCTTCCTTACAATAAAAAGCAGGAGATTAGAAGCCACAGTCTGAAGGAATTGGGGCGGGATTCTCAAAACTGCTTCTGGCTGATTGTGGGCATCGTCTTTGGGGGGGGGGGGGACCTGGGAAGGCTGTGTGCTGGCCACATCCTGGCATAGCTGGTCTCTCTGCTTCTGACAGGTGTCTGTGGCACGGAAATGTCTGGTGTCCCTTATCCTTTTTAAGGTATTGGCAGAACAAAGAACAAATTAAATTAAGGAAAAAAATTTTTGGACCAGGGAATTGAGGGGGTATCTGACCTGTTTAAGATGGATTCCTTAATTCGGCTCCCTGGAACTCACAAGAACTCATTGGGTTTGTGAAAACAGAAGCCTCAGACATATATATTATATAATATAATGACTTATGACTGTGACATATTTTTGTACAATGAAAAGTATTTTTTAATACTATGGAAGGCACCATAAGAGGTAAATTTTATTTGAAATTTGTTTGGTGAGGTAACCTGGCAAAACCTCTCAGCTATCAAACTGTCAGAGATCTTTGAGAAGGATAAAATTTTACTTGAGTTACTGATTAAAAAATGACAGAGAACTTACTTGGTTGGCACCCAGAGCTACTCTTTTGGGTCCTCCATGGTCGCTGAAGGTTGCACTTGATATTTGTTGGTTTGCGCCAGGCCTGCCAGGTTCCAGAAGACCCTGTGTGCTAAGAAATCTCTAGGAAGACAGGCCTACCTTGACTTGAGCAGCTATGCTCTTGATTCCAGCAATTCCGTCCACATTTAGAGGTCTTTAGTTTAGACGAAAGGCAGTTTGCCCAATGGTCAGTGCTCGGCAGTTGCAGTGAACTGCAGAAGGACGTTGTTCTGTGCCCGTTTGTCTTCTGTCTTCTTTGGAGGAAGCAGAGTGTTTCTGCTAAGGAGCCAACCTATCTCTTTTGTTATGAAAAGTTTTTTAATAATTAAATATTTAAATATCACATTTCCCAGATCTCTGAGCAGTTGAGGACTGTTTATTATGTGTAGCTGCAGTATAGAATCTGTCTGGAAGGTTGGGTCTGAACTTGACTATACTGGCTCTTAACAGGTAAGATTTGAATCTGTATAGAAGGTTGGGTCTGAATTGACTGCACTGGCTCTTGACAGGTAAGATTTATACTCGTAAAAAGGCAGAAAGAAGAGACTGTTGGCAATGGAAGGTTAATGGCAGAACTGACAATAGTGGAGAACAGCTTAATATATTTTTAAGAGACTTAAAAGTACATACCAGTTTAAAATATGAGACTTATGATTTTGTAGTCTGAAATGAGATGTAATGAACAATTATTATACACAGAAAGAGTGAACAGGAATTGGGCAATGTGGATGCTTTTGATGGGCCCTATCAAAGGCATGCCACTGCGCAAAACACATGTAACAGAGTTAACAAGAGGATTTTAGTGAAAACCGGGGGAAAAGGCAGGGTATACATAAGTAAAACTAGGAGAGTATGGTCACATGACCTGGCTCTCAGCCAAGATGGTGTAAAGTCACCTGACCCTAGTGAACATGGCGGCAACCACATGTTGTGGAGAAAAAGTTACAATTTTTGAGCTGTAAGGATTTTAAGCTTAATGAGAGGGACCAAAAGGCATGATCTGCTCTGTTACTAAGCCACCATGCCATAAGACAAGCTGTAGAGGAGAGGGCAAAAGGCTGGAACCGAAAAACTGCACCAGGGCAAAAGGCTGGAACCGAAAAACAAACTGCACCATGCCATGGCTGGAATGGAAAAGGCCAGCTGGAATTAAAAAGAGCTGGGGAGCCAGTTGCTATCCAGAGCCAAAATTGTGAAAACCCGCAAAAACAGAGGCATCCGAGGCCTATATCGGAACGTCTTCCTGGAGAATATAGGCGGGATGGAAATCGGCGTGAACACTTAGGACTCGTGGACAAGGACCACGAGTGGAGTGCATGGCCTAGCTGGATTCTGGTGACCCAGTACCCAGAGAGGCCAGGGCTGTTCTAAACGGTGGTTATGATGAGAGAAGAGAAAAAGGAAAGAGAGGAAATGGAAAAAAAAAAAGATAAACTGAGGGACCCTAGGTCCCCGGTCAAATGCATGCACTGCACGGGAAGTGCATAGTGTTAATGCGGGCGACAAAAAGAATAACAACCTTAAATAAAACGGTCAGGATAGTCTTTTAGCTTCTGTTGCATATAGACAAAATTTATTGGTGTATTGGGTGGGATCTGAGTGTGGGTGGGATATTATGCACATGTTTCTCCATGCAAAATAATGTCTCATTATGTAAGTATTTGAGGGTCTGCGTCCTACAGTTTCAATCTAGAGTTTCAAGTGAAAATTAAAACAGTAAAGGTCTTAGAGGACCTTCAGGAAATAATTCAACGGATTTCCTTTGCCTTTTCGTTTCTCAATTTTATTAGTTTTCTGAGAATTTCATAAAATGCAATTTGGCTATATTCACCCCCAAACTCATCCTAGATCTACTCTTCTTTATTACTCACATTTTTGTGCCCACTTTTGTTTTAAATTCATCAAATACAGTTAGTGTTGCCCAATTACTTTTGAATGCATGGCTTTTCACTGAAGTGTGGTCAATCCACAGGGGCCATGTTGAAACAAGCAAACAAACAAACAAACAAAAAAACCCAACCTGACTCTCCCTCTCCCAGTAGCTATCAATTGCCAATAGCGCCTTAGCTAAGAGTGTGGCTTCATACCCAACTCACTGCTCCATGCTGGGATTTTGTCTGGACTGAGCTTCTATGTGTCTTGTGCATGCTGTTTCAAGTGCTGTGAACTTATATGTTCAACTTTCCTGCTGTGTCCAGAAAACACTGTTTTCTTGTATCCATCCACTGATTCTGATTCTTACAGTCTCTCTGCCCTATCTTCTCCAATGATCTCTGAGCCTTGGGAAGAGGGGCTATGATATAAATGTTTAGAGCTGAGCGCTTTGCAGTCTCTGTGTACCTTGACAAGATGTGTTAATCGTCATGTATTTCAAGAAGCTTCTCTGACAAGGATTGAAATGTGCACTAATCTGTTGGTATAACAATAAGGCATTAGGAGTTGGTTAAACACTATGTCCCTTTCACAGAGTAATAGTAGTAGACTTGTCTAGACACAACATCTTAGCCCTGATAATCAGGGCCAGGGTTGGGTTTCAACTAGAACAATAAACAAATGGAAGAGTTAAAAGATGCACAAAGAGGAAAGAAAGATGTCAGAGTATCCTTATTTACAGATGATATGATTTTATACATAAAAGGCCCCAAAGAATCTACCAGAAATCTCCAACAGCTCATAAGTACATTCACCAAACTAGCAGGATACAAAATTAGCACACAAATTAAATAGCTTTTGTTTATACAAATGGCAAATATATTTAGAAAGAATTTAGAGTAGCAATTCCATTGACAATAACCTTAAAATCTTTAAATTCTTTGACATAAATCTAACCAAGAAAGTAAAGGACTTGTATAATGAAAACTTTAAGACACTGACGAAAAAAATGAAAACAATAACAGAAAATAGAAAAGGCTCTCATGCTCATGGATTGGTAAGATTAATACCCATCCTATTTAAAGCAACTTACTAATTCAATGCAATTCCTATAAAATTTTTAACTGAATTTTTGCACAAATTGAAAAATAATTTCAAAATTCATATGTTAACATGAAAGACCCAAGATAGCCCAAATAATAAGAACATTGCTGTAGGAATCAACACCTCCGGTTTTAAGTTATATTATAGAGCTATAGTAGTAAAAATAGCATAGAACTGGCCTAAAATAGATACATTCATAAACGTAATAGAATTGAGGATCCACATATAATCCAGTTCTCCTATAGTCACCTGAGTTTTTGTCAAAGAGAACAACAGTATATATTGAAGGAAAGACAGCATTTTCATCAAATTGTTCCTATCAAAATGGATACCTACATTGTTAGAATGAAACTAAACCCTTATTTCTCAATCTGCAAAAACTCAACTCCAAGTGGATCAAGGACTTCAACCTAAGACCTGATATTCTGAATCTGATAGAGCAAAAAGCAATCAAACACTTTAACTCATTTACACAGAAGAGGACATTCTGACCATGACGCCAATGCAATAGGCATTACCTGGCTTTATATATAAGTTTTTGTTACATAGCCTATGCTGTCTTGAAACTTATTATATAGCCCAGACTGGCTTCAAACCTTTGGTGATTCTTTTTTTTTAATCTCCAGAATTCAGAGATTATAGGCATGAGACACTTTATCTGGCCCAGTTAATTTTTTAACAAAAACATTTTATTAGTAAATATAATTTTACATCATAATTTCCATTATGACATTTTCATACTTAAATATAATGTATCTTGATTATATTTCTCTCCACTTTCTATCTCTTGTTCTCTTCCTATGCCAACTTATTCCCTTTATCTTCCAAACTAGTCTACTTCTACATTTTTTTTCAGTTGAGAAGCATGTTTTCTTCTTTATTAATTTTTTAAATTTATTTTACATACCAACCACAAATTCCCCTCCCTCTTCTCCTCCCGTTTCCTCCCTCACCTCCCTTCTACATTCCCCCATCCACTCCTCCTCCTCCATTCAGAAAAGGGAAGACTTCTCTTGGAAGTCAACAAAGCATGACACCATGTTGAGGCAGGACAAAGCTCCCCGCCCCTGCATTAAGGCTGGGAAAGACAACCCAGCATGAAGAATGGGTTCACAAAAGCTAGGTCAATCACTAGAGGCAGGTTCTGATCCCACCGGGAGCCTCATAAACAGACCAAGTTACAAACTGTCACACACGCAGAGGGTCTAGGTCGGTCACGGTCACATGTAGGTTCCCTAGCTGTCTGTCCAGAGTTGGTGAGTTCCCATGAGCTCAGGGTAGCAGAATCTGTGTGTTCCCCTGTCATGCCTTTGACCCCTGCCCAGTTCCCCTGGCTTGTACAATTCTTCCTCTCTCTCTTCAACAGGACTCCCAAGGCTTGACCCAGTGCTTGCCTGTGGATCCCTGCATCTGCTTCCATCAGTTACTGCTTGAATGCCCCCTGATGACAATTAGGATAGTCCCACCAATCTGATTACAGCAGATCAGCTGCCCTCTCCACTATTGCTAGGAGACTTAACTGGGATCATTCTTGTGGATTTCTGGGGGTTTCCCTGGCACCAGGTTTCTCCTTATCCTCAAATGCCACCATCAAGATATCATTCTATCATCATTCTTCCTGTCTGTCTCACCAATCCCTTATGTTCCCAAGCCCCTCCCTCCATGTGGCCCCTGTGTACCTAGGAGATCTCTTCAATTTCCTATTAACAGAGTAATTCATGCATCTCTCTTTGGGCTCTCTTTGTTACCTATCTTCTCCAGGGCTCTGGTTGTAGCCTGGTTATCTTTTACAGCTAATATCCACTTATGAGTGAGTACACACTATGTTTTTTTTTTCTGGGTACTGGTTAGCTCACTTAGAATGAATTTTTTTCTAATTCCATCCATTTGTCCTGTACAAAACTCAAATTGAATTGGATCAAAGACCTCAGTGTAAATTCAGTTCCACTAAAGCTGATAGAAGAGAAAGTGGGAAGTGGTCTTGAACACATTGGCACAGGAGACAACTGAATATAATCCCAGGAGCACAGACACTGAGATCAAAAATTAATAAATGGAAACTCCTGAAATTGAAAAGCTTCCGGAAGGCAAAGTACATCATCAATAAGATAAAACAGCAGCCAACAGAATGGGAAAAGATCTTCACCAACCCCACATCTTATAGAGGGATGATCTCCAAAATATATAAAGAATTGCAAGAAACTAGACATCAAAATACAACATAACCCAATTAAAAATGTGGTACAGAGCTAAACAGAATTCTCAACAGAAAATCTCAAATGGCCAAAAGGCATTTAAGGGATTGCTCAACATCCTTAGTAATCAGGGAAATACAAACCAAAATGACTCTGAGATAGCATCTTAAACCTGTAAGAATGGCTAAAATAAAAAAACACTGATGACAGCTTGTGCTGGAAAGAATGTAGAGTAAGAAGAACACTCTTCCACTGAGTGTTCTTCATTGCTGAGAATGCGAACTTGTAGAGCCACTTTGGAAATCAGTATGGTGGTTTCTCAGAAAATTGGGAATCAATCTACCTCAAGACTCAGTGATACCACTCTTGGGTATATACACAAAGGATGCTCAATCATACAAGGACATCTGTTTAACAATGTTAATAGCAGCATTATTTGTAATAGCCAGAACCTGGAAACAACCTAGATGCCCTTCAATTGAATAATGAATAAAGAAACTGTGGCACATTTGTATAATGGAGTATTATTCTTTCTAATTTTAAAAAAAAATATTATTTTATTATTTGACAGATTCATACATATACATTACAGTTTTTATCTGTTTTCATCTCAACATTTCACACTCATGCTCTTTCTCATTTCCATTTAAAATGTTCTTCTCAACAACTCCTTCTATTTTCATGTCTTTTTTTTGGACAATAAAATGAATTTCGTTAGGGCTGCTTACAGGAGCAGGGGTGAGAGATTATTTAAAGGAACATGGGTACTTACAATTGGCTACACCATAGAAAGAATGTCTTCTCCTACAACAACTGTTAACTACTATAGATACTGAGAGTGGGGTATGGCTTCATGAACCCCTTTCCTATCACAACAAGAATCTTGCCTTCTTGGCAAGATGCTTATGGGCTCAATCTTATAAAGATCTTAAAGAGATGATCAGAGATGCTGTGAGTCCATGAATGTCCTTGTCATGCCATGTCTGGAAGATAGCACTCCACAGTTTTCCACCCTCTTCTCCAGCTTTTTAATTCTTTCTGGCTTCTCTCCTAGGACGTTCTTCAGCCTTTCAGAATGTGATATAGTAGTCGTGTTTGTGTCTGGGTATCAAGCTGTCACTTATTCTCCTCTCTTTGACCCTGACTCTCTTCAATTACTGTTGCTCACTGCAAAGAAAAAAAAAAGCCTCTACCAGAGCAGAGGTAAACATAATTGTTCAGCAAGCAGTTTTATGTGGCCCGGTTAACTTTTTATAACCAGCATTTTTCAAACTTTCTTTGATAACATTGGAGTATTGTTCATGACTCAGGGAAGGACTCTTCTTGGCAAACATTGAGGATTGTGGTAGCGTAGGTACATAATATCACAAATAAAGAAACCCATTTTCTTTCTCTTCCTACTGTTCAAGTCCCAACCTACTCTGAGGAGAAAAGAGGCAAATGGTAATAGCACAGAATGAGGTAGAGAGTAAAAAGACTTTGCGCAATGCTTCAATATTAGTAAAACCAGTGATTTTTTTTCATGGAATTCACAGGGCTAGAATATATCTAGCCCATTTTTGCTATCATTCCTATAGATACAGCTTTATGCTGTACACGTGGGAAAGCATGAGGCCAAGCAGAATTATGGGTACTCTAAGAGGAAATCAGATGGGTTGACAAGTCTAGAGTTTTGTAGAAATAAAAAAGAAAGACATATTGGAAAGATTTTTTTTCCACATCAGGCTCTGCATACAAGCTCTACTTCATCTCTTGCTAATGAGAAATTATAAAAGACTTCAGTTATTTATTTTATAGTCTTTGTTAAAAGCTTTCAAAGATGACCACAAATTGAATAGGCAGGGTCAGACCATTATTAAGTCTCAGTCCAGAGATAATCTGTCAGAAAAGACATGGAAATCTGAAAATATACTATGTAATACATAGTAACAATAGACCCTATTGTTGGGGAAGAGAAAACTTGGAGTGCTGAGGTTTCTTCCTCCAAATTGTTGAACATTTGTTCAAAAGTATTTCTACAGTCTTGGGTGCTCTTTTCAGTGTTTCTCTGTGAATGAACAACATCCCTTTTCAAACACATAGAGTGTTAAGGGAAAAAAAAAACAGTGTGAGTTCGCTTCCAGAAGCATTAATTTTGTAGTTTTCAAACTTGATTGTATGTAGTCATTACCTGGGGTGACTGCTGAAAATGTGGTGTGTACCAGGTCTCTTCTCAGTAAAGATTATAGTCCCCTAACTTTGCTCTGTGACCTTTCTATCTACATTTGTGACAGCCCCCAGGTGATTCTGATGCAGTGCTCCAGCAACCACAATAAGATAAAGCTTAACAGAGCTCTCCTATCCCCATCCCAGGACTGTTTTGTAGTGCTGCCATTGAGAGTCACTTGATTCACTAACATGGCACTAGCACTTGAGCACCGTGTGTTTGACTTTGTACTGCACTGGCAATAGGAAAGCTAGGTTACAGCTTCTTGTTGGACTTTTGGTATTTGAAGTCAAAACATCTTTCTCTGTTTCACCATCTAAAAAATATTCATATCACCTTTCAATGATTTCTTGAAAAAAAGGAGGTTTAAGGGCAGAGAAATTTATGCTGTTAAAGCATAATTATTAATGAAACCTTTAAAACCTTTGAAACAGGATCAGTTTCTCAAAATTTGCAATTTTAAGGGCTTTATAATGCAACTATAAATTTTCGCCCTCAAAACTCCAGAACTTTGCTTGGCAAGTTCTACAATAATGCAAAAAGAAAAGCAAATAGAATGTCTTATTTACTATTCTAGTTGGCAATGTGAACCTGGGAGAACTGGGAGAACAGGGCCGAAAAAGGAGCTGGACTATAATATCATGAGATAATCAACTTTATTTAGAGCATCAGACAATTTTTTCTCTGAGCGTTAAGGAAAATCACAAAAGTAAGGTGTTCAATCACAAGCAAAAGCCACAAGTGGCACACCCGTTTTTCTATAGAGGCATTTGAATAACGACAAATGAAATCACTCCTATCTGCTACGGATGGCGGGAGCATGAATGCTCATTCCAAGAATAATTCTGTGTTTTGAAGACATGGTGGTCACAAGACTCTTGTGTTTTTGGAATTTTCTTACAAGCATTCAGGATTCTCACAAGACTCCATTCTTTGAACTGTGCTCTGACAATGTCTGTGTAAAACTTTGCTTAATATTCTGGGCCATTTATTTTTTAAGGGGAACTGTCAGTCTTTTGACAAGCTTCAAAGTTAACTCATTCTTAGAAGTGTCAAGGTTGGGAATTAAGTTTATCTCATCAATTTTTGTAGTATTAAAACTGAGAGTGAGCTTGCTAACATTGTTTGAGTGTCATGAAAATATTAGCTGAATGAGTGAGTTGACATAAAACTCTATGTCTTGATTGGTATTTTATTTTAGTTCCTGAACACCAAACATGGTGTCTGAGTATTCATATTCTTTTGATTTTAATATACATTACAGAAAATTCAGGGCTTTGGAGGGAAAGATACAAATACCATTCCTGTTGTTCAAGAAGCCCCAAATATTAGGGAGTGACTCAATTTGACAATCTATTATCAAAGATTGAAAATCAGGCTAACTCTATTTTTATTCCCCATTTTAGTTTTTTTTTTTTTTTTGAGGAGATTTTTATTGGCAATCCTGGGTCACAGCTTATACTATATAATGAGAATGCTCTCCTAAGAGAATATTGGGAACTACCTCCAGCTTAGTGGTTCTCAACTTTCCTAGAGTGGAAATCCTTTAATACAGTTCATGTTGTAGTGACCCCAAACCATAAAATTATTTTCATTGCTACCTCATAACTGTAATTTTGCAAATCATAGTGTAAATATCTGAAATGTAGGATATTTGATATATGGTCACTGTCGCTAGACCCCCTTCAACCCACAGCTTGAGAACCACCGCTCTAGATGTAAGATTGCATTCAAATTTTGATTTTATTTAAGATGAAAATAGTATTGTTGTGATAAGAGTGGCAGGGCTGCTTTCCCAGCACCTGGCTGCCCGCATGGCTAGCTTATGTCCCAAAATAATTACACGGAAACTGTACTCTTTTAAACACTGCCTGGCCCATTAGTTCCAGCCTCTTATTGGCTAGCTCTTACATATCGATCTAACCCATTTCTAATATCCCTGTAACACCATGAGGTGTCTTAACAGGGAAGATCTTAACCTGCGTCTGTGTCAGGTAGGGGAATCATGGTGACTCCTTGATTCAGCTTCTTTCTCCCAGCATTCTGTTCAGTCTACTCTGCCTACCTAATTTTCTGTCCTCTTAAAGGGCCAAGGCAGTCTCTTTATTTAACCAATGAAATCAACACAAGACAGAAGACTCTCCCCCATCATAGTATTTTCTTCATTTTCAAATTTTTAATTTATATTGATAGTCCTATATTTATTCATTACAATGTTAGTGTATATATGCACAGATTTGTCAGGAAAAAATAAGCATGGAGTAGTGTGGTAATTGAATATAACTGGTCCCCATAAGCTCATAGGGATTGGCACTGTTAGGAGGTGTGTGTGAGCTTGTTGAAGTAGATATGGCCATGTTGAAGGAAGTGTGTCATTGTGGGGGCAGGCTTTGAGGTCTCCTGCTTAAGCGTCACAGTTTGCTTCCTGCTGCCTGCAAGATGTAGCACTCTCAGCTATTTCTCCAGCACCATATCTGCCTGCACACTGCTGTGCTCCCCGCTATGATGATAATGGACTGAACCTCTGAACTGTAAGGGAGCCAGCACAATTAAATGTTTTCCTTATAAGAGTTGCTGTGGTCATGGTGTACCTGCACAGCAATAGAAATCTAACTAAGAGAAGTAGTGTTATTTCTGGGCACTCAAAATGAAATGGGTGAAAAATGGAGTGTAGAAGCAAGCCTTGTTCAATCAGGTTCGGGCACATCCACAGATGAACTGTTGAACCCCCGCTGTCTGTACTTTCACAACTAATGTATCCATTGAAGTTGTAAACTGTGCTGAGTCACAATGTCTGGAATGGAATTCACTAAACATTATAAACAGTTTGTGAAGCTGTTACGATTGTTTCCTTAAACTCTATCTACTCAATACCTTACAAGATATTTTGACCTTTAACTTAATTCTTGACAAACAAGACACATAATTAACATCCTTCCCTTGAAGTTTAAGGCTATAAAATTAGCTACCATGATGCAAACATTTCCAAGCCTGTTGAAAATGTTTGTCTTCCTAATTACTGTACTAATAACCCCTCCAAGATATACTTTTTCCTCAATAAAAAAGATTTTATTGTGATTTATATTCAAATCCAGCATATACATATTGTTCTCAGCCACTAAATTATTTAAATTTTTGTTTATTAGTTAGCATATGTATCTGTGTGGGCACATATGGTGATCAGAGAACAATTTGCTGGAGCCAATCCTCTCCTTCCAACCCAGTGACTGAACTCAGGTCATCAAAGTTGGGCTACAAGTACCTTTACTGGCTGAATCATCGTACCTGCTCACTAAGTAATTCTTAATTTGGTTATTTTGTTGTCTGAATTTCAAGACTGATAATGGAAAAATAAATTACTCATGCCTATGTGGTTAATGCCTTTGTATTAAATATTATGTAGCATTTTGGAGATAATTTTTATCCATCATCTTAAGAATTATATTTGATGTGATATGCCATGATGGTTACTCTTGATTGTGAAATGATTACATATGCATCAATGAAAAGATATGCAGGTCAGTGAGGATATTTATAGTAAGGATTAACTGAGGTGTAACACTTTTCCTTGAGTGGGTAGCACCTTCTCCCAGTGGCCCACATCTAAAGAGATGCTGCTTGCTTCATGCATTCACGTCTTGCTGATGAGCATATCTATCCCTTCCTTCATTACCCAGCTGCAAGGATCATCCGATGGACTCCAGATCAGGATTTTAGGAATCCTCCAGGCATTCGCTGCCAGACTGGGACTGCTGAAGCATACAGCTTTATGGACTGAAAAGCAACTGGGTTCTCAGCCTCTCCAGTGTCTGGACAGTCATTGTTGGACTATCCAGACAATATCATATGCACCAATATTATAAATCTTCTCTGTGACGTATATACTAATTCATTCCTTTTTTTCCTCTAGAGAACCCCAACTGATATGCCTCTTTTCCTCTAACTGTTGCATATGCTTTGATATATCTTGTACTTACTAAGAAAACTTTATAAAATCAATGTGTATCACCTGATGGGCTCTGCATCAAGTACTTTTGCATATATTGTCACTGTTTAGAGCTAGCAATGCCTACATTTATACTCCACTTTACAATACATACTCTATGTTCACTTATTCTTTCAATAAGTAATATATTCACATACAGGCTACTTTACCATGCCCAAGAGTAATAAAATAAAGGGACATAAAATCAATGACTCAGCAAGTTGCAAGCCAGCCTATCTAGACCTGCGAATCTATTTAAATGTACTGGGTATGAATGTTAGGAAGTATTGTGCAGTTCTTTCTTTAGATCAAATGTATGAGTTTAAATGTCTTGCCTTTTTCTGCCTTCCTACCTACCCATCTCCATTCAAATCATCTAGCCCTAATACTTAATAAAATTGGATTTTCTTATATTAGATTCTTTGGAATTAAATATGTGGGCCATGCAATGCCTGAATAAGGAACTTTGTGCGGTAGAGATAAAGATTTAGTTTTTGCACCATTTTTCCGTAATGGAAGCTGATCCGTGTGTGTTGTTTTAGTGCCGCATGGCTGTTTTATCCATCACGCAAACTAGAGTTTGTGATTAGGAGTTAGCAGCCTGCAAACTGAAACCCAACTGGGTTGCCGAAAGGCAGTCAGCTGCAAAAGAAAGCTCAGGCAATTATGGGTTTGAAAGAAAAATAAAAAGCTTTCCCTAGCCACTCAGGATTACATAATCAAATCTGTGTCTGTCAATTGCTAGAGTCGGATCATGGAGTTCATCTATGATTATGTAATCAGAAACTCAGAATATGAAAAACCCATTAAAAATAATACTTGAGAAAATGAACATGGGCATTTTACAGATTTTGAAATTGCTTTTCATAAGTTACCTCCAAATAATTAAATCTAAGGAAGAGAAGAAGCAAGAAAGAAGTAACAGGTACTGTGCTAAGGAGGAAAATAGGCATTTCCATTTTATTGTATCTTCCATGAAATGATGGCTCAGATAATGATAATTTTTTAAAAACCTGGCAAGAGATCTTACCTCCACCACTTGCAGGTGGGAGATCAACAAATGCTGTCTTATAAAACAGTCTCTGCATTGGCTCAAACTCTCCTCCACAGACACACTTCTCCTTTGGTCTTTCTCTTTCCTGTAATGAGTTTTAGTCAACTAACTCTTCCATTTTGCTTGATGCTGATTTTATTTGGTTCTCTGGGTTTTCCCACCTGTCAAAGGCAGGTGTGTAAAGGGTACTCAGGGTAAGATAGAACTTGTTCTGTTTCATATCTCATCAGAAGTTGAACATGTTCATGCCAATAAACCTGGGCAGAAGGCATCTTGTCAGGCTCCCTGCCCTGTAACTTATTGTTGATTCTTGTGCCAAGGAAACCATTATACACAATGTATAGAGCTTACTCTTTTGGTCTAAACAAAATTTTTTATTGTAACCATATTGGCAAAACACTACTGGCATAAATTTTATGTGAGGATAAAAATATGCTAGGAGTGGTGTAAATTTTATATGGATATATAGATTTCAGAATTTGAAACGACAAATTGATGAGATGGCTAGTGAGAGCTGGATTTTCTTCTTTTAAAGGTGATAAAAATAACCCAAGGGCTATAGACTGAGATAAAAATAAATGCACTACATAATGTATTTGATTTAATTTATGATGTTTTTCCTGTGGTTGTTCTTAAAAGACTGGAAAAAAGTGGGGCTATAATGCCAGTGGGCCCTGCTTCCAGCCAGCATAGGTACTATTGATTCCTGACTACCCGACACTCCTCCTCTGGACTGAGGGTAAGAAGTTGAATAAAACCTATAGTCCACTGTCTAGATCCTTCTTCAAGGATAGAATGGGAGTGAGGTCAGCGGACCTCCAGCTGTGATCCTCTTCAAGTTTTTCTTTAGCTTGAGAGGGTTCCTTTATCCTAGGTCATATTTATCCCACTGTATATTTACCCCGTTGAGGTAATAGTCCTATCCTCTCAGGTCAATATGGCATAATGCTGAAGGGCCATTTTGCCTCTAGGATTCCCTGTGTAGTTGACCAAGACTGTTCTTGAGTTTCTCTTGCAGCATATCTGTTCTCTCTGTTTCTTTGCCCCCCCCCCTTTTTTTTATACAGACGTTGCTTACTGCAGATAACTTCCTGCTATGTACTTAAAATGTCAAACCCTTTCCTCATTTTTGCTTCCTTAAAAACACAATCTGGGTCCAGTTCCATACTATGACTTTTTTGAGCCCTATGAAATTTTGCCTTCATAGACTTCTTCCATCATAAGAGCACATTTAAAAGTAGCTTACTACCATATTGACATAAATATGCGTATATAACTATTATATGATAAGACATTATTGTTAGCTCTGAAAGAAACAAATAGGTAACTGTGGTGCCCATTAGTCTCCAGAAGTACATGCTGACCTCCAGGCTCTCTCACTACCTTTGATTCCTCTTAGCTCTTCTCACTCTGCCCTGCTACCCTAACCTCTCGAGCTCATAGACTTCCCTTCCTCTACCTTCTCCTTCCTATATAATCTTATCATTTCAACCATTTGCTCTCTCTTCTCTGTTGGTTCTCTTTGCCCTCTCTCCTCTTTGCTCTCTCTCTTTCCCTTGATTTCTTGCCCCACTCCTCATGGCCCAGTTCAATCTACTGGCCATGTTCAGTCTCTTACTTTCTCTACATGCTATGGACTCTTCCAGATACTTCTTGAACCACCGTACCTTGGAACAGTCATGTCCTCACTTTATTCAATGAAATTCTTCTTGAATATCTATCTCTCTCTCTCTCTTCTGTTAATAAAAGAAATAAAAACACCCACCACAAACTCTTTAATATGCAATGGTTTCTGCCTACAAGATATCCTAATTAAAGGTGGCACAAAGCTTGTGAGAATAAACAACCAATATGATTTCTGACTTAAGGCCCACTCCATGAGATGGACCCATATATGACACTTCTTGGGTAACCAAGAACCTGAGACTAGATAGCCCAGGAACCCAGAGTGAAACCAAATACTACTCTTCTAAAAGCAAAACAAAGCAAAGTAAAGCAAAATATGTAGCAATAAAATGATTCCCAAGGACATTCTGCTATACTCAGATCAGTGCCTTGCTCAGCCATCATCAGAGAGATTTCTACCTGTAGTAGAAGGAAATACATAGAGAGAGACCCACAGCAAGACATTGTGCAGAACCGGGTGGTGGTCGCGCACACCTTTAATCCCAGCACTCGGGAGGCAGAGGCAGGTGGATCTCTGTGACTTCGAGGCCAGCCTGGTCTACAACAGCTAGTTCCAGGACAGAAACCAAAAAAGCTACGGAGAAACCCTGTCTCGAAAAATCTAAAAAAAAAAAAAATAGACATTGTGCAGAGAATGAGAGAGCTTAGAGTCCTCAGTCATAAAAAGGATGTATCTATCATCTCCCATCATAGCTCAGCAAACCCTAAAGAAAAGGAGGCAAAAAAGTGAGTCAGAAGGGATGGAGGACCCCGAGAAAACAAGGCATTCTAAATCAACAGAATCAAATCTCATATGAACTCACAGAGACTGAGACAACATACATTGGACGTGCATGGGTCTGCACCAGATGGCATCCTAGAACTGAAGGAAGTGGATACATAGCTCCATCTCTAACCCAGAAGTAATCTCCAATTGATAACCACTTGAAAATGAAAATTCAGTTTTCTTCAAGGAGGTATCATTGAGGCAGTTGACTATTCTTAAGGGTAGGCTGCAAGCCCAGCAGTAGAGGGCCAACATAAAACAAACTCAATGGCATTTTTGGAGGTTCTTTGGCTCATAATGTATGTCAAGTTTTTTTCTTTTTATTTAAACTTTATGTTTTTATTTTGCATACAAACACACACACATATATTCTCTGTCTTTTGATCCTATAGGTCTCTGTCTATATCTGTTTCTTGCACCTTTTCTTGGGCTTTTTTCTTTTTCTTTTTTTTTTCCTATTCTGAAGTGGTAGTTTTTGTTTTGTTATTATATTGTATTGTATTTTATTATTTTCTCTTAAAAGGCTTTTTTACAATGAGAGACAGAAAGGGGGTGGATTTGGATGGGAGGGGTGGTTGGGAGAAACTGAGAAGAATGGAGGAAGGGGAACTGTAATCAGGACATATTATGTGAGAAAAAATTATTTTTAATAAAAGGAGAAAGAAGAAACAAAGAAAATATTTTTGTGGGCCCCATAATTATGTTGAGTGTATCTAATGAATAGGTCAGTCCTGCCTGTGACAGGGACCTTTGTTCTAACAAGTACAAGACAAATCTGGCAAGATTCTATGTGTTTCTTTCTCTTCCAAACTTCAGTTGTTAGAGCCCCTTTCTCTTTCTCAGGAAATCCAATGTAAGGTTAGTCTTCCTTTTAGAATGGATGATAATGCTAATGTTTGAGGTTTAATTATTTTAATTCTGTAAAGCGGTAGTAGCATGGATGTTTGCTTTTTAAATTTTATTTTTTTTTTAAATTATAAGAGCTTCTTATTTGTGTACACTGTATTGTTGTCATACTCCTATCCCTAGTACCTCTTCTTATCCTCCTCCCTCTCTTTCTGACTCTCCTAAAACTGCAGGATTATGCCTCCAAATCTAAAACCCAAGCTTACTGCTGTAGGTGCTCACAGTAGAAGCTATTTGTATAGCAGTAGGCTAGAGTGCCAATGGCCAGTGGCTAGACCTGCTGCTCCTGAGTGTCAAACTGGAATCAGAAACCTTAGCTCTTTCACCCCTGCTGTTTCTCTTAACTCTTTAGTGACTGGATCTTGCAGCATTCACAGTTTTGGCTCCCATCATCAGCTCTTCCATAATTTCAGCTTCTCGGCTTCTCTATCGCTCATTTTCTCAATATTTCCACTATCCATTGTAGTTTTAGCTCCTTGCAGAGTCTGTTCATGGCCTCTCTCTGAAACTCTTCATTTGTCTCCTACTATTTCAGTTCTGCCCTTGAGTATCTGGCCCTATTCTCTCAAGAATGCTGAGCTGGGTTTTTGTGTTAGACTTCTAAGCTTAGTATAATAGGAGCTCTTAGTTCCTGGGGACTTTCTGGAACTTGCAAAGTACCTCCTTACTCCTGCTTCTGCTACTACTACTGCCACCATTGAGGTCACAAGTTCCGGGCATTTGTCTCCATTTTGCCGTTCTACCCATGCTAAAGCCCACAAGTGAGAAGCAATTACTTGCGAAAAGTCTTTACAAGTGTATGCCTGGGACAAGTATAAAGGTGAGAAGCCTCCTATTATAACCTGAAAGTAATGAAAAATAGTCTGCTTTTATAGAAATCTGCCTACATGGTATGCTGATGTGGGATTTCCCTCTGTACGCTGTGATTACCATTGGTTAATAAAGGAACTGTTTTGGGCCTATAGCAAAGGTAAAGGGGTACAGAGCTAGGTGGGGAAAACTAAACTGAATGATGGGAAAAAGAAGGGCAGAGTCAAAGAGAAGCCATGTAGAGTGCCTGAGCCAGATGGAACTTTAGCCAGTAAGCCAAAGCCACATGGTGACACACAGATTAATAGAAATGGGTTAAATTAATATATAAGATTTAGCCAATAAGGAGCTAGAGCTAATGGGCCAAGCAATGATTTAATTAATACAGTTTCTGTGTATTTGGGGGCTAAAGTAGCCAGGAACCAACATGTGGCCCTCTCCTCCAACAGAATACAGAATGTGGTACCAACCACCATAAGTCTACATGTGCACAACATCTAGTTTCTGTGATCGCAAGCCTCACTCAGCCAGGCACAAACCTTATATTGCAACAAGCACAGACTTTTGGCTGAGTCACTCAAGAGGTAATTCCCTTCCGGCTCTGAGTGAGACAGCTATAGATAGGGTAAGGCCATCTAGATTTCATCCATGCTCCTCTTGCCTAGAGTAGAGCCTTACATAGCTGCTCCAAGTTTCTGGTCATGCTTTCAGCAATAGTTATGTTTGCAATGTACCTTGCAGATGGACTATTGTTTCCCAGAGGTGACTGTGAAATATTCAAAGCAGCTTAGATGTCATAATGACTGACTCTGCCTGCCATTTGCCAAAAGAGGAACTGTTCTATTGGTTGATGGGTCTCCATTAAAGGCAGCTAAGCATAAGGGAAAGGCCTGGCAGCTTCCACTCTAAGGATCAAATTGGTCTGCATCCAAAATTTTGGCTTATTTCAAAGCAAAGTAAACATTCAAAGATGCTTATAATGAAGACCTATCATTAACAATGCAATTGTTAATATTATTTAATTGTGATTGACTCTTACCCAAATATTCCTAGGGGATTGTTGGGGATTTCTCATTTCTCTGAAGGGATTCTCCTTTTCGGTGTAAAATGGAGTTTGGGCCATGTATCTGCCATTTGATATCTTGTAGGTTTACAGACACAAAGAAGCAGTTCTGTGATCAGGCAAACTGTACTTTTACTAGAACTGTCTCATGATGCCAGAACACAGAGACAGAGTGAATGATACCTTGTGGGAAGAAAGTATCAGGGCTAAGTTAAGTTACCAGGCTGACCATGCTCCCTCCCACACATTTATTTTTGGCCACATCTATACAACCCGATTTGTGGAAGCCCAAGAAGCCTGAGTTGAACTGGGAAGAGAAGTAGTCATCCTTTCTCAGAGACTGCTTGTGGTGAATAAAATGCTCAGCTCATTTACCCTATGCACACTGCATACCGGACCCATGTGACCAGGGTTATGGTTCCCCCCTATGAGCCTCTGTCTGGAGACAAACATTTTCTGGAAGGCCAGTTCTATGGAGACCTTGTCATAAACAGGCTTATTAGGCAGACAATGGGATGTGAGGAGAACTCAGAAGGGGGAAAATGTAAGGGTCAGTAAGTGGTAATTTCAAACAAGCATCTTTGCCAAAATGAAATAATTACTGTATCTAGATAAAGCAGACTAAGTTGGAACAAGCAAATGTTCTTGGCAGGAAGTCGATCACATGCTGCACAATTCAATTTATGGGCAGCTACAGACAGCTTTAAAATATTCTTTTGGCTTAATGTGATGTTGAATTATTGAACCCCTTTTTGTTAAACATTTATTAACAATCCAAAAATACCAATAAGTGGATCACCGGTTTATTTGTCTTATTCTTAAATAATCCTTCTTACTTTCTGTCAACTTCACCTTTCAGAAGTGTCATTACTGCATTTCTCAAAACACTGGGGAGCTGAATTCCTTTTGTGTGATACATGACTAGACATCTGACTTTTTTCCTTTGCCAGTAGGGCTACTAGTGTTAGGTGACCTTGAAAGAGATTGCAACCAACATTTAACAGAAATCTCTCATATCCATGAACAAAATGTCTTTCTTGATTCCTCCAATCTGGTTATTCCTTTGTCTTCTCATTTGGACTTCTTGAGTAGGTTGTACTCTGCTTTAACGCTTGCATTCCCCCTTCATCTCACTGGAAACTGGCTCCTTCTGCTATTACCGATGGAAACTGTATTTGCCAAGGTCAGTACTGTCACTGGCCAATGTCATCCTCTCCTCACCTAAGTGCTGCTAATTCCCAAAACTATATTTTAGGCCCAAACATAGCCTAAAATGTAAGGTTTATATTTTCAGTGTCCTGCAGGCATCTTCTGTTGAATATCTCACAGGCAATTCTACTCTGTGTGCCTGAAATGAAACTCACCTTCCCCCATCCCAAACCCATTCCATTTGATTTCTACTCTGTTACCCAGTTAAAAAGACATGTCTTATTCCTGTCTTAGATTTACCTCCCACATCTAGGATATCTCTTAGGCTGCTTGGCTTTTTCTTTGTATCCGTCCTTCCTAATTCATCCCTACTAACAGTCTCCCACACTCAACTTCTAGATTATTACAATAGTTTTGTAATTGACCTCTGATATTTCCCCTCCAATCTACCCTCCTTGCTGCCACCAGGGAAGTCTCCAAATAATGATACCTGACCTTATCACTCCTCTGGTTTAAGCTTCAAATCTTAAATAAAACACAACTACCTAATATGGCATATGACCTTATCTTGCTGACTTTTCCAGTCTTACCTTTGAAAAGGTTTTATTCTTCCATTTAGACAATTCTTGCTTTTTATATTCTGCATATTCTATCTGTTTTCTCAAGAAATCCTTTCATTCTCTATGCCTTCCTGGTTCGCATAATTTGACCTGTGTTGAAGGTTTATTATAGTCTTTTCCCCACTCATAGGGTAAGTTAAAAAAAAACTCTTTTTAAAAGCCTCTATATATTATAACAGTTGTGAAGATACTTCTCTGTCAAGTCCATTTTCATTATAATTCTTTTTATCTCTATTTATCACTCAGTCCATGGACTGTAGAAGCCTTACAGTTAAAAATAACACCCACATGCTCATAGTTTTCCTCATCTTCTAGTACAATCGTTAGTAAATACATGAGTGTTTACTAAGTGCTTAGTAGATAAGCTAATGATGACAATATCCACTGATCTTGCAAGAGCATTATATTATGTATACACAGTTTTCAATTTATTATTCTCACATTTATTGTGGAAGTTCTTATTAAACATTTCCAACGTATTGAACTGTTAGAGTCAGATTTAGATAAAATGAAAGCTATGCTGAAGGGCAAGAGTACAGTTGAGTAGGTGAGCGTTTAGGTTTTACACAGTTCTAGCTTTGTTGTATCGTTCCCTTACGGGAGTTCTAGGGATTAACCTGAGGTGGCCAGTATTGGATGATAGTGCCTTCCTCTACTGTGCCATCTCACCAACTCATCGTCAAATATGCACATAAATACACATTTCTCTTCTCTATGCTTTGGTTCATGCATGGGTTAAAAAGATCCCTACATGCCTGGATTTAAAAATATTTTTTTTCCTATGACTAATGCTGTGACAAAATAATCAATTGTTTTATTCATATGAAGAAATCACAACTTTGACTTATTTTGAGTCAGTGGCAAATAGTGACAAAGAATCCTTTTCTCAGATGATTAAGAAATAACTATGCCAAAAATTCAATGTAATTTCTTTTCCCAAATAAGGGTAAAAACTCGATTTGTCTATTGGTCAAACAGTTATTGAAGACCTACTTTGTTCAATATGGTTTAAATGTTTAAATGTGAAATGTCCCACCTATGCTCATATTTTTGAACATTTTGTCCCAAACTGTTGGTGCCAATGTGGGAAGATATGGAACTTCTGTGAAACTTGCTGGGAAAAGTGGGTCACTGGTAGTGGGTAACCAGGGTTCTAGCTAAGCTCTGACTGTGTTCTCTATGTGTCTTAAAATTCAGAGTGAAGCTTAATTTAAAAGTAATAGACCAGGTTGCTTGAGAAAATTGCAAGGCGGCATAACATCTGAGCTGTGGCATGGTTTCTGCTAACATCTCTTAGTTAACGTGTGTATGTGTGCCTATGGGGGGGGGGAAGAGGGAGAGAAGGAGGAAGAAAAGCTATAATAACAACAACAATATACAATTTGGCAAGGAAAAGAGCTTGGGTGGGTGAAAATTGAAGAGAGGGTAGATAATGCAAAGTGGTTGTAATTTTTAAAGAGATTGGTGAAATTAAAGAAAAGCCTCACATTTTATATCCATGCAGTAGGAGAGTTTCCTTAATGGCAATATCCAACCCATGCTTCAGGACAAAACTTTATAAATTTGGTCGCAAAAGGTTAATTTAGAAAGTTATTTGTAAAAGAAAGAGAGCATCTGGAGCATCCTGCTCCAACAGGACTATGGAGGGAAGTTTCCCCAGGTTTCACCAAGCAGGTACTCAGAGGCAGCTGCAGCTGTAGTCTAAGGGGACCAAGCTTCAGTTCTGCTGGCAGCAGACCTTGATGCCATTGTCTATGTAGTGCTGACTTTGCAAGCATATAGAGTGCAGGAGTTATAGAATCATGGAGGTTTGAACCGAGCTTGCAGAAAGCTGCTGAGGTCAGACAATGTATAGCATCTTCAGAGTCTCAGCATGGAGCTCATGAGTGAGCTGTGAAGGTGAAGCCTGGATTGCAGTGCAGAGCTCATTTCAAAGATGCTGTGAGGCATCTGCTGAAGAAAACAGTAGGGATAGAATGGAGCTGGTGTAAGAGAGAGTACATGTGTTGTATAGAACATAACAAGAAGTACATACTACCCAAGCCTAGAGCAAGATGATGCCATCCAAATTCCCAGGAACAAGACCAATCTTGGCAGAACTTGTTGTTTTTCCTGTTGGGGATTAGTTTTTCTTTGCTTGAGTTATTCTTTGATATGCCATTCTTCCTTTCTTTTGAGATGGAGATGGTTATTCTGTGACTTGGGACTTTTGAACACTTTAAACTTTTAAGAGAATGGGATCTTTTGAAGCACTGATGCATTTTATATTGTGAGACGGCCACACATACTTGGTACATAATGCATTTGTAATGTCCCACATAGCCTCTTGTGTATTGAAGTCCATGAGCCTTGAGGAAGGGGAAGAGGGCCAATGGGGATAATTTTCTATTTTCCTTCTTCTATTTTAAATTTCTGTTTTGCTGTTATTACATCAACTAAATGGGGTGGGGGCAACATAGCTCACCCTGATTGTACATAAATCCCAACCAACCAACAGTTATATCCATGTCTATGTCCCAATATAGAATGAGTAATTGCCGTTGTTTCTGAGATCATGCCCAGAGATAAGTGACCCTCATCAGCAGAAAAACGGCTACAAATGAACAGGAGTGGGAAATCTAAGCCTCGTGCCAGAAATGTCATATTAACTATTGGAGACCAAGGGAGGGAAATAATTTGGAAGGCTGGCTAGCAGAACCCAAGGACAATCCGGGCCTTCCCCCAAATCAATGTACTTTCACCTCTGTGTCCCCACATTACTCAAGGAATACCCTTTTTCTCATTTGTCAATAAGTTGTGCACACCTCTGTGTGTATGTGCGTGTATATGTAGGATAGATTTTCTTTGATTTAATGTTTTCATACATAAGTATTGCTCCTTCTTCAAGTTCCCCATGTCCCTGTAATGATCCTCTCTTAAAATCATTACCTCTTCTACACACACACACACACGCACGCACACACACACACACACACACACACACACACACACACACACACACAGAGTACCCTGTCAAGTGTTGCCCTTATTTTCATGTGCTTAGGGCTAACTCACTTAGGATTAGTATCTTGTTTGGAATAACTCACAGAGCTTGTCTGTTTAGAAATTTGCTGCATCTGCTATAGACACTACATCCACCATGAATATTGATTTTTTTCTTTCCGTCCTTCTCTTATTAAAAATTCAGATTATTGATAAAACCTATGATTGCCTCTGTTTGTTGCAGGATTGCTTCCTGGATGTATGGTAGGGGTGGTAGAAGAAGGATCTAGCATTCTAAATATTTACATGAGGATCAGAGAGGCAAAACTAAGAAATTGTCAAAATAAGTCTACCCGCAAGGAGGGAGAAGTTTTTCCTCCAAAGTGAATTATCATTGGGGTAATGAATGATTCTCTATAGATTCTTTTATTGAATCCACATATCATTAAGCTCTTATACTTACTTTTACACTGAAATGGTTTATTAAAGTCAAGAATAGTCAGTAAATTGTCAAATCTATGGGCTAATTTTCAGCCCTCATTGTGTTTGTGTTTTTAGCACATTGTGTTTGTGTTATGGAGGATTAATCTCTCATCCATGGAACCTGTTATTCATCTGCCTATTAAGATACAATTCTATCCTATTTTATGTTTAGAGAGTATATCAGTCAGTTTTCTATCACTAAGAAATATCTATAATGATCAAAGTATAAAGAGAAAAAACTTTGAGTTTGCAGTACTGGATATCAGTTATAATAGTTTTTATTTTTAATTCATTTTTTTTCATAATTGGTTTTATCCCATTTATTTTGGGATTATATTGAGTCCAAAAACTGTGATGGAGGCTCATGGTGGAGAAAAATCACCTATTTTTAGCTGGAGGACAAAAGGCAGAAAGATGAAGTTTCTGGTGTCTTAGTATTCTTTTCAAGGATTGCTTTGTTTGTGTAGAAGTTTTTCAACAAGGAACCACATTTTGTACATTTTAACTTCACTCATTCGGTAATCTCATCTAGTAATATGGCTTTATCCACCATGTACATGTTGTCTGCTAATGCTTTTTTTCTTCTTTATCTAAGGTTCTTTCCACAACTCAGAATCAAATGGCTAGTGACCTAATATTCATTTCTCCCATTTTAGTAATTGATAATTATGGTTGCTCATACCGAAAATGCTTACTACCATCTCTAACTACTTTTCCCCATACTCCAGATTAATTAGGCATAAAATCCCGTGCTTACATTAAAATGTATATCCAGAAACTTACACCCTTTCGGCATCACTATTACTATTCTTTTGACCCTAGGAAACACCCATTTTCATCTAGATTAGCTTTTAAATGTCAAATCTAAGACTCCAAATATTTTTTTTTGATAAGTCAGAGTGTATTCAGAGATAATAAATAAAAAGAACCACACATGGCTATGTATTTTTTCAGTATGTGCTATATACTTTATTATCTGACTTTTATTTATTCCCTGTTTAATTTATTGGATTTCCAGATAAAAGACACTGAGGCTCAGAGAAGTTAGATACCCTTTGTCAGATTCTATGAGTAGTAAATTCACCTAAATGTTTCAAAAGATCTTTTCAGACATCTCCCTGTTTTCTGACTCTCTGATTTACACCCTTATTGCAATCAATGCAACATCAGTAGAGCCTAAGTAAAGTCACTGTAGTCTTGAGGTCAGAATTACCTTAGTGGCTGAGCAATTTGACCCAAATGGCTCATGCAACATTAACTAGGAAGCCTTCACCCCTGTTATTATATAGAACACTTATTACTTGATAATTCTATTGGGTATTAAATGAACAAAAGAGCTTCAACTATGAACCTGTCTCCACAATGACTATTTTAACTGCATGATATTGATCAAAGAAAGGGGAGGATACACAAATAATTTTTAAAATACACTTTTGTGCTATGATTTGTGGAAGTCAGATATGTTTCATTGGAGGCCAAAAGGTTGAAGAGTACCGAACCTTGGCAGATAGAGGCTGGAGGAACTGTATAAACAGCGTCATTGCCAACTAATTAGACAATTCGGAGACTAAACCACTATACTTGTATACTTTGTATACTTGGGGTCCATTTCAATCTTGAAATTGAACATATTGTTGTAGAAAGTGTCATAGAGGTCAAGAACATCCTGATGAGTAGAAGGAGCCTGGATAAAAATTCGCTAAACTTAGCACATTCACAAAAGCCAGTTTGGGTCCTTAGATTCACAGAAAAGTGATGGCTAAGAAAGCAATTATGCACATCATCATTGTACTCACCAATATTTGGTAATACCGAAAGGAACACAAAAGAAATAAGAGTTCCCAAAGGAGACATTTAATGAACTGCCAAATGTGAGAGCTGAACTTGGATTTATAGGACATTCCCATTATTGGATGTTAAGCTCATAGGCAGAGTGAAGATAATGGCCCATGTATCCAACATGATGGCGTTAAATAGAACCCAAAACATGTGGAAAATGAGTTAGCAGACAGAAGATCTGGAAGCAATTATTGGAACAAATGATTTCAGAAGATTAGAAAATTAAGCATATAGCTAGAAAAGAAAAAAAAGAATAGATCATTGGTGACAGAATCACAGATTTTAATCAGGATATTACTTAAGTGATGTATTCACATTAGTAGGAAAGAAGGCTAAGAATTGCTTTTCTCTTCTTTTTGATTTATAATGCAACCAAAATTGATTTCTGAATAAACTCCCCAAAGAGACAAGCCTGATAAGATTAATATTGAGGTCGTTTACTGACATCAGAAAAAATATTGCTAATTGTTTCCTTGTATGGTACTAGTGAGAGAGAAAAACCTTGTGGATGATTAGCTTTCAATAAAAGGAAGGCCATTGGATTTAAAGTGACAGTTTCATTCTTTGTCTTTAGCAATAAAGCAAAAATTGCATGGAAGGAAGCAGCTGCGGATGTCTGTAGCAAATAAAGTGGAAAACATGAATATAGTTTAATAGTTATAATGACGCTGGCTGCTACAATTCAATCCAATACATATTTATTGGGCATCAACTGTGTGATAGGCATCATGTTAGAGGCACCAGGGGATATAGAAATGACACAGCTCTTGCTTGAAGCTGCTTACAATTATACTAATGGTAGGGATAATAGCAAAAACAGTCATATCTGTAGATTTTACATATGACCCTAGGAGTACAAGTTATTTCTACTACACGGGCTAAAAGCAGAGTGTAGTTTATGAGGAAGAGGTGTTTCTTTCTACTGAGTTCAGTTTGGGGCCTATCGGGACCAGTAGGGAAAACAATAAGGAGGAATTATTTTGCAGTGGTGTACACATTGACTGGACAATAGTATTGGTACAGAGGTCCCATGAGAATGCCTAGGAAGGTTGCTGTTTGTCAGTTGTCAGGGGCATCACTATGTTCTCCAGTCATTTATTTGAGGGAGTAGGTCTTGGGATTGTTGTGTTTGTGATTGACTTTCCCTCTTACTTGTAATCAAGATCAAGGGTTGGTTGACTGATTGGAAGATTGTTTCCTAAGAAGTCTTTCTGAAGCCTTTGGTTTTCTTTATTTCCTTTTCTTTTAGCACGGTTGTGTCTCCAATCCTTCATTCTATAAATGCTTAGGACATAGGGTGTGCTGGGTGTAATACGATGCACAGAGCAAAAGGACTCCAGAAATACTGACCTGTGCAAATTTCCAGTCATTTAAATTTAAATGTCCAGTCATTTAAAATTAATTTTTATCAATGTCTTCAAATAGATCTTCAGACAGGTCACCGAATAAACAAATTCGTTGTGTCAATACCATGGACAGTTTGCTATATGCATATGAAGAAGTCACTGTATAGGAAGTAATCAAGTGAGTCTTTTTCTTTTTTGCTTAGGGGGAAGTAGGATGTGATAAGCTAGAAAAAAATAAGCTGAAGAAAAACTCAAAGAAGACTACAGGATAAGCTGTCCCTGAAGGATTCGGAAAAGAAGAGTGTTGAGAATAAGAGGAAATGTCAAAGGAGAAGAGATTGTAGGGTGGCAGCGGTGATCTTATTGATAGATAAGCAGTCATTTTCAGTATATAGCACAGTCTGGGTTCAATAAAGGAAGTTCAGGGAGAAAGGAAAAGAGAAAAGGTATCAATTGCACAAAGAATAAATAAAAGATAAGGAATGCTTGATTATTTTGGTATCCATAGACTAAGGCCCTAAGGCTGATAAAAAAAAATTACTAGGTTTCCATGGGAAGCAAGGACACGAATATAAGGCTCACACACAAATATTTGAGGCAGCTCCAGTGATATTCTGCTTCAACTTACCAATAATATGATTCATGTATGACAGCTTTTATTCATTTGGAGCATTATGCAAGTTATCAAAACCCCTAATATAATGGACAATGTTCCTTGATTGCAGCAAGAAATATGTCTTTTCTCCCAGGCAGAAAAGTCACCCCATACTGTGAAGCAGTTCACAGGAGTCGAGAGAGAAGATTATAAATTGCACTTTTGAACCTGGCCTCGAAGCACCCATGCAGGCAGCTGGGATAGGCCAAAGAAAACAGGAGTTCAACACAGGAGAATAATGATAAAAAATATCGTTTGCAAGTCTTCTCTGTCAATAACAAAGCTCATCTTTTTTTGTGCCAGCAAGACATTGCAGGCAGCCCACATTTCAAATTCAGTTAATCTCAAAATAATTCAAAAATCAAAGAGCTTATTCAACCATCAAGATATATCAGATTGATTCACTGCGTACTCATCGTGGAGACTGTGTTTGTAAGGAGGGGAAGGGAAGAATCCAATATCAGAATCAGTCAAAGTAGTGCTAGTTTTTGTTCAGTTTAAATTGTTTTCAGACCACACAACTGTGCTCTGAATACTAAGAAATATTGCCAAAGAAGAGTTGATGATGACATCATTTACATTCTCAACTGGGAGTAACGGATGTCCCCTGATTTCTCCAATTAAGTGATCCTTGCTTCTTTCTCACAGTGGTATATTTGTATCTCAATCGTTTTCCCTTTTAGTTGTTAATTTCACACCTTATCCTGCTAAGGCTGCTTTGACCCACTCTGATAGGAAAGTTAGCAGATAACTGGGCAGAGGCATTGGGTTTCTAACTTGTTCTAAAGTTGTCGTCATTATTCTATTGGGCATTCTGGCACTTTGGCTTCTTGCCAGTTTTCCTCTCTCCAGACTCTCAAATGTCTTTTTCTCAATAGAGAGGAAGGGGCTTGAGTTCTGTAACCCTTGGAGCTCTAGCTCCTTTATCTGTGAAAATAGGGGTAATGGCATACCTTGAAGGAAGGCTCTTCTAGCTATTAACTATCTATCCATATGTGAAATGTATCTTTACTAATTTTAAGGAAGAGGATATGCCACTTAAGAATGGTGAAGGTTTACTAAAGTGATGGTTACAGGTTCTCCTTAACCCCACATAAAGAATTACTGGCAACTGGGGAAAGCTGAGAATAGGAGAAATAATCTTCCCCAGGGAAGAACACATTAATTTGTTATCCAATACCAATGTCCAGCCTTGAAATCATACATAGGAGTAACATTATACAGATATAACAGGTTCTGTTTAAGAATATATATACATGTATACATGAACCAGCAATTAAAGAAAAAAGAGAGGCCATAAATTTGAAAGAAAAAAAGAGGTGTACATGAGAGGGTTTGTAAAACGAATAAAGAAGAGGGGAGCTGATATGTCACAATCTCAAAAATAAAAGAATGGCAAATGATTTTGCTCAAGGTCACAGTTCTGTGCATGGCAGAGTTGCCAGTTGCCAGCTTTGGCTTTGTAACTGTACTCATTATCCTTTTTATCCGTACACTTATTGAAGCTAAAAAAGGAAGTGAGCTAAGATAGCTGACCTCCTTAGAAGATATATTGAATAGGGAATGTCTGTGACCATTGGGTGCTCCTTGTTTAAATTTGATGTAAGACCCAGAAAACCAACATGATCCAGGAGTTATGCAAACATTTTCCTGCTCTGAAATGAACCCTGAGGGTGAAGATTGTCTGCTTCAACTTATTTTTATATAATGCAGATCCATATGTCTATCCACGGTCTGAAGATCCAAACTATGAGGCTTACCTTGTTTCTGTAAATTTGGTATCCCAACTGTTTTGAAAGCACAGTGTCATCTGTTATACAAGGCATTTTGTGTTCTTCATTAATCCAGCTTGGAGTGAATGTGCCATTGTTTCACTACAGGTGGCTTAGTATGTTTGATTAGTAGCTGCTGCCCTAGCTAGATCGTGCTGTGGATGTGGTTTATTGTGTAAACTCCTCTATCCTCTTTCTGAAAACCTAAAAGATATTCTAAATTCTAAGCTACTTAGGAACCTAAGAGTTTTAGGAAATTTATTATGACCTTATGAATACATGTGTAGTGCCTTCGAAGGTTCAAATACATTCTTAGCTGTAGGGATTGCAACTGGAAATGAGAACAATGAGAATGCAGCTAACAAGCATAGAGCTCTTTACATGTTCCAAATGCTTACTTGAAATCATGTATCTACTCTAAATTATTACCAGGTAATGACTGGAATAATGCTGCTAATTATTTCTAGAACCTTTTGTAGTGGGTGCTATTGTAAGGCATGATTCCTGCCCTCGGGGAGCATGTAGCCCCAGGATAAAAAAACCTCATATGTATGTGAGTGATGCTAAGAGAATAACAAAATTATAGGAGGAAAACTCATGCACTTAAGCTGGTCATAGACCCTCTATGTTAATAATATTAATAATGTAAATATGTTATTAACATAGACCCATATGTTAATAATGGAGTTTAAAATGGCTGAGAATAAAGAAAAGAGGACTTGGCAAGTGTGAAAAAGCCTAGGAAAGAAGTTAACAGTTAACTCAACAGGCCACAGGCATCCAGGTACAACATATAGTGGCATGTGGCAGCTAACATTGTAAATTGGAATCTGAGATGATGTTACTTACAACAGAGTCCTGCTTGTGAGCTTTTAATGCTATATTATAAGCAATGGTGACAATTAAGAGCTTATTAGACAGGACAGTGTGTTAACTTTCAAAAGGTTGGTGAGGGGACATTTTGAGATGTAGCATTTCATGTTTGTCAGCAACTCCTTCTGAAGGTATGACAAGAGGTGAAAGGGACAGGAGCCCTTCCACCTAAGGCCCGATAATTGATGCCCAAACGCTGCAATTGAGGGTGGCTTTCCTCACGAGTACATCAAAGAGAGCAATGCCAGGCTGCATTGCTACCGTCAAGTTTTAAAAAGTGGGAGAGAGTCCAACCTGATGTAGTACCTGCCTGTTCCCAGTACAACTTCCTTTTTAATGGCTCATACTTAATGTGAGACCTGATTTATGCTATTTCGGTGACTATCAATTACAGATCTTCGCTGGCATCTGGCCATGCTGCCTGCCCTCCCTTGGCAGTAATTGATGGGCTGAAGCAATTAAGTGGATGTGCTACATCACAACCATCATTCCCATAACCAAGAAGACATGAACACACAAAACATCCTCAAACCTTTATTGATAATTCTCATGAGCTGTCCAGACAGGGCCTATTTATATATTTGGTGCCCTCATTTCTCTATTCTCCCTAGGGTTAGATGTTGCAGCTGGTCGGGCCATTAGCCCCTTGTCCCTGCTGGTGGATTCTGGCTTGCAGCCTGCTTGGCTGTCAGCAGAGAAGACTCAAGAACACAGGGAGTAGTAGAGTAGGGCAGGTAGGAGGGGGAATCTGAGAATAAGCAATTCCTGCATGGTGAGCCCGAGACATTGCCTCTGACCTGACTGTATGCTAAATGATCATGCAGCTCTAGGCTGATGGAGGGGGAAACAAGAGCAATTATAATATTAGTAGCAATTACTGCTGCTGTGGCTTGAATGTGACCTATAGATTTAATTTGTTGGAAATGAAACACAGAAAAAATGTGTTAAGGTATTATAACTGTAGCCTTTTGGAGGAAATTAAATGAAATCATGCCTGTGTAGCCCCCATAATGAAAAATGGGTGTTTTATAAGAAGAAAGACCCAAGCTAACGTGTTGGCCCTGCCTCTCTGTGTGATATTTTCTGCCATGATACGCTGCCGTGACAAGGCTGTCTCCTGTTGCTAAGCAGATGCCAGTGCCATGCTTTAGCACGTTCCAGCTTCCAAATCTTAGAGCCAAGTAAACTTCTATATGTCATTTGGTTTTAGGTATTTTACTCTAACAACAGAAAGTGGAAGAAAATTTTGTTATAATGATTACAATAACAATGTGTATTACTTGAATGTTTATGCTGTGCCAGGGTCTTTATATTCATTATTTTGCTAATGGGTGCTAGCCTGAAATCATGAGTCATCACGCCTGTTTCCCCAGCACTAAACAGCTGAATTGTTGCAGTACCTAGATTTGGTTTCCTCTACTTCTGTCCAAAGCATATGGTCTTTTCACTATACTTTATGGTACATTTGGGAGCGTGTCATATAGTGGAGGTGATGTACTTAGAATTCTCTGTGAGCAAGAGAAGATTGAGGGAAGGCCTGGCCAGATGGCTGGCCTCAGCATCAGGCTCTAAGGAACGCTGATACAATGTCAACAACAATATTGGAGACAAAGAACAGTTAATTCAGTGAGCCCCTCTACTATTGGCGCCACATCCTGTAGAGGAGACTTTGAAAAGCAAAGAAAGAAAAGAAAACCACCTCTTACTAGATTGAAGATATACCTATTGAGTAATTTCAAAATGCACATATGAGTTGGATGAAGCACCAGAACTGTCAGGACAGCCCCTAAAGTGACAATGGCAGTCGGTTGCAAACATGAAAGAGAAAAATATGTGGTCTACTGTTGTGTGCCAAGAATGAGTAAATTATTTTAGCTCATAAATTTTAAATAGATTTACTCTGCCTTACAGTATTTCTGGTTCAGAAATAGCATGCAATAAATCCATGGGCTTGACTTTAAAACAGTGTTAATTTTGATAATAAGAAACCACAAGAACTCAGTTAATGTTCATTTTATTTATCTGTTCTATTTTTCTTCTATTTGCCTTGTGGCCACTGGCCTCTTTCCTTGACCATTTTAATTCCCCTTTCCCTCTTCTTACATCCTGTCTCTGTAGTCATAGCAACTTACCTCAGTACTGCAGCCCCATTAATATTAGCACTGTAGACCCTACCCAATACTTTATGTGAATGACCTTTGCCATCTCTGTTCTGGTATCTGGCACCATTCTTTGTCACAGCAGCAGACAGTCTGTCCTGTCTAAGTCTTCAAGAAGATAAAAGACTGTCTTATGAAAAATAGATGTGTTCTGGGTAAGGGCCACTGGGCGCTCCAATAGTATTCTGCTCCTCACAGAGCAAGGCTCTACTGATAGATAGGGATACATGTGGCTTCTTCACTGCTTAAAATTAATTCATGTTTCTTAATATCTTCTTGCCATTACTTTATTCTCATTCTAATCCCCCTAGAAATCTTCCTTTGCCAGTCAATGATGCTATAAAACTTTTTTAGACACCAATCCCAAAAAAGCTGCAAAAATTTAAAAATGTTGACATGGCTACATAGTTATTGGTATTTGATCAATATTAGCAACCTAGTGCTACCCTGAGTCACTGAGTGACACCAAGGGATAGTGTCTTAGGGTGTCTATTGTTGCAACAAAATACCATGACCAAGGCAAATTGGGGAAGAAAGGGTGTACTTGGCTTATGCTTCCACATCATATAGTCTATTACTGAAGGAAGTCAGGACAGGGACTCAAACAGGGCAGGAACCTGGAGAAAGGAGCAGATGCACAGGCCACAGAGTGGTGCTGTTTACTGATGTGGGAGTGTCATATATCAATCTGTTGATTTCATTGGTTAAGTAATAAACACACTGCTTGGCCTCATAGGTTAAAGCATTGGTGGGAGGAGTAAACAATAGAATTCTGGGCGGAAGAGGAAGTGAGGTCAGACTCTGCTCTGCTCCCGGAGAGACCCAACAGCTCTGCTCTCTGGAGCAGAGACACCAGGATGGACGGAAGCTAGACTCTTCCCAGTAAGCGCACCTTGGGGTGCTTACACACATCATTAGAAATGGGCTAGTCCAGGTGCAAGAATTAGCCTGTAAGGGCTAGAGTTCATGGGCCAAGCAGTTCTTAAATGAATACAGTTTGTGTGTTGTTATTTCGGGCATGAGATAGCCAAGTGGCCAGGGTGTTGGAGACGCAGACCCGCCGCTCCTTATTTCAACAGCTTACTGGTTTGAACATCATGGCTTGCTCAACCTGATTTTTTATAGAACCCAGGACTACCAGCCCAGAGATAGAACTGCTCACAGTGGACTGAGCCCTCCCCCATCAATCACTGATTAAGAAAATGCTCTATAGGTTTGCTGATAGCCTGATCTTTTACAGGAACTTTCTGAGTTGAGGTTCTTTCCTCTCAAATGACTTTAGTTTGTGTCAAGTTGATATAAAACCAAAGTTTGCAAAGAACCCGTGTATTGCAAAAAATAAAAATCAAGGCTAGTACCATACATGTTTAGAGTTAAAAATGGTTCTTAGAAATACCTAAATTCCTCTCAACTGATCAGGAGATGGCAATCCGGAGAAGAAGGATTTTCTAAACTTACATATTCAGTTATTTTGTGGCCCCCAAACTCTGATATCTTAGCTCCAAGAGGATTGCTATTTCCACTCTCTCATAAGCATCTGAATGGAATTGCATGGAACTATTTCTGTGACCAGCAGTTATTAAAACACAAAGTCCCCTGGATCTTCTTTATACTTGTGCACTCTATTCTCCTAAGGTCAGATTGTGATCTAAGTAACTCACTGATCTAGCTAGAAAATGACTTTGCTATTGAGGATTGTTCTAGAATTCAAGTATATAGGATTCAGACCAATATAACTCTTCTTTGCTTTTAAACTGTCATCCCTTAATAAAAGAGAGTGGGGGTGGTTTAAACACAAATTGTTTGCTGGTATTTGCAATATTAATGAAATAGGAAAAAAAGCAATATTAATAAAGGCAGTGGCAGTGTGGACAGGGTCCTGGCTCCATGCTTATTGATTTGTCTCTAAGACCCTGCAGATAATAGGGGAAATGGTATTATCTGACATGGGCTTGTTGCATTGTTGAGGGTCTTTGTTCTGGGTACTTTTCTCTATTGTGTTGTAGGCTATAATATTGACTTTGAGAATCATGGTTGGTTATTTTCCAACCAGCATACTTAAAAATATTACAAGATGTGTATTTGACCTGTTAGGCTTGTTGAATTGGATAGAGACAGGATTTGTTCTTGTACTGGGTCTCTACTCTTCCACAGACTGACTCATTCTGCATACTTAAAAATGGTGTGTGTGTGTGTGTGTGTGTGTGTGTGTGTGTGTGTGTGTTTGTGTTGTTTGCTGCATGCCAGCAGATGTGTGTGAGGTGTACACAAGCAGAAACCAGAGCAGGACATACTGTGTCTACCTCAATCATTTTTTCCTCCTTTGTTATATTGAGACATTTATTTTTGAACCAGAAGCTTGTAGTTGTGGCTGGCCAGTGAGCTCTTGAAGTTTTCCTCTCTCTGTTCTCAATGATGGGGTTTCAGCCATGCACAGCAATGCATAGTCTTATATGTGTGTCCTGGGGATTTGAACTCAGGTACTCATGCTTGTAGAACAAGTGCTCTTACTCAATGAACTATCTTCCCACACCCTCATCCACTATATTAAAAAGTGTTTGTTTTAAAATTAAAATAAAGAGCAATATATTTCATTTCTTTGTTTTTGTTGTAAACATTATCATAGCATAGTATGTGTGTGTGTACATGTATATGTGTATGTCTGTATAAGTACATTAGTAGGTTCATGTGCATATGTATGCTTGTGTGAGCAGAGGCCAGAGATGATAGTTAGTGGGTGTCTTTATCACTACCTTATTTATTTTTTCCATGTTCATTTCATTTCATTTTTACTTTGTGTTTGTGCACATACACACACAATTTGCAGAATTCATTTGGTGTTGCTTGTATGTATATGCTTGAGCACTGACTGCTTGGCATTAAACAACCAATTAAGGGGCTCACCCATGGGGAAGACTCTTTCTCTCTGTCCCAGAATTAATTTGCCTGTAGCTCTTCATCTAAGGGTGAGGCCTATTGAGATTTCCTGTCAGTGTTGCCATGTCACCTGGTATCGTTTTTGTTCGAGCTTTTCAGAAGTATCTTGATTCTTTGAGATTTTATTTTTATCACATCCATCCCCTCATCTTCTCCCACATCTAGCTACCATTCCACACCTATCCAACTTTGTGTTTTCATCCTTTTTAAAGTGATAAAGTCTCATTAGTTCTACCTATATAGAACTACCTCTTAAGTTTCGGGCCACCCACTGGAGCATGTTAAGTTTATCAGTGCCACAGCTTAAAACAAACAAACAAACAAAAACAACTAGTTGTGCTTCTGCTGGCTGCTATTAATTACCAATAATTCTGTAGCTAATGGTGAGACAATAAGCATGGTCACTCACTCACTGAACTTAGGGTTCACCAGGTGTTTTGATAGGTAGACTAGGTAAGCACTAGTTATCTTCTGTTCTCTGCCTCCATACCACTTGAATGATAGATGTGCACCACCAGGTCTGTCTTTTTACGTGGATTCCGAGGAACCGACTCCTCTCAGTTGGTAAAGTGCTCACATTACAAGCATGAGATAGTTCCCTGTGACATATTTCTTGATTCTCAAAATGGAGCTGGGAGGTTGAGAAGGAGAGTAACATTTGCAAAATGGAGCAAAAGCATAAACATGAAGGCCAGTGCAGATCAAAGAGGAAGGCTCTGAGAAGAGCCCCAGGTTCATCTTGGGACCCTGGTAAGAAATATCCTAGGTACAAAGAAAAACGTAGTAATAGGCACTACAGGACCTGTAACCTAGCATATGTTCATTGTAAAATCAAATCTGAATGAAAGGGTCCAGGTCCAGAGATTTTTGGTATTCTTAGAATGTTATTGGCTACTATAAAGAAAGAAACATAAGGAATCTCTGAAGGAAGTTAACATAACCTAAAATCTTAATGGATTTACATTTCACATTATTATTTGAATATTCATTCAAAAATATTCATGCATAAGAAGACATGTGATAGTATGATCAGAAACTATAGTAGAAAATGGATTAGAGAAATGGATCTCAGAAAGTGCAGTTATCAGATATAACCAACAAAATAATCATGACTTACATGGTTAATTAATAAAATGGGTCTTAATTGGATATTTTCTTGTACTAGAGATGAATTATGAAATCTTTATATGCAGATATACAATGGGATTTCTGTCAGTTGGGAGTATGTGCCATACTCATCTTCTGTATATGGACTTGTACTTGGAAAACTATAAGTGCCAGTATGAAATGTTGCTATTTATGTGAAATTTGGCTTTTCACCGACACTTTTGTCTTCTTGGAATATGTAGGAGTTTCAGGTCTTGTTGTAGTTTGGATAGGATCTTATTAGTCACCAGGAAGTGGCACTCTTTGAAAGGATTAAAAGGATTAGGAGGGGTGTTCTTGTTGGAGTAGGTGTGGCCTTTTTAGAGAAAGTATGTCAGAGGGGTGGATTTTGAAGTTTCAAAATCACATGCCAGGCCCAGGCATTCTGCTCTGCCTACAGATCAGGATATAAAGATCTCAGCTACTTCTCCAACTTCACTCATGTCTGCTGCTATACGCCTCACCATTGACGATAATGGACTAAGCCTTTGAAACTGTAAGCCAGCCATCAATTAAATAATTCCTTTAATAAGAGTTACCTTGATAGCCGGGTGGTGGTAGCACATACCTTTAATCCCAGCACTCGGGAAGCAGAGGCAGGCAGATCTCTGGGAGTTTGAGGCCAGCCTGGTCTACAAGAGCTAGTTCCGGGACGGGCACCAGAGCTACAGAGAAAAAAAAAAAAGAGTTACCTTGGTCATGGTGCCTTTTCAAATCACTAGAAGAGTGACTAAGGCAGTTCTCTTTCTGGTGGTAGAACAGAACAGTCATCTTTATAAAACATGATTAAATTAGAAATCTATTGGGATGTGAAAATCCTAGATTTTTATCTTTCCATGCAAGGGGAAGCAGTAAAACAGGTTTATAGAAGAAGAAATGTTGTTTTGAAGAAGCTGAATTCTTCTTTAAAAAGTCAGTTTTTGCACCTGCCCTCTCACAGATAATATTATGATTATAAATGAACTGAATCATTTCTTAATTAAAACTTATTCAACGAAGTATTTATTTAAGCGGTTTATTAGTAGTTCATATATATTTGTGCATAACACTTGACAAAATTATTTCCTTTAATCTTTGTCTAAAAGTGAGCACAAATTCATTTTAATACTCTTCCCAAATAATATAATTTCACAAAGCTGAGTTTTTATAAAAAAGCAATGCTAAATATTTTGTTTCTTGGATTCTTATAATTGGTCATTTAAAAAGCTGAAAAGATGCAAAATACGTTTTTAATGTGATCTAGGGAAAAAATAAATAATTTTCTTTGTTCTTTGGAAATTCCATACATGTATACATTGTGTTTTAAGACATGGTTTCAATTATTTTTCTAAGAAAGACAACTCAGGGCTGAAAGAATGCAATTTGTTTCTTTTTTCAGTTAGACCAGGTACGATTAAGAGTGTTTGAAAGAAATTATACAGAGAGAGGGAGAGGGATTTAGCATTATTACTTTAGAGACAGTTTCAAATGAATGTAATAAAACAATTTCCCATTTGACAAACAATCAGGATGCTATTCAGTGGCCACTAACAACACAGGCTTTTCTACCCCTCCCCTTTCTTCCCTTTACTGCCTCCCTCTCATACCTTCTTTTCCTGGATGTTAAGTGCTCCCCCAGGAAGCTGTCATTGCTTTGAGTAATCCTGTTGCTTTCTAAATTATGCCCTTTTGCATTATTGCGGCCTCCAATGGGAATAAATTTAGCCCCAAGATATCTTTTTATGGCTATTTTAGTTCCCTCTCAGGAGGCTCACTTATTTTCCTATGAACTACAACATAGGTACTGCCATTCAGATACAGGAGGGGGTCATACCATTAATTCAGGGAATTTGTGTTTTCTGGGTTGTTACCTTTCATAAATCATATGTAATCACGTTTCTTTAAGTGCACTCCAAATACTTGTTAACTGGATTTGGCAAAATTCAGCTCACTCCCCTGACAAAAAAATGGGAACCAAATGAATAGCATATTACTGAGCACCATCTATATGAGGAATGCACATTAAGAGCTGAAGGGAGATGGAGAGGAAAGCACAGCAAGAGACTCTGTCTTTGGAGGCGTTTATGACCAAATAGGAGAGAATGGATATGTGTGAGGAAATGGTGTGTGGCCTTTCCTTTGCTCCATATTCGGACTGCATCTCTTTAGATCCCACTGTGCTTTATATAGTGTCTGTTGTATTTTAGCCACTAAATAGTGGGGTGTTAAGTACATTAGCAATCTGAATTAGTGTGGGTACTAATTTAGCATTAAGCCACAAATACCTCGGGGATAGAGCTCATCCAAGGAGAGCTAATGCAGTGCTCATGAGGAGGCAAGGAAATCGGATGGTTCACTGACCATCAACTCAGCAGTAGACATTAGGACCATTTACTGTTCGAGAATATGAGAAACAGTATTAGCGTTTGTTCCAGAAAAATGCATGTATACATGTATAAAGTAACTTTTGAGTACAGCTGAGCCTACCCATAGATGCTCTAATGTCCCCAGTCACCTGATTGGGAGTCCTTGCTCTACTGAACACATATTACTAAATTATACATGTTTTTGTTGAATACACTTGGTTGTTCTGAGAAAACAGCAGAGGTATTAGCAGAACTGACATGCCATTCAGATACCTTTCTCTCTATCTTGGTGAAAGCAACACCATCTTTCATATCTTAATGTTCTCCCTTCATTTCCCATAGCTGTTGTCATAATGACACTGTAATTACATTATTTATTTTGTTTATACATTTATTATCAATACCCACTAGCATATATGTGCACAATGATGAGTGAATTATGTCTGCTGTGTTTGCTGCTATATCCCCAATGTTGGATGCAATGAAAGGCATGCTCAACTATTTGTTAACTAAATGAGTACTTTCTAGGTATAATGCATAGCTTAAACAGGCATAATAAAGTATGTCAACACTGAGCAATTCAGTGTATCAAGGGAAAATGTAAATGAGAATGATGGCAGGTGAGATTAAGGAGGAAAGGACTATGTATGTCATGGAAGATCTTGTTAAGGCAACTGAATTCTATAAATCCAATGCAGAAAACAAATCCATATAGACATTCCTAACTTAGAAAAAAAACATGGGGGATTGGGTATTGTAAGAAATACAGGGTAAGTGTGTTGGCTAATCTTGGTTAAAATCATGACAGGATCTAGAATCACCTAGTAGACAAACCCTTGGCTAGTAGTCAAACCCATTCCATAGGATGAAGTCCTGTCCTGAACTAAATAAAAAGGAGAAACAGAGCTCAGTATCACCATCCATCTCTCTCTGCTTTCTGACTGTGAATACAATGTGACCTCAAGTTCCTGCCTCTGAGACTTCCCTTCCATTATATGCTCAAGCTGGGATCCCAAACAAGCCTTTCTTTTCTTCAAGTTGTTACTATCAAGTATTTTGTCATAGCAGCAAGAAAAATAAATACAGTAAGATAAAGCAAGCACAATGCAGGTTGATTTCAAATGCTCATAAGAACCATACAATGGTTTGAACCTCTAATTACAGGCTAGTAGGTAGTTTGATCTCTGTTAAGAGAAAATGATGACGATGATCCTACAACGTAAAGGTGAAAGTTGATACACACACTGCAAGAACCATGGAGAAGGATTTTGTTATTTCATCCTCAAGAATACCTTATAAAGGACTTTTTGTTACATCATAACCCCATGATTGCACAAAAAAATAAGATTTTGGTTAAGTAACCTCACTCTAGCAAGCTAAGAATAAGGTTTTGAAATTAGATATTTTGAGTCTAAATCCAACAGTCTCTGGTGCTTTCTACTAAACTTTGGCGCCTATCTTAATGCTTACTATTGGGACTTGATTGATATCCCACCCACATTAGTTACCTTCCTCAATACTACAACATAAGCTCATAGGTCTTTAAGGCAAAGTACTGCTCTAGTCTGTGGTCTGTGATAAAATCCCATCACAAAGACATTCAACCCTGAATTCTCAGGAGGTAGTTTGAGTGGATTAAAATTTGTCTGTTCCAACTCTTGCCTTCAAATTAGTATTGATGTTGCCACTTTTAAGAGACTTGTTGACCAAAATAGGATCTTTGATTAGCTTAGTCTAGAGAAGACTTTTTCTTTTAGAACAGTTATTGGCCTGTTCCAATGACAATAGGAATTATAGTCCATATCATAATCCATATGAAAGCATATTCTTATGATAATGACTGTTATCAGATATTTCTTATTGCATGTTGCATGCATTTACTTAAATCGCGTAACCTTGCAAGGTAGGGGCATTTGTTATTTTTTCTTTACAGATGTAGAAACTTAAATACAGAGAAATTGCTATTTCAATTGTTCAAACTCAAAATCCAGGGAATGATAAGGCTATAATACAAATAAAAGCAAACACTAGTCCGAAGTCAGTTCTCTTAACGAGATGGGGTAAACATGTTAAGAAACATGTGCCAAGCAGTGGTGGCATGGCCCTTTAATTCCAGCACTCAGGAGGCAGAGGCGGGAGTTTGAGGCCAGCCTGGTCTACCAAGTGAGTTCTAGGACAGGCTCCATAACTACAGAGAGAAACCCTGTCTCAATAAAGCAAAGACATTAAAAAAAAAAAATGTACTAAGTGCCTTTAAGGTGCATGTAAGATTGCAAGGAATTGGATTAGGTACCTTTTCATGATTCAAGCTTTTACTAGGGTACTAGGAAAAGGTTTGGCACTGAGATGACAATATAAATTGCATTATGCAGAAAGTGAATTTAGTGACTTTTGAGATATATGTGGTATGGAACAAGTTTATACAGTGAGTATGGGATAAAGTAAACATGACTTGAAACATTTATTTTTGGAAAGAGCCTCTATGGAGGTGGGTAGTCCTTGGACTTCCCACAGGGCAGGGAACCCTGATTGCTCTTTGGGCTGACGAGGGAGGGGGACTTGTTTGGGGGAGGGGGAGGGAAAGGGGAGGCGGCAGTGGGGAAGAGACAGAAATATTTAATTAATTAATAAAGAAATAAATAAATTAAGAAAAATTAAAAAAAAAAGAATGACTGCATTCGTTCATCCTTGAAAGACTTGAAAATCATTAGCTCCTCTGTGAAGGAATATTAATGGAGATGACTTGTGGACATTTGATTAAACCTGATGCTAAGAAGAAATGTATGAATCAAAACACAACAACAGATTAGTTCATTTAGGTGAGGAGAGTAGAGTGAGGTAAAGGAGCTGGAGTGAGTTCTACAAAGCTACGAAGGCTATGGATTATATAAGAAGATTCAGTACGTGAGACTGAAAATGGAACGGAAAGGCTTTCAGATGAGAACTTGAAGAAAGGATAGTCAGCCTTCGGTGGAATAATGATGAGTATCCTTTGAGTTGAATATTTAGAATATACCATTGGACAGGCAGTTATAAAACCCTATTTATGTTTATAATCATACTGGTTATGGTGAAGACTGATGGTTGACTGGAGGGGGTAAATTGTGCACACAGTGAAGGAAAGGAAGCAGCAATCTCAGACTGGAATTTCAAAAATTTGGCAGGAAGGTAATTCAAGAATGTCAACGATTACTTGCTGAACTGGGTTTGTTTATTTTAGCATGGGACACTTAAGTGAAGCCATGTGTGGGGTAAAGGGTGAAGACTCCTAGGAGAATGAAGAAAGAAGATGGTGATGGTGAGGAAAGCAAGATTGTGGTCAGGATGAAAGATCAGAACAGTGATGAACGATTACATATTGCACACAGAGGTATAAATTAAAAAAAAAAGGTTATGCAATGCTCACCTTTTGCTTAGAGAAGTGAGGGATAAAAACCCATCCATTAAGACTGAGAGGCCCACAAAGGCTTTGGGGTTTAGAAAATGCATGGAGGAGATTTGAGAAAAGAAAATAGAAATGGATTAGTATGAAATTGCAGTATTGTAGCAAATGATATCTCTCAGAACATTATTCTAGAAGACAATGAGAAAAAATATTTCTAGGGCAAACACACTGGGAAATACATCATATTATACCTTTCACATTATATATGAGAATTATTAAGGACTCAGTTTCTATGGTAGAAAATTAACTGCCTTCATTAATCCCACATTTCCAAACTTATTTATTCCTTTCACAGTCACTTATTCACACAGAAATTATTAATATCCCACATCATTAGTGTTCCAAGGAATGAATTTCAGGGAATGCTGATATAGAAGTTTGATATGAGATCAATCAAAGAACAGGTGAAGTGCCCTGAGAACCCAAGTGCTGCCCTTAAAATAGATACAAAATGGAGGCATTATTACTGGGGTACACTACTGTTGGTGATGTTTTGTAGCCTGGAAGCTGGATCAGAATAAGGAAAATATTGTCAGCTTGAGATCTGGAAAGGGGAAAAATGACATCAGGCAAAGGAGGTATAAAAACTGTAGCTCTAAAGAGGGTAGTGTTAATGCCGTAGGAGCCGAAATAGAAGCAGGCTTGGAAATGAGAGGGGCAAAGGAATAGGAATTAGGAAATTTTAAGACCATGTGGTAATGACATCACAGATAGTTGTGGAGGGCAAGACATACCAGGAAAAATAAAGGTAAAATGGCAGCCAGGGAAGAGAAAAAAATGTTTTTGTATGTTAGTAAATGTTTTGTGGAAATGATGAAATAGTTCTGAATGACTGAGCAGTGTAAAGCTGGGCAAGAGGCTGGTGAATGCATTCGTCCAAACAGAGGTTGCTAGCTACTTCTTTTTAAGTAAATGATTTGCACGTGCTAAATGTTAATAAGGGAACTGTAGTTAAGAGACACACAAGATGAAACATTATTGATTTTTTTTTTAGTAAAAGGCATGAAAATTGGTTATTTGAGAGGCTGCTTAGTTCGCAGTGCTGGGCTTATTCTTTTGTCTCTGTAAGCATAGACCTCTGCTGCAAACATGTTCCACCAGATCTTCAGGAAGTCCTAGAAGCAGTCAAACTTTTTCCTCTACTTGTATTTATTGGAACAAGAGGGATTGGAGCATAACTGTATGTGATATGTCTGGCATTATTCAATTCAGACATCAGTCAGGACAGACAGAATAATCCAGAACATTGGAACAAACTGATCCCGATGAGCAAAACAAACTCTCTGTGATCGTTGACTACCAAACTGAAGGAAGAACATCCTGTCTTTTAAACCAGGTATGTCACCATAATACTGCTTATGATGAAGGACTTTTCAGAAGCCATCCACATAATTTTCCACTTAAGCAGGAAAATTTTTCCTATGAATGCACAAAATCTTGTTGATATTTTGGAGTTTATTGCACTGATCAATAAATCTCTGAAACTTGAAAACAAGAGGTATAGAAAATAAGAGCTTATTGATCCCTTTTAAGTAAAAGGAATGAGAAATGGTTACTTGACAAGAGTATTCCTGTTTTTGAATGTTTGAAATTTTTGTTTTGTTGCAAAAGTGCAGAGCAGGTTAAACTGGGGGCTTGAGACAAGTAGGTCTTCAGCTTTCACAGAAACTAAGGACTAAAACAAATGGCCAGTGGCAGTGAAGGTCTTGCTGCTGGAAGCTAACACAGGGTTATTGTAGGGCATAACTTTACCTCATGTTGCCTGGAAACCGAGGGATTAGAATGTCGCCCTGACTCAAGGGGAAGTAGCAGTAGGGAGAACATCCAGGATTGGGAAAGTGAGTAGTTATTGTTACTGAGGTCATGATGAGATTAACGACCGCATATGTAAGAATGAGAGAACAAAGCCAACAGTATCTAGAAGGTAAAAGTAGCTCCTCATTTTCCTTCCAGGTTAATGCTCTTACCTCAAGCTGACTAAAATTTGGTCAAAGGAAGATGAATCTTGAAAGGAGTAGAAACAAAGACTCTTAGAATGGAAAGAGTCAAGGGGTTTCTGGGTCTGATATGGATCATGCAATGAAGAGTTGATGTCACCCTGCTCAAGAATCTGTGTGGAAGGAAAACAGTATGAGAAACACAGTGCCAGAGAGGGATGATGCCACTGTGAAAGATGAGAAAGTGGAGGAGTATGGGATTACAGCATGGGCTTCCACAGTGGAGAAGCTAAATGAAGTTGGTGGTAAGACAGAGCTGAAATTAGTAAGCAAAGGAGAGACTCTCTCTTGTGTCCCTCACATACCTCTAGATGAGTGCAGTTCCCAGTACTCATTAGAGATTCTTCTTCGTATAGTGGACAATGGTTAATGCAGAAACTCATGGTCAAAGTATAGAAAATAAGTGTCAGTGGAGTGCTCACAGATAAATCATTTGTACCACATCCCTCATCTCTCCCTCAAGAATCAGTGGCCATTTCAGAAGAGAGAGCAGAAATGTCCGTAAGAGCCAGAGGTCAAGGAGTACAGAAGCAAAACACTATCTTCTGGACATGATAGTAATATTGCATGCTAGAGCTCACATCAGCTGTAATTGCCTGTATAAGAATTACACAGGATTAAGAGTCAGTGTTCTATCATGGATCAGGGAGGAGCTCCTGAGCCCCAAACCTCAACTTAGGAACTATTGACAATTGGTTACTTCAGAGGGAAGTAGAGTCAGTTCTCTTTAAAGGTGTAGCCTTTGGTGTGGGCATACTTCAGTGTAAATACCCATACCCATGAATGCACAAATTTGTCTTAGTTGGTTATAACAAGTGCTCACAGGTTGGGAGGATTGAGAGGTGAGAAGGTGACAGTTCGATCTGGGAGGAGTTGGGGGAGGAGTAGGGGATGAATATAATGAAAATACATTGTATGTAAATATGAAATTCTCAAAGACCTAAGATAATATATTTTAAAGAATAAAACCATCTGAAACAGAGGCAATAAAATGTTAGTATCTATTATAAAAATTAATTAATACTCTCAATCTAATACTCTGATACCTTTATACTCAGTGCTGTTTTTTAAATCTTTATTGAAAATAGATTCTTTTCACAAACAATACATCCTGATCAAAGTTTCGCTTCCTTCTACTCCTCCAAGCTCCCCTCATGTCACCTCTTCCCCAGATCCACTCCTGTTCCCTCTTCAGAAAGAGTAGGCCTCCAAGAGATGAGAGTTAGCCAAATAGTACAAAACAAAACAAGGCTAAAACCCTCATATTGAGACTAGAAAAGGCAACCCAATAGGAGGTAAAGAGTCCCAAGAGCAGGCAAAAGAGTCAAAGACCCACCTGCTTAGTGTTGGGAGTCCCATGAAAGCATCAAGTTAACATCCACAACATATACATAGAGGACCTGGTGCAGACCCATGCATGTCCCAAGCATGCAGATTCAGTCTCTGTGAGCCCACATGAGCCAAGCTTAGTTGATTATGTGTACATATCCTTCTGGTACCCTGTTTTTTAATTTTGTTTGAGTGATTTAAACTAATGGGAAGAAACACCTCACTCTAATAGTGGGAACTAAATGTTGTAAGGGCTTTCTTGTCTTGGCTGCTTTCACTGTTCTGCTTTCCAGCACACTTGATATTATCCCTGGTTTCCTGAGTCCTGGAAATAATAATACTTTAAATTTCTTCTGTGTGATATTGTGTAATGCTTTGTATTTGAATTCTTTGAGCCATTTGTTGAGGCCATTGTGAATTGTGTGTGTGTGGGGGGGGGTTCTTTCATTATGTTTTTGTGTTTTTTGTTCTTTTATTGTTTTTCTCTTCCTTGGAAACTTTATTCTCAAGCTAGCTTGAGGCATAAATAAGCCAGTTTTACACAGAACATTAGAAAGTTTCTTCTGTCTAAAATCAATGCAAAAAAGCTTTAAAAATAGACACATTAAGTGGTTTTAACTCTGGAAGAACAACTATATAATCAGATAAATCTAATTTTTGAACAGACTGAAACCTACGTTTCCCCTTCTATTTAACATCCTTTAGCTAAAGTACCCATGGTGCTTGCTGACAAATATAAATATTAAGGTGGGTTTTTGATATTCATCTTCTAGGGAGTGAGGGCTGTGTTGGTGGTCCTATTGGTTTCAAGAAATGTCTGAAAGGGCTTGTGAGGGCTACAGGCAATCACATGNAGAGAGAGAGATAGAGAGAGAGAGAGAGAGAGAGAGAGAGAGATATTTCAAAGTCACCATATGCTATCCCTGTCAGCTATCTCTAAGTTAAAGGGAGACAGCTTTTGTATCCATTATAATATCTGTTTATCATGAAACTGTATGTTATCTGTATATTTCTACTGCAGATTTGTCTGTACAGAATAATACAATCATGGAATTTTTCCATCTGTGTTTCTCTGCATACCCTATTTACTCTTTAGGTAACACCTAATATATTTGACCATCTCTTTCACTCAGTCCTTGTTTAACATATTATTTCGTTTTCGGGATGATTGTTGTTTAACATATTATGAACTTGGATTTTCTCCCAAAAGCTCATGTGTTGACACTGTTGGGAGATGTCTTAGTTGCTTTTCTACTGCTGTGAAGAGACACTATGACCAAGGCAACTTATTGTTCCTGACTCCTTACTCTAGCACATCCCTTCCCTTTCTTTGTTTCCTTATACCATGACATGAGTGGCCACCTTTGATCCATACTAAATGGCTAATGACCCCAAAACCATAAAAAGAGCTGAAAAAGTCTTGATATTCTTATCCTGTTCTCTTGATATGCTAATAACATCTGCTTCAGGCAGTCAGAATCCAGGAAACTTTGAGAAAGAAGATCAACACACAAGCTTCTATTTATATTTACTATTTGGAGACTGAAAGGGAACAGATCTGCAGAAAACCCCTGTGCCTTGTTGCAGTTTCCACTTCCATGGTTCTGATTAAAAGACATTCTGTTTCTGTAGAGCTCAATCAGTCCTGATCTAAAACTTGGTGCCAAAAACCAGGAGGACTTTTGAGGTTCCATTCCATGCCCCCCCCCCCGTGACTTTTCTTATTTTCCCTTACCTGTCTCCCTTCTTTTTCAGACACCATCCCATCTAGAACTTGGCCACTCCGTAGATAGACAAAGATCTAAAAAGACATTAGTCACAGCCTTTATCCACATTAGTAGTTCAAACACTATTCTGGGGATTTATGGGTATGCCATGTAAACTAACTTTGACTTCTTTTCCTCATCTGCTTTTCCCCTTTTCTCTCCCACTATGTACTGACCTCTAAAAACAGAAGCCAATGATAAATCATTTGGGTATTGGACTGAACGCACCACAAACTCACTGGAAAAGTTAGGGCCTGGCCAACATCTGAAGGTACCTCAAACCTAGGCCTTCTCCAGAACTCCAGTGTTCCTTGCCTTTTGTTCTCCGAATTCATAAGGATGGGTTGCCCCCTTCTTCTGCAAATCAGGCTAGCTCCTCTGATTGCTGTCTAACCCTGGAGATGACTTGCATACAACTTTAGTCTCCTTCTCCCTTGCCTTATGAGATGGGTTCCTAATTGCCAGTGCCTAAGGGCACTCCTTTGGTATGCCTAAAGTCAAATCTCAAGACTTCCCATCTCACTGACATCAGAACTGCTACTATGATACAGCTCTCTGCTCAGATCTTGCCCCATTATCAGTTAGACAATATTCACACCTTGCCTGAATTCTGTGCTTCTGACTTCCAAACTCTCCCTGGATTTAGATAGCTGCAGAGGTCTTCTAGGTTCAAGCTTTCTTTATTATTTGGGCATGCCCTCCTTCTGCCAAACCTTCACAGTATATCAAATTTTACTGTTCATATAGCTGCCTTCCAAATAATCGTCCCAACCCCAAATTTACTGACCCACCTCCTCTTTCTATTTTCTTCAATTTCCATCCTGCTGAATAATTCACCTGCCACTCATCCACCCCAATACCCCTCAACCCCATCTCCATCCTACCTCATCCCCTCCTATTACTCTCTCCTCTTATCTCTCCACTACCTACCTTCATCCCTTGTCACCCATTCCTCTCAGGATCTGGTCTCACAGTCCTTTCTTCTTTCCTACCATGTTCCCCACCACATCTTCACTTATCCCCCATTCTCTTCTGCTTGCAGTCCTTCCCATACTCATAGGCACTTTCCCATTCCTCACCCCATCTGTTTCCCCCATGAGAGGCTTCAGAGTGTGACAGAGGCTCCCAAATCCAGGTCTCTTTTTCCATTTTAGACAGGAACCAAATAAAAGAAAGATAAGGCTCCTTTTAAGAAAATCCCCTCCATTTTAGAAAACCATCTGTCCGATATGTACCACTTAACTTGACATGACATATATTACATACTAATTTTTTTTACTCCTACCCAGATAAAAAAGAACACATCAGGCATTCCACTCTGGCCCATGCAGACAATTTATATACCTTGAATATAACCATGGCCCTGCTGCAGAGGAGGCAGTCCCAGCCACAGACCCCTGATGGAATTACCAACCTCTTTGGGAGGGTTCTGCATGGCTTAACACAATGATTACATGCCTTTTAGATGACATGCAAAAATAACTCCCACCTCACTGTCAATTATTAGACCATAGCAGTCACCCAAAGCTCCAATAAACGTCCAACCCTAATCTTGGCCCATCTTGTTGAGGCTACAATTAAATATACCAATCTAGAGAAGCTAAATAAGAAGGAGAACCCAAAGAAAATCATATAGGCATCCTCCTGAATATTAACCATCATCAGGCGATGAAAGGAGAGAGAGACAGAGACCCACAATGGAGCACCAAACTGAAATCTCAAGGTCCAAATCAGGAGCAGAAGGAGAGAGAGCACAAGCAAGGAATTCAGGACCGCGAGGGGTGCACCCATACAATGAGACAATGGGGATGTTCTATCGGGAACTCACCAAGGCCAGCGGGTCTGGGTCTGAAAAAGCCTGGGTTTAAACCAGTCTCGCTGAACATAGTGGACAATGAGGACTACTGAGACCTCAAGAACAATGGCAATGGGTTTTTGATCCTACTGTACCTATTGGTTTCGTGGGAGACTAGGCAGTTTCGTGGATGCTCATCTTACTAGACCTGGATGGAGGTGGGTGGTCCTTGGACTTCCCACAGGGCAGAGAACCCTGATTGCTTTTTGGGCTGACGAGGGAGGGGGACTTGACTGGGGGGGGGGGAGGGAAAGGGGAGGCGGCGGTGGGGAAGAGACAGAAATCTTTAATAAATAAATAAATAAACAAACAAATAAATAAATAAATAGAAACTACTCCGCCTGGGACCCTCTTTTTCCACATTCAATATATTAGCTAATCTGCCCCTGACATTTGCCAATAAACTCAGGCAGTTAGAGAAAGACCCCGAAGTTCTACAAGAAGACTTCCTAGAAATAGCATTGAAGGTATTTAACATCAGAGAGGGTAAGGCAAGGAGAGAAAATGAAAAAGAAAAGGACAAATATGGTAAGACTTAAAAGAGATCAGAGTTCCTCTCATTGGTTTTCATAAATGCCCACTGCTCTGGCTGTCACTTGCCCATAGAGTTTCTTCCAAAGATACATAACTTGCCAGGCCCTGCTTAAGTTGCAACCAAAAGAGCCACTGGGCTAAGGTTTGTACCACACACAAGCATTCCATCTGGGCCTGTTCAGCCTGTGGTCAATGTAAGCATTAAAAATGGACTGTCCTCAGGGGTGCCCTGTGTTCCTCTCTTCATTTACTATTCCAACCCCATGCTCCAGCTACTACACTGAAGGGCCATGGTTCCCAATCCTTGGTCCAGTCTACTCCTGACTCATCCACCGATCTCCTGGCACTAGGGACCTTGGCTGGTGAAGAGGTTTCCTTCATCCTAGGAACAGGGCACCATTCTCTCTCCTCACCTTCTAAAAGGAACAAACTAAACCCTCATGCATCGTGGTACCTGGAGTCTCAGACATTCCCATCACTCCCAGGCTTATACCATTTATCATTCACCAGTTTTTCACCCTCACTGTAACACAATCGTTCCTAGTCAGGTCAAAATGCCTTCTTCCCCTCTTAGGGAAAAACCTGTTAGATAGGTTCAAGGTTTCCGTTCATATTCTTCCTCTAGATGCCACTTCCATGTTTGCCTCCAGTTGGATTCTAACAACACTCCCCCTTTCCTCAACTTCTCACATCTTCCCATCCTTATCCAGCCCTCACCATAAACCCTCCATTCTGGGACACATATTGCCACCTCTATCACCCACCACCATGTCCTGATCCTCATTGACCTCAAAGATCTCCTTTCCTACATCATGCAAGGTCAATATCCCCCTCCTCCTAACACCTAATGGGGGCTTAAACCTATTCCTAGTTGCCTCCTCAAAACCAATGTCATCCTCCCCTGTTAGCCCCCTTGACACCATCAATATTCTTGGAATTAAAAAAAAGTAAAAACTCATGTCTGGTTTAAGACCTCTGAAAGCTAAATGAGGCTATTATACTCACCTACCTGGTAGTCCCAAATCTCTATACCCTCCTTTCTTCTATACCTCCCTCCACTACTCTGTTCATCATTCTATAACTCAAATATGCCCATCTTTACTATTTCCTTTCATCCCAAATCCTAACTCTCTCTTTTACCTGGGAACTAATAGGACTATTTTGCCAAAGTGATTCCAGGACAGATCCCACTATTGAGTCCTATGTTGACTTAAACTCATACTTTTTCTTGTACGTTTTAGATCTTCTTCTTTATGTAGCCGATGCCATAATACCTGCTTAAAGCATATTATCTGTCTTTTTAACTTCCCTGCCTAGTTTTCTCCTATAGTCTTTGGATGACTTTCTTTTATGTAACCCTTCTTACAATACCCTAACACATATCCCTCTTCTTAACTCACTCACCTCCTAGGGTTACTTAATCTCAATATATAAGGCTCCAATATGTCAACCATCTCTAACCTACCTAGTTCTCTCCCTTTCTTGTCATTCCTGGTTCATCCTGATGATATGAGAACAGGAACTCTACTAACACCAAGAGGAAACTTATGTCTTCCTAGGCCTTGGTAACTTTTCCCAAATTTGCATCCCTAATTTCTTCCCCACTGCCCATTCCTCTAAGAGGTTACCAAAGACTCATGTAAGCATCTCTATCTTTCTACTCTAGACTCTCCACTTTCACAATGCCAGACTCTTCCTTACCATTCTTTCTTTCTCTTCATGTTAACCAGGACTTGGCCTTTACTGTCCTCTGTCAATGAGCAACCCTGAGACCAATGAAATAACCCTCACTGCTCTTTTTAACACACTTGCTCAAAGATCTCATCAGCTATTTGGTCCTCCTTACTTTACTGTACACTTCAAGAGTTCAGGTCCTCCAAACCTATCTGTTGAACTACAACCTAACAGTTTACCCCACAACCCCTTCTGCCTTACTGCTAACACTACTATGAGGCTAAATTTCAGATGGTCCTTTATTTCTGCATGTACATTTTAGACTTTATCCTCAGTCCCTTTCCTCATATCTATTCTTATTCCTCCTCCCAAAATGCAGACTGGTTCATAGATAGGCCACTCAAGACACACTCTTTTCCAGCTTGACTGCGCCTTCATCCAGGGTCACCCTCACTATTCACCCTCTTTCACTCTTATTGAGGCTGGAGCTCTTCTAGCTTACCCCATTTCACAGCCGGCGAACACAGCCTTAATGTGAGCCCTGAGCTTGACTACAGAAGACAAGTCAGCATCTGTATAGACTCCAATTAAAGCTAAAACATTGTTGTTTCCAACATTCTAATATGGAGACAGATGGAACTTCTCCCACATAAGGGAACTCCCATCACTAATCAGCCTATATCTAAAATCTCTTGAATGCTGCTTTGCTTCCTGAGACAGCCTCTATTGTTCATGATCATGGCCACTAAATGGATAAACAATATATTCCCCTCTCCAACAGTCATGCCAATAAGGTCACCAAGGACATTACTCTCAGTCATCCCAACCTTACCTATTTTATCTCCTGTCCCCTAACTTCCTCACTCACTGCCTATCAGGCATCCATTCCTAATCCACCCCATTCCCTTGATTTTCTTTTGACCAATTATGTCCTTACCCACATATACTCTCAATTCCATTCCTCTAATCAAGTTCTACTCCAATTTAGAAAATTTTAGTTTCCCCTTAAATATTCAGACAACTTGTTCCTATGGGACTTATTTGATTTCTTTGATACATGCAGAAGAATCAACCCAAATTCAAACCTTAGACCCCATCATTCCCTAAGCACCAAATGAGGGGGCTTGAGACTGTACTGGCAAATGGACTTTGCCCACATGCCCCCTGTATAAAGGTATAAGTATCTTTTAGTAATGGTAAATACATTTTCAGAATTGGTTGAGCCTTCCTCACCTATGAACAAAAGGGCCTGCTTCTTTGTCTCTGAACTTATCTACTGATTCAATCTCATGTCCTGTCTCTAATCAGACAATGGTCCTGACTCTATACCCATGATCACTCAAGTTTTAACCTCTGACTGGATTCTCTGCAGATTCCATATCCCATATCAATCTCCAATCAATGTGGAAAGTAGAAATAGCTAACCAAACTATCAAGGAAATTGTCATCAATCTAGCTTTAGAATTAAAACATACTAGACCAAACTCTTACCCTTTGCTTTACTAGAGGTTAGGACTCTCCCCTCAAAAATTTTCTACCTCAAACCCCTGGAGCTTGTATATGGAAGGCATATCCCCCCCTTAGGTTGGCCTCTCTCAGCTCCCTGATTCCCCATTTCTGTTGCTAACCATCTCCTTTCCTTTCTAAAGACTCAATTTTAGGCACAAATGAATTCCTGTCCTATCCTCACCATGAGGCCATCCTTAGAGATTAGGGATATAGTGCACATTTCTGACCCTAATCCTCAGGCCCTACCTACAACTTGTACCCAAAAACTAGTTCTCTTCACTCCCATGGCTAATCCTGATGACCTTTACTCATGGGCTAAGCTATCTTGGCTTTAAGAGGCCCTAAACCCTCTTGAAACATTACTTACTAGATACATCTCCCTTAAAATAGCTGGACGTCCCCCCTAGGCCTTAACAAAAATGTTCTGATATAATCTTTCCTAATGGGCCTCACTCTACAAGAGCTGCATTCATTCCTGATATACTGATAAGGAGACTTGTAACTGATTCCATACCTTTGCGGACCTTATGATGTGGGGGAAGATTTTTAGCTGCAAGAAGCCTCACTCCTTTCATCCTAGAGCAAATTCTATTTTTGAAACTCCCTTTTTCTTTTATTTTTGAGATTATAATATAATCACATCATTTCCTCACTCCAAATTCTCCTACATACCCCTCCTCATTCTTTCAAATTCGTGGTCCTTTTTTCATTAATTGTTGTTTCACACATATATGTTTATACACACATATTCGTAAATATAATAAACTCAGTCTGTATAATGCTACTCATATGCATGTTTTGGGGGCTGATCACCTGTCAGTAGGATGACCAATTGATTTGGTTTTCCCGGGATAAGCCTATTTCTCCCACTTTCAACATTCCTTAGTTGCCTGTCATTCGTTGTGTAGGGTTGAGACCTGGTAAGGCTTTCTCTATCCACTTTGGTATGGTTATTGATACTATCAGTGTTCCGTTAATGTTTAGTCAATCATGTTGGTAAAACTTTTCAGGTAGTTTCTGATATTACTAAGAAGCACAGTCTTAAAGTAAATTTCCCTTTCTAATAGCTCTTACAGTCTTCTGCTCCCTTTTCCTCAATATTCCCTGAGCCTTCTGTATACGAGTTGTTTTGTAGATATCCATCATCAGTGGAGGACAAATGTTTGAAATGTACTTAGGGATTATGTTGCTTTAAGAAAATAGTGGTTGTAGGTGGTCATTTAAGATGCATGACATTACTAGCCCTGGGTAGTTGGCTAGGTTTCCAGTAAAAGGCATCATTTACCTCGTATTGGCCATGTCTTAAATGTAATTAGAGAGTTGTTGGCTACTGCTAAGATATACATGCCACTACTGCACATGTAAGGTTATCATGCCATGCTAGTTACTGCTGTGGTTCATATGTATCATAGTTTTGTAGGACTGTTGTTTGCTTTCTTACTTTGGAAGCTGGTACCATGAAAGCTAGTCTTCATGTAGAAGGCATTCAGGTCATTTCCAGCTCAGCGGCCTCTGTCTCCACAAAAGACTGGACCTAGAAGGAAAGTTTCCTCCTCACATCCTTTACTTTGCTTGTATAACAACTCTTGGCCTCTTGCATTGCCATCCTTATGCCCCCCTGTTAAGGTACTCGTCTATCTCTATTTTTTTCCCAAAGTAAATGCTTTAGGACACTCAGGAGTACTGAGGGGATGATAAGAGGCAAGGGGTGGGGATGGCTGAGGATTCTCTACTTAGGTGACTGACAGATCTTGGGCAGGACCTGTTTTCAAGATCCAGCTATGATATCTAATTGCCCAATTTAAAATCTCCTTATTACAGGCAACGACCCAATTATACCGCTTCTCCCTTTCTTTTCTTTAAACCCTCCCTTATAATCCTTCTTTGCTCTTTCTCAAATTTATGACCTCTTTTTCATTGTATATGTATATACATATTTCATTGTATATACATACACATGAATATATGCACATATATTACTAAATATAATATGATCAGTCTGTATAGTGTTACTCATAAGTACATCTATCAAGGCTGACCACTCATATTAGCTAACCATTTGAGTTAATCTTTCCTGGAGAATACTATTTCTCCCGTAAATCTCTATTTTCTAAAAGAGAGAGCTGGATACATCTCTTAAACTGAACTCAACTGCTCTTAAAGACAAATGAATTCATTTACACATCTACAAACTGTGTCTATCTGCCCATTAATGTCCAGTGCTCTTGGGTTGCCCCATTTTCTTGTCATTATAGATCCATACCCCTCTCATGGATTTACCTCCTTCTTTATAAAACCACCAGTCCCCTTCCTAGGCCTTGTACATATAACAGACCTTCCAAAAAGGCTCTGCTTTTTCCAGTCTCTCTCTACCTTTTATTCATTCTAAAATTTAGAATGGCAAGCTATTGCTCTTGGTCAACTTATTAATGCTACTGACATCCTTCTTATTTTCATCCAATCACTTCCAAAAACAAAACTGGCCCATCAAGACAATAAAAAAAAATCTTTTTCCTACTCTATATGGGAGCTCATATTTACAGACATCTGCTTCCTCTCACTGGCTCTTCTCTGTGCCTACAAATTCCATTCTTTCTCCGTCTTCCCTTTCCTAGGAAATCTCTTGGTTTCAACTCTATAACAAAATAATGCATTTTCAGCTTTCTAATTATTGTTATAAATACAGGTCTCTCCTGAGATGTCAAGTTTTCTGGTGCCCTGAAACATCAAGTTGATAAATGGAAAAACTGCTGTAGATTCTCTGCGTATCACATGATATCTCACTCTAGGACTCTTCTTTCCCCCTTCATGATAACTTTGACCCACTGTGACACTTCCAATACCACAGCTTTCCTGCTGCAGAATAGACCTCATATTTTTGGACCCTATCCATTTTTGACTTCCCTACCAGTATACTCCAGAATTTTACTCCCCACCCTACTTATTTCCAGATAAAATCTACCCACGAATAAGATCCTTCAAATCCTCCTTTCTACTTCCAATGCTATAAAATGACTGTCCTGTCAGAAGAATACCATATCTTAGAAGATGAAGTCACTATTCATTACACACAGCTTGGTCTACCATCAGCTTGGTCTACCATCTCTTTCCACCCCTTAACACAGTCACTCCATTCAGCCCCAACTCTGGCATCTTCTTTCTTTGTGTCTTCCAGACAATTTGTCAGAAATCTGCACCTCTGTTTTTTAATACCTTGATATATAGATTTTTAGGAGTAATCAGTTTCAACACAATTCAATCTATACTTTCATGATCAAAGAGAGGTTTACAACTCCCTCCTGTCCTGGCTGTGTTAGGAATCTCATTTCCAAGGAACATACACAGCAGGATTGTCTATCTCTACTTATTATTTTCAACAACTATCAAAAAACTATCAAAAAGAATTTTCTAATGTTTAGCTAGATTTCAGCTCACCATCAACACTCTACAATACCAAATGTATTCCCTTGAAGGGGTCTTTGAAGAAAAGCCAAAATAGGTGGTCCATAGAACTCTCTCTCTTTTTTTTTTTTTTTTTTTTTTTTTTTTTTTTTTTTTTTTTTTTTTTTTTTTTTTTTTTTTTTTTTTTTTNTTTTTGGTTTTTGGAGACAGGATTTCTCTGTAGCTTTGGTGCCTGTCCTGGAACTAGCTCTTGTAGACCAGGCTGGCCTCGAACTCCCAGAGATCCACCTGCCTCTTCCTCCTGAGTGCTGGGATTAAAGGTGTGTGCCACCACTGCCCGGCTCCATAGAACTCTTAATGGCAGAAAAACATGGAACATGTGCCCCTCTTTACAAGAAGAAAGCTGCTTCTGCATCAACCAATTAGGGATTGTCAGAGATGCTGCCAAGAAACTCCAAGACCTGAAACCAAAATTATACAAATATTGGAAACAAAGGGAGCCTGGTCCTCTGTAGGACAATAGCTATTCTGGCTAGTCTCCCTGTGTGTCCTCTAAATCGTGGTCTCATCTTACTCACTATTACACCTGCCTAATTAATTACTTCCAAATGTTTCTCCATAACAACATGGTGGCAATCTCATGATCCACAACAGTCAATCAAATCAAAACTCTCTTTCAGCTGCATGAAGTCAACCTGACATATGCCCTTAGATCCTGAGTACAGACCCTAAAACACCGATTCAATAGTAAGCAATCAGATGAACACAGCATCCCTTTTCCTTTTTTCGTACTCTCAGGGTCTGGAATAAAGGGCTAAAGATCTAAAAACCACAGGTGAGCTGAGAAACTCTGGACAGGAAAGTTGACATGCTGACATCTCCTCCTGCAGGCAGTTAGGATCCATGAAGCTGCTGATAAGATGATCAACATAGCAAACGCCTTTTGGTATTTACAATTTTGAGACTGGCTGGGAACAGATTTGTAAGTGGAAACTTCCACCTAAGGTTCCATTTTCTGCCCTGTAAATTCCCAAGCCCCCTGTGCCCAGGACAACACTCCCATGGAAAGACTGCTGCCTTTTACTGCTCTGATTAAGGGGCAATCTGCTCCTGTAGAGGTCTGTCTCATTTTCATATCAATCCCTGTCTAGCACATGCAGCTCCCGCCACAATGTTCTGCTTCACCACCACAGATTTAAACACAGTGGCGCCAGAAAACCAAGGACCGAAACTTCTGAAACTATGAAGCCAAACAAAATACTATTCCTTTTCATTTGTTTATGCCATCACTATAGTGATGGAGAGCTAACACAATACAAATTTAGCATATGCCTATTGTGAGTCAAACACTGAATTAGGAACAATGAATATGCAATATTAAAATGTCGTTCTACCTTAAGGAGTTTAAGAAAGCATGAATGTGTCAAGTAACTTCCCTACAATATTGCATGTGGTATGCGGGAGATTATTAATTAATCATTTATTCAACAAATTTGTTGTTTGCCTCTATGTGCCTAGAGCCATGCTAGACTGTAGAAAACAAACGACACGGTGAACAAAGCAAAATATCTTCCCTGACTGAACTTCTATTCTGTTGCATGGAGAAGGGAGACTATTTCCATACAGGAAGGAGTGATTTAAGTGGGAAAAACTGGACATGGCTACACAATGGTCATGATATTTGTGTTCGATCTAGGAGAATGAGTAGAAATTTTATCAAATCCATTCTATGAAAAAACAGCACTCAGGGCAGAATGAATATTATGACACAGATGGGCTTGTGTTGTTCTTGAGAAATGCTGAGTAATAGGGGGTATCTGGAGGTCTGAGAATATGCGGGAAGCATAGAAATGATGTGGACAAAGACATTAGGCAAAATGGTGATTTGAGCATTTTGTCAATTCTAGTTCAGAAAGAACAAGATAACCTTTTTGTTCTCCTACTGGCCAGCCATGTGGCTTCAGAAAATTTATTTAATATCTCTATGTTTTGATTTCTTCACCTATAAAATGGGAACAATCATTGTAGCAACCTTATACAAATAAGATGAAAATTGATTTATGTAAGATATGATGTTAGTTATGGGCTTAGCAAATGGTTTGGGCCAGACTACCTGTTCATTAAGCTCTTTTGAAAAAGAATAAATTTGATCTATAGGCAACAAGAATCTGTTGTTCTTGAACTCTTATATTGCTTTGATAGATATTAAACATAGGCACTCAAAATGCTGAATAAATGTCCTATCAATAAACTACACCCTCAGTCCTTGATTTTTAATCTTGGTAGAGAATTGATCAAATATGTATTTTTAAAATATGGCTGTAAGAGATATCATATGGATCAGAAATTAGAGGCAGGGCAAATGACAACAGATACGAAAGAGCACAAGGATATCTATGAAATTAAAGTACAGAATAGAAGCATCTGAAATGTTAGAGTACAAAAAAAATTGGGAAATAATTCTGTTAAAACTAGATTTGCATCAGCGATATAATCAAAAATGATGATAATGCTATGATAATGTTTCTCACCGAAATATCGATTATCAGAAGATAGCTATTTTTTTTGAAGAGATGAAGGGATCTAGGGAATGAAGTTACTGAATCTGGACTTGATTTTGAGTTTATATATCTCTGGAATATCTGTTTGCTGAGATTTCTGAAGACTGACTTAAGCAGATGGTAATATGTAGTAGATGCTGATAGTCTATTTGATGAAAAGTAGTGAATGATATTATATAACAAGAGGCTGTAAATGTATAAAGAAAAAAGGACTGAGCACAGGAACCCATATACATCAGCTTTTATGGCTATGTAGAGGAAAAGGAGCAAAAAAGGAAACAGTAAAAGGTGTAGATAGCAAAAGATTAGGTAGGATTGTTACCTGGCTGAAGGGTACACGTTTCCAAGCAGAAGCAGTAGTTCCAAATACAGATGAGAAGGTCTACACCATTGGAAATATGGAGTATATTAGAAACTCTTACCAAAGCTGTTTTGCTAGAGACACAGGAGCTGATGGCAGTGTCTGAGACTTTTTCAGGAGTGGATTGTGACCGTGACCCAGAGGGTACCTATTGATATTTCTGGATTCTTGTGTCCATGAGCAAAGTATTGACCACGTAGATATTGGGGGTGGGGGTAGTTTGCACTGCTATGTTCATAGAGCACTTGTGTCATAAATTGATGATTCTTGCAGACAGTGATTCAGTCATGACATATATACAGCCAAAAATACTCTGTTCGGGGTTTAAAAGAAGGGAAATTGATCTTTTGAATGTAAGTTTCCATCATATTAAAAACTCTTTGGTTATACTTATTAGCATTTAATTGTATTAGTGAATTCTAGCATCCTTTAATGAAATGTAGTTATTCTTTTCATCACTAAAAAACCCTTTTTTAATGTACTGTTATATTTGCTTTCACTAGGGAAGCTAAGTAACTTGATGTATTTGACTCACCAGAAATTCACATTGAATGTAAAGTTCTTTCTTTTTAAACACAAGGGTTTTTTTTGTACAGTCAAATGCCTGTATAAGAAAAAGTATAGGCTTCCCATACCTCCCCCACCATCCTGTTTCACTTTCCCCCCTTTGAACTGCAGCATGATTTCCTCTTTTCTTCTGTCCTTAGAGTAGAATATAGGCCATATACAGAAGAAAAAAAAACTCTAAAGTCACAACTGCCTTCACCTAAAAGGGAAACCATTTTTAAAGGACTATTGTGTTGGGGACTTAAGGTGTGTGTTATAATAGATTCCGGATGTCAGCTCTACAATTCCTTTCTGAAAGAAATAAAATCACCAGATTCTAGCACTTATGTGGGAACCCCTAAGCAGAGAGGAAATTGGCTAGCAGATATGCAGATGTGGGGCCTGTGCTACCTAACTGCTGAGGTCTGGGATGGATCTTAATCACAGAGGAAATTTGTAAGCAATAAAAGAGGCCTCCATGGAGGCTCTTCACATCCCAAAGCTCATTTTATCTTAGGAATATAGGGCCCTAGGGCCTGTGTGTTCACAAGCAATAAAGCAGTCAAATTCTTCCCAAGTTGCTAGAAGAGCACACTAAAAATGATGCCGTCCTCAGCACTTCTTTTCAAATGGTTCAAGAAGAAAAACCATGGCATCTTTTCTAATACCCACATCCTATTTTCAAATCTGCCCAAAATAGGCACTCTAATTCATAAGCCCAAGACAAGAGGAGAAAATGTAGTCAAAGGGACAGCTTGATTTTTCTGCTAATCTTAACATTTTATAAAAATAGGTCTACTGTGAAAGCAGTGATCTTATATAGAAAGACATCTAATTGGGATGCCCAAGTTCTTTTGTTTGTTTGTTCTGGTTATCTATCTAATTTTCCTTTAAAATTAAAGTAGTTGTCTATCACCAAAGTATCTACATCCTTAGCCCTTTTTCAATAATTTTTTTTCCAGATCAAAGCACTTAAAAGAAAGGGCTAGAAATTGGACAGAGGCTGGAAATTTGGCAGGTGCTTTCCATTTTATTAGAACCACTGGTATGTTTGGTAGTAATATGTATGTATACTAGGAACTCACAGTTTAGACCTTCACTAGTGTCTCTGTCGCACAGCACACATTGCATATGACATTAGCAAACTCTTGTCATTTACTGAATACCTGAGATAAGAAAGGGCTTTGAACTTTGTTCACATCAGTCAAAGGTGACCTAGACATTTGTGACTCTGAAGAGTCCCATTGATTTGGGGAAACAGAGAGATGCAAACAATAGAGAAAAGTAAGCTTCTGTTTCTCTTAGTTAGTATTCAGCACAACATGCTTTTAGCCTCTTGTAAACAAGGCCTTTGCTTTGTGCCATAACTCAGGGTGTCCTGGGCTTTCTTTGAGGCCCATTCCTCAAAACTTCCTAAGATTTTTCCTGTGCCATCTAGGTGTGATGATCCAAGTGTGATGATCCAAGTATTGACTCATACTTCTCTGAATCTCAATTCTCATTTCCTCTCTTGGGAATAGTCTGTGTTTTTACATTCTGAATATAAAGTTGAACAGATGAATTCTAGGATTCATTGCAATGGAATGCTTGCAAAGACTTGTGAAAAAGATATTGTAGTAAGTATATTGTTCCCTCTGCTTGAAACGAGCATTTCTTTCCTAGGAGTGTATATATCTATGCTACTATTCTGGTTCTAAGGTCTCAGTCTGGAACAACTTGTTCTAATATTAAAGACAGTATCATTCCAAAGGACCATTGAACTTAGCATTGGCTTTCTTCCATCTGCTTTCCAAAAATGAATTATTCTTTGGCCTATAGCACTAGAAGAGGTGGAAACAATTGATGATACCTTTTAAACACCACTTGATATTGCTGGCAACTAAGCTAGCTACCTCATGCCTTTGCACAAGTTGTATGTCACATCTCAGATAGTGGATGACCACATCTGTATACCCTGAGGGCATTTGAAACTATTGTTTTGCACTGCCAACAGGTTCTTCTATATTCTACTGTCATTGAGTGATGTGGTAATGTCATATTCTCTGAAGGCCATTCTTAAGCTATACCAGATAGTAGACAGATAACGTTGATGTGAGTAAAATCACTCTTTTATCCCTTGCATGGTTACTTTCCCTATCCTCATAATTAGTGGGCCTGTATGGAAGTCATCCATGTAGCTAATACCAAAAGCAATGGTATTGTTTCTTTTTTAAAAATGCACAATAGCTCTAACATATTTTGATACTTACTTTGCATTCTTGAACCTTAGCTTAATTGATCAGATGTCTCAGTGCCTACTTCTTCCTGGAAGAAAGTCAGCTATTATTTTGATTACTAAAACCACATTGATTGGGCATTGAAGATTCTAGAGGCATAGAATCCAGGTTTTCAGGTTTGGATCTGAGTATTTACAGCCACCCTGCCTAGCTTAAGTCCATATATTCTTGTCTAGTAATAACACGTTTCTAGAAACTCAGATTTATAATTCTGGATACATTTGACACATTTCATTAACACATCACTCCTCGTGTCCACCTAGCCCCTCTCCCTATATCATCTTTTTTGCCCTCATATTAAATAGTTGGCTGAATTGTGTGTTCTGTTTCTATCTGAAGTCATCTGTGATCTGCTATTATTTAGCAGTCAAAGAAAATATTTGGTATTTGCAATTAATTTGGCAGGCATTTAATAGCCACAAAGACTAGAATTTACCTTATATATGTCAGTTGCTATATTGAGGGTACAGGCTGACACCATCTTTGAACTCTGTGACTCTCAATGTGTATAAGAGCTCAGCACAGTGCTGATAATGCTCCTTGTGAAGTAAAAACGGTGCCAAAAAATGTGTGAAAAAAATTATCACAGATTTCCTGGAGGCTGGAGGTTACAGCATCAGGCTAATGTGCTCTAGCCTGGTAGTAGAATACAGGAGCTCCCCTATAGCAAACATGGAGATGAGGTTCACGTAGAAGATGAACATAGTAAAGCAGAGAGGAACAGCCCAGGCTTACTAGGGTAGTTAAGGAATGCAACAATCTTCCAAATCCTAAATCTTTGTCTTTGTTTCTCTCTCCTGTAGAAGTTGTAGTAGCTCAGGGAAAACACTCATACTTTAGGAATTAAATAACTGTGGCTTAATAGAGATAACACACACATGGACAGTGTGTTCTTTGTGTTCATGCTATTAGACAATGAATCAAGGTGAATGTAGTAGCTCTTACCTATTTTTTTTTTCACTTTTTAGACTCCTTTTTTCCCATTACTAGGAGTCCTCTTTAGGGTCACTGTCACAGATTCCAGGAAGTTTCCACTGTACTAGGTTTCCACACCATCCACTAAATGCACTCCTAATTCCAGTCACTAACTCTGTGGATTGTAGCCTGGGTATCATTTTCTTGATGGCTATTATCCCCGCATAAGTTAATACATACCATGTTTATCTTTTTGGATCTGGGTTTCCTCACTCAGAATGTTTTTTTTTTTCTAGTTCCATCTATTTGCCTGAAAATTTCACAATGTCATTTTTAAACAGCTTTGTAACTCTTACCTATAATCCTAGCCTTTGGGAGACTGAAGAAGGAGTATTCCCAGAGATTTAGGGCAATCTCACCTACATAGTGTGTTTCAGGTCATCCTGAGCTATGATGTGAAACTGGTCTCAAAGAATAATAATAACAACAACAAAAACCCAAACCCAAAACCAAACAAACCAATAAATATCTTCTAATAGGAAAAGTATCATTAGAAAAAAATTACATTTTTTATACTCAAGGTTTGCATTTTGGTCTTTGTGATAGAAACACACTGTTAATCTCTGGAAGAGTCATTAGAAAACAGCATTTACACGGTACTAAGGATTAAGAAATATAGTGAGGAAATGCGTAACATTTTATTATCAATAGGTTCTGATGAACCAAAGCATTATAAATGATATCATTGTTATGCATTTCTCTTGACATTAAATAGGCAATTAGCCAAGAATGGCATATTTGGCAATAAAGAAGATAAATATTAGACCCCAAACACAGAGAAGAATCTTTATAAACCTAAGTATTGCTTTTTGACTCATTATTCACAATCTTCATTGATAAGTCACTACACTTCATGTGATATTTCATTTCTATATGAAATTTCATACATAGACTGTATGAATGTATGTATGTATGTATGTAGTCCCATAAAACAAAATATTTCACAGAGTTTTCCTACGGAAGGGAAAGCCTTGATTGACGAATTTAGAATTTGCATTTATTAACTAACACTGAAACTGTACTCTATTTCCCTAGACAGAAGGGTTGAATAAGAAAGCTATAGTTGATTATGTTGATATTATTTGGTGCTCAACTGAAATACTGAAGACTTATAAAAATACTAATGCATATTCATTTACTCTATTTCAAATTCTTTACAAAAACATTGAATTAATAGTGGTAAACAAAGCAAACAAGATCCAGAGCTTAGAGTAGCTGTATTAAAGAGTAAATATATAAGTACCATTATACATTTGGGTGCATTTTAAGAAAAATATGAGACATCTTTATAAGACAATGATGAAATGAATCTCACTTTGTGTAGAAAAGGATGCTATTTTTTCATAAAGTTGAAAATCTAAAACATGAAAAGTCAGAAGAAAAGAAATCTGGGCAGAATAAATGATACCTAAGAAACACGAAAATGGTTCCTTTTACACACAGAAAAAGACTTAAATGTAGAGGAGAATGTTATAAAATTAGGTTGGAAAGTTGTCAGAAACTAGGTCATGCGGAGCTTTGAAGGGTATGGATTTCATCCTAAAAGCAATGAGAAGCCACTTGGGAGTTTTGCCTAGGAGAGGATAGAATCTGATATACATTGTTAGAAGACTACACTCTGAAAAATAATCTAGGAAGCTAAGAGTAGTGGTCAGAGACCAGAAGTGTGTGTGTGTGTGGGGGGGGGATATTGGACAGGTCTAGATGTTAATGATAGAAGCTTAACCTAAGGTAGCATCAATGATTTGGAGAGAAATAAACCAATTTGCCATGTATATTAGAAGTTGCGTTGACAGGAATTGCTGATAATCCGAATTTGTTTGTTCACTCTTCTGACAGCTATTTAATGTCTTCTTGGTGTTGGACATTGTTGTGAGTGCTGATAGAGCAGAAAACAATACACAGTCTTTACCTATAGAGAATGCAGTCTCATTGAAAGATACATACAACAATTGAGCAGAACGTGAACTTTCTGATGAGAAAATAAGTTATGAGAAATAATAACAGGACGAGTGTTGAGAGGAGGCCACTTGCTGGTTCCCGGCCTTTTAGCTAGCTTAGACCCGAAATAATTACACAGAAACTGTATTAATTAAACCTCTGCTTAGCCCATTAGCTCTAGCTTCTTATTGGCTAACTCCTACATCTTAATTTAACCCATCTCCATCAATCTATATATCACCACGAGGTCATGGCCTACCAGCAAAGTTTCAGCATGTCTATCTCCGTGGCAGTTCCACAGCATCTCTCTGATTTTGCCCTTCTTCCTCCCAGCATACAGCCTAGCTTTCTCTGTCTAGTTCTGTTCTTCCTTGCCATAGGCTCAAAGCAGTTCTATATTCATTAACCAATAAAAGCAACACATAGACAGAAAGAAGGACCTCCCACACCAGAGAAGATATAAAGGGGAATATTTGGATGCATTTAGGGTTTCTGTTTTATAAAGAATAGATAAGAAAAAAAATACTACTAACATCATGTTTGAACAAGTACTTGAACAGAAGATAGGAATTCTGTATTTATCTTAGCCTTAGATTTTAAGGGAAGTGTTTTAGGAAAATAAAACATAACAAGGCAGAAATGTGTTTGACAATTTGGTGAACAGTGGAAAAGTCAGTGTGTTTATGGTTGAATGAATAAAGAGGAATTTGAAATAATATAGTTATTCTGTAAAGGGAAGCTCAAATTAGACTTTCAGAAGAGACTTGGATTTCATATAAGATAGAAAGTCATTGGAAAGCTTTGAGTAGAGTTAGGTCACCTGGCTTACAGCCAACAGGAACAATCTGGATGATGTGTTGTTAACAGAATACCCAGATGCCAGAGAATAAGCATCGAGCCTATTTGGAAGAATGCTGTAGTAATCTGTGCTGTTTATAAGTGGATTTTGGACTAGGGTGACAGTAGTGATTGAGTTCTGGGTAAACTTTAATGTTAAAATGGGTAGAAACTTTTAATTGTGCATTAGGTATAGGAGAGTTGAAGACAATTCAATAGTCTGAGTGACTGGGAAAAATACTCGCATGAGGGAATTCCCTGGGGAATATTTTCTGTTGGTAGATTTTATAGATTTATGGAATGAGATTAGAAGGAAAAATTCAGAATGATCCCTGTATCTGATTCAAGGAGTTGGGTGATACGGTGTTTTGAATGAAAATGGCTCCTATAGGCCATAGGTGTTATAAAAGTAAATTTGTTGACCTGGCCTGTCACCTGGGTACCCTGTCTCTTCAACAGACAAGCCCTGCCCACTCCCAATTTTCCCCTTCCCACCAAGGCAAATGGATCTCCTGCCTTCACTCCAGCCCACACTCTCTCTCTGTCCTTCTTCTGGAGAAGCAACTTCCGCCTCTCTCTCTTTTCCTCTTCTCCCTTCTCTTTCTCTCTCTCTTCCCCTCTCCCCCCACTCCACTAAATAAACTCTATACCCAAGCTCTCTCTGCATGGTGTATCTGTCTCTCACCCTCTGTGGTGTCCCACCCGCCTAGGGCACCTGCTGCAGCCCCTCCTGGGACCAGCCTCAGGCCAGCCTGTCATGAATGATAGCAATAGGGAGTGACACTATTAGGTGGTCTTGTTGGAGGAAGTGTGTCACTAGGAGAAGAGTTTTAGGTTTCAGAAGCTCAAGCCAGTCCCGGTGTCTTTCTCTCTTCCTGCTGTTTGCTGATCTGGGTGTAGAACTCTCTGCTACCTTCCCAGTACCATGTTTGCCTTCATGCCACCATGCTTTCCACCATGATGACAATGAACTAAACCTCTGACTTAAATCAGCCCCAGTTATTTGTTTATAAGAGTTTCCACGGTCATGGTGTCTCTTCACAGCAATAGAAACCCTAACTAAGACAGGTGGGTAGTGAAGTAATTTTCTCAGGTATGAACATTTAATAACTTCATCTTCCTTTTTTCTTTCTGTTTCTTTCCTTTCCCTTCTCCTTCCTTCCTTCCTTCCTTCCTTCCTTCCTTCCTTCCTTCTTTTCTTTCTTTCATTTTTTTTGTTCTTTCAATACAGTTGATTTATGGATGCCAGGTTGGCTGGGAACTCAATATACAGTTAGGCTGGCCTTGAACTTCAAGCAGTCCTTCTGCATCTCTCTCCCAAATGCTAGAATAATAGGCATGAGGGACTGCACTAATTAAGTTCATCAATTAAAGCTGATTATTATAGAGGAGGAATTGCAGATCTGAGAAAAGCCAACTACTCTTACAGTAAAAATACCTAGATTTAGCTGAAGGTCTTTGATTATTTTAGGTTAGTCATTGTCTTTTTCTCTACTGCTATTTTAAGAAATCTACATCTCAGAAATTTGAAAATGACATAATTTCTTTTCTTTTTCTGTGTGTCACTGTGTGTATGTGTTCCTGTGGAGGGGCAGGTCCATATACACATGTGTGCCTATGGTGATAGCAGATGCTAGCATCAGGTGTTTGCATCAACTGCTTTCAACTTTAATTTATTTTCGTGTATGGATGTTTTGGCCAAATGTATGTTTGAGTACCACTTGAGTGACTGATACCCACCAAGGCCATATGATGGTGCCTGTTTCAGAACTGGAGTCACTGTTAGTTGTGAGCTGTCATGTGGGTACTTGGAATAAAACCAGGGGCATCTGAAAGAGCATTCAGTGCTTTTAACCGCTGAGCCACTGTCCAGTCCAACCAACCTTAATTTGAGAATGAAGTCTGTCACTAAATCTGCTGCTCACTGATTCATCTAGTTTGGCTAGCTAGCAAGGTCCAGTAATCTTCATGTATCCACCTCTACAGTGGATGATTATAGGTACATGATGCCAAAATTGGCTTTTATGTGGGTTCTGGGCACTGACCTAAGTTCCCATGCTTCTGCAGCAAGTAGTTTGTCAACTGAGTCATCGCCAAGCCCTGAGGGTTTTTTTTTTTTTTTTAATGGACAAGAGCCACTCTTTAAAAATTCTTGTTTGCATTGGTAAAATAAAAACAATTTGTTTTCGTCAAGATCATTCATTCCATTTTCAGGATCCAGTCTTTAACAAATCTCTACTTCACCAAAAAGTCCATTGTTTCTCTAGAAATCACATTTCCAGTATAAGGTGATTGTACCTTCTGTGCATAGGCTTTGTTAGGGATTACCCTCTGATTCAAAGTGAATCTCTTTCCTCTACCCACTCTGGTGAGAGGGAGGAAGATTTTTCTAAGCATTTTTAGTAAATAGCTGTTGACCTGAATTGAAAAGGGGGTAAAATTTTCAGAAACCATATATATATATATATATATATATATATGTATATATATATAATTTCATAACATATGATTTAGGGGATGATTATTCTCATTTCAAGAAAATTTTTGCTCTGCCAGTAGATTGACTATAATTTTGCTTTAAATAGCAATCTCTCTAGTGCATTCAAGCATTTGTTTATGATCATTAACTACTTGACAAGCTGGAGTTGAAGGGAGAGCTATTCAAAGTTAAAGCATCATGAAATACTTTCCATTAAATTCTCTTTCTGTGGATATGAAGCCTGAGCTGTTTAAAGGCTGCTCATTTCCAAAAAATGAATTTTAAGTTACCAAATTGGACTGAGCCCCACTGTTAATATTGGTTAGATAATAATAAATAAACGGATGGTGCTTTCAGTTGAGAGTTCAACTTAGTATGTTTTATGGGCCTCTATTTTAAATATAAAAGAAATTATTAAAAACATTGTATACAGGGAATAATCAGTGGAATGTGTGTGTGTGTGTGTGCATGTGTGTGTTTGTTACATAGTATGGTTACAAAAGATTTGTGTTTAGAATCAAGGGTTCATGATAATAAGAGATAGGAATCACCAATATTACAATTGTAGTTGATGGATTCCTGAGTGGAAAGATGCCAGTGACTGACAGTAATTTTCTAGCATGGTGGTGGCTAAAAGCAAAATAAAGTTGAACATCAGTTTATTGAAGCATAAGTCAGAAGTCAGATAATCCGTTCAGTATGTTTGATAAGCTTATATTTATTTTTGTGATTGAAAAGTGATAAGTGGTCAAAATCAGATTAATGCTAGATAGTATTAAAATACCGAAGTTTCAAATAGATTGGTATGAAGAGGGAATATGGAAGAAGAAAGAAGTAAGAAAAAGGAAGCAGAGAAGTGGTTACTTGTTACTTCAGAGACATACATAAACCATTCATTTTATCATTTATAACATTTAGTAACTTTTCAATTAGTTTAGATAAAACAACTTAGTAGTTTAATGTTGAACTTAATTTGCATATCTGGAGACAATGTTTCCATCCATATACTCCTTCTGTTGTATACATTGCTATACCCTTTCTTCTCCAATTTGGAATAAACCCCTTAACACTTAGAACTAAACTCTGTCTAATTTGTGCTTTGCTGAATGACTGAATTACTTTTTGGATAATTTGGTTTATAATGGTTTGCTAACATAATCAGAATTTTAGGGTTTGTTTAAGGTAGTTCCATATGAAGGTTGCAAATAATCTATACTGTCAGTAGTTACTTTTCTCATTGCTGTGACAAAATAGCCCACAAAAGTAGCTTAAGTCACAATTTGTTGTGGCTAGAAGTTTGAGGGAATCACATTGGGGGAGACATGTAAGGCTTAAACATAGCATGCTTATCACTTTGCCTTTGCAGTCATGAAGGAAAGGGGTGAATGCTGGCACTTACCAGCCCCCCATCTAAGTTTTATTCAGTCTCACGTGATGTGGTGGTGCCCATAGTCAAAGGGACTATTCTCTCCTCCGTTAAAACTCTCTGGAAATACCAGCAAAGACATACCGAGGGTTGTTTCCCTTGCTTGTTCTAAATATAGCACAGATGATGGTGCTTGTCTTGTGCAACTGTTTTCAAGAGTAAATGTACATAGTGTATGAGCATAAATTGTATTTTGTCAATGGTATTCCGGATTGAGGCCATTTCCCTGCTAACTTGATATCATATTTAAAGAGTAAAACAATTATGTGTATGGGCGTGTATGTGTGAGAAATGTGCATGCATGTGAGTGCAGGTTCCTGAGGAATTCCTCTGGAGACAGAATTAACATTTAGTTATATGCCTTCTGATATGGGTGCTGGGAACTGAAAGCGGGTCCTCTGTAAAAGTAGTATGTGACATTGGGAGCTCAGTCCAGTGCTCCAGTGTGGGTCTCTGTCTCTATCTCCATCCATCTCCAGATGAAGGTTCTTTATTTATCTCTTCATGTTCTGGCTTTGTGGGAGCCTAGCCAGTTTGGATGTCCACCTTCCTAGACCAAGATGGAGCGGGGAGGACTTTGGACTTTCCACAGGGCAGGGAACCCTGACTGCCCCTCAGACTGGAGAGGGAGGGGGAGAGGAGTGGAGGGGGAGGGGGAGAGGAGAGGGAGGAGGGGGGAAAAGGGAGACGGGGAGGGAAATGGGAGGCGGGGAGGAGGCGGAAATCTTTTTTTTTTCAATAAAAAATTATATTAAAAAAAAAGTAGTATGTGTTCTTCATCATGGACTCATCTCTGGATATCATTTTCTTTTACTCGTAAAGATATACTAGTTTTGAAAATAAATTATATGCCTTATTTTATCAATTCTATAGTCATTGCAGGTCCAGGCAACATTGAAATAGCATACAAGGACAGTTAACTCCCCTACTTTTTCATGAGTCACTATTTCTTTCAGGCCCTACTCCATAACCCCTCACCAGACAAGAGATTCTGTCAACTCACAATTCAGTGAAAGCAATTTATCAGAAAGAATAAAAATTTATCTAAGCTGTTTTGTTGTCTGATTAGGTCAATGAATGTAGATAGCATATAAGGCCTTAACAGAAGGATTAATAGTATATATGTTATTAAATTCTCAACAATTAGTATCTTAACATGGCTTTTGGTAGAATTTATACAGTTGTTGAGTTAAAGCTTCAGCTATATTAAAAATGCCTCAACTTCAGAGATTTTGGTATTCATGGTTGAATTAAGATTTATAAGTTTACTTAATGAGAATTGTTTGGGGTTTAGGTCTGGGTTCCAGTTACAGAGAATACAATCTACAAGGAACTCAGAGAACTGTTACATGAGCATTAGCATTATGGTCTCAAAGCCTAGGATCTTTCCATTGTTTGCTTATATACAGTATTCTCAAGATCACTTCATATTCCTGTGGGCGATGACTTAGTTGTAGCCAGTTCATCCCTTTTGTTTTCTGTAGGAAGTAGAAAGTAGGGGGCAAGTGAGTGTTTTCCCTTCTTTAATGACTATACCTTATAAGTTGTCTACCATTTATTTTTACAGTATTTAACATAAAATGAATGTATATGGCCATATTTTGCTGCAAGGGGGTCTATGATAATTTTTCTTAAACTTTTCTGTTTGTGGCAACCCTTCACTTGAGAAAATGTGCTCCTAGGTATTTAGGTATATAAAAATGGCCATTGAAATCAAGCATTTGCTGGTATAAACCTACAAGGAATTTATTCTTAAAATGTTTCAGTACATATAAAATTTTGCCATATATTATAGTCAAAAAGAAATTTGCATTCTAATGAAGTTAATGTGTTTGTTTTTAGATGAGAGTTAATGCTTGCTGAATATTTGATAATTTGGGACATTTTACAGAGTTGATTGATACTTTGATTTTGCATTTGTCACTGTTAAGAACACCACTTCACATAAATATATACTATAAAATGACAGGGATATGTTTAGCACCATTCCAGAAACTGTTGGAAATTCTTTCTTAATTCCAAGCCAAAATTCACTTAATGATTGTTTATAAAATGTAAATCAGCAACTCAAACAGCAATTTAAGCATAAAACATTCTATCAAAATTCAATACAAATATATACTACTAATTTGATACTTAACATGTAAAGGCACAACAGTAAGAAAATATTGAAAGCTTCCCTGGAGAGATGGTTCAGTGGCTAAGCAAGTTTGCTTCTCTTGCAGAAGACCTGAATTTGTCTTTCACCACCCATGCTGGGTTGTGTAGCTTACTTGTAGCTGTAGCTATAGGGAAACTGAGACCATCTTCTGGCCCCCCGTGTAATTTGGATGCATTGTGTACAGATACACACATGCATAAATCATATAATGATTTTTTTTAAAAGAAAATACTGGGCATGTTTGTTTCCTGTAACTAAATCATTTTCTTTTTATGTACAGTAGAAGCACTGAAATGTATAAGATATAGATAGTAGTTTCAAATCTAAGCCATGATGTGTTCTTTTGTGTTAAGTGATATGATCGCATATACTACTAAGTGTAGGTTTTGTGTATTGAACCAAGGGGCAGTTTAGTTGAATATTGTAACATAGGTGAGTACTACACAAACACTTGAGATTCATTATGTGCTTGATTTTGAATTAAGTTTTTGTCTTTGTACATTGAGAAACATTCTATTGCTGTGAACGTTCCTCAACCCCTACATTCAGTTATGTGACCCAATTGGGACTCTATTTAACAGACTGGGATATAAGATATGTAGTCTTAATTCTGAGTCACCATGTAACCAACTAAAATCAGGATGTTAAAGGAATAAGGGAACACCTATATTGAAAAATAGTTAATCGTCTATGATGCAGGACTAAAGATAGTAAAAATGGTAGTCTATAGTAATGAAAATGACTTGAATTGTTTGCTTATATCATCTGTGTGAAAATTAGACTTGGAACATATACATATTAGAGTACTACTCAGCAGTAAAAAACAAGGACTTCTTGAAGTTTGCAGGCAAATGGATGGAAATAGAAAACACTATCCTGAGTGAGGAGCCAGACCCAAAAAGAGGAACATGGGATGTACTCACTCATATTTGGTTTCTAGCCATAAATAAAGGACATTGAGCCTATAATTCGGGTTCTTAGAGAAGCTAAATAAGAAGAAGAACCCAAAGAGAAACATATAGGCATCCTCCTGAATATTAACCTTCATCAGGCGATGAAAGGAGACAGAGACAGAGACCCACATTGGAGCACCGGACTGAAATCTCAAGGTCCAAATCAGGAGCAGAAGGAGAGAGAGCATGAGCAAGGAACTCAGGACCGCGAGGGGTGCACCCACACACTGAGACAATGGGGATGTTCTATCGGGAACTCACCAAGGCCAGCTGGCCTGGGTCTGAAAAAGCCTGGGTTAAAACCGGTCTCGCTGAACATAGTGGACAATGAGGACTACTGAGACCTCAAGAACAATGGCAATGGGTTTTTTATCCTACTGTACCTATTGGTTTCATGGGAGCCTAGGCAGTTTCGTGAATGCTCACCTTCCTAGACCTGGATGGAGGTGGGTGGTCCTTGGACTTCCCACAGGGCAGGGAACCCTGATTGCTCTTTGGGCTGACGAGGGAGGGGGACTTGATTGGGGGAGGGGGAGGGAAAGGGGAGGCGGCGGTGGGGAAGAGACAGAAATCTTTAATAAATAAATAAATAAAAATAAAAAAAAATAAAAAAAATAATGCTATCGTTAGTGTAGTGATGGATATTTACCTAAGCAGACCCAGGTTTGTCTAGCAGTCATATGTAGACATAGTGTTCCATTTTATTCTTTACACGAAGTAGTGAGTTATTCTGCAAGTGTGAAGAAGAATGTGGTGAACATGAATGTCTTCAGTGCTTAAGTGTGGGATATGAACTGTGGGATTCAAAGTTATGGACCATCTATGTCCTGAACAATCTGGTTCCCACTCACATTCATTAATAAGTGTTAATGTGTTATGGTTATTTTTGGGTCTCCTTAGAATTTAATAATTCCTGTAAGAATCTCATGTTATCAAAGCTATAATTAATTGTACTTAATGAAGCTCCTGCTGTGATAAACCGTTCTGCTACTTTATATTTAAATGTACCACTCACTTAACACCAGGGGGCATAGTCATTATGCCAATAGATGTCCTGTGGTCCCTTGGAATTGCTCGCCCAATTAGAGCTAGCCATCCTTAGTGCACACTGATCTGCTGATGTTTTCTGGTTTCATTGGACATTAATATGCAGGTGTGCAGAGAGACTATTTAAGGGTCTCTATAGTTAGACATGATGTTCATTGCTTAACTGCGTGTGGCAGTCCTGGACATTATAAAGGGTAATGTATTCACAACTGATTGCTGATGAAAATAAGTGGTTCATCACTTCACAGGTAAGAAAAAATTGAATTATTTTTCATGCACAGACAAAGCAAGACAATTTTTCCTGAAGGAAAAGATAAATGATAGAAATGATGACATTTTTATAATATGGAGATAATGACTGTCTTAGTTACTTTTCAATTGCTTGGAAGCGATACCAGGACCAAGGCAAATTATAGAGGAAAGACTTTATTGGGGCTTACAGTTTCAGAGAATGAGTCCTTCATGGCTGAGAACATGGGAGCAGACAGACAGGAATCACACTGAGAACTCACATCTGATGCACAAGTAGGAAAGATAAAGGGGGCTGGGAGTGCTATGTGGGAATGTAGTGGACTTCTGAAATCTCAAAGTCCACCGCCAGCAGCACACCTTTTCCAACAAGGTCAAACCTCCTAATCCTTCCCAAACACTTTCACCAATCGAGTATCAAATATTCAAACGGTACACCCAGAGGGATGATTCTGATTCAAACTATCACAGAGACACTCCCACTCAAAATGTTTATCAGTAATCAACACTTTATCCAGAGATGATACAGCTAATATTGACTGTTGGCAGATCCAGTCTTGTGCAGGCCCAATGGAGGATGCAACAGGTACTGTGAATTCACGAATATCAATAATATACAATGAGATCATGTAACCTGATAGAGCATGGAGAAATAAAACAATAAAGATAGAGAGAATGTTGGACTATGTGCTTTAGAGAAGAGGGAATATCTAGGGTCAGTAGACATATGAAGAAAAATGTAGTCTCAGTTATATTCAGGGAAATTAATATCAGAACCAAAATGTGATGTTATTTTCCGTCATATTGGTAAATAGATGGATTCTGATTATATCATGAGTTAGAGGAGATACACATGGAATTTCTCTTACATATTGCTGGTGGCGATGTAATTTGGAAGCCAGCTATGCTCACCAGTACACCAGCAATGCCACAGTTAGGATGTCACTTCATATACTTGCTTTGTTGAATAAATTTGACAATGTATTAAAAGTTGAAAACTTAAATAACCTATTACACATACAAATGTTGGGGATATAGTCCATGTAATAATTTATTTTTATTGTGACCTGACTGAATTAGAAATACCCAGGAAATGCACTTCTGAATGGATTTCTGAGTGTGTTTCCAGACAGTTTAAATGAGGATGCAAGATTCACCCTAAAAGTGACTGGTACCATTCAATAGGCTGGTGACCAAAGTGAATAGGAATCTGTCTCTGACTCTAGTAAGATAATAAGAGGTTAGAAAAGGGAAGATCTATGGGATCCACTGGAGATGGGGGCAGGGGGAAATGGAGGCTTCAGGCTTAGGCAGGTGTTCTGTTGCAGAGCTAGGAATGAGACTGGGAGATCTGATTTGGAGGAGTCGAAGGAAAGGTGAAGGTCTGCAGTTAGGCCTACCTGCTTCCCATGCCAGAGTTTCCTATGTGTTCACAGGGAATTCCTGCTGGAGTTGGGTGATGGGACAAAGCAAATAATGGGGGGAGGGAAGCTAGGAGTGGAAGATCTATGGGATCCACTAGAGATGGTATAGGTGAGGATGCTGCTACAGGTGGCCTACTGCCAAGGTAGGAATAAGCCTGGGGATTGGACCTGGAGGAATGGAGCGGGAGGTAAGAATCTGCAGTTAGCCTACTTGCTTCCCTGGCAGGAGTGACCAGTATATGGGCATATTGTTTCCATTCTGTGTCTTTCTTTACATGAAGATTCCTAAGAACTGAGATTTTGCATCAATCGCTTTTCTAGTTTTGTCAAACTCAATTCCCATTTGCTGTTTGTCTCAGATGTTATATCCTCTAGAAAAGAATATCCATTGTGAATTCCCATCTCTGTACAATTACACTCTCTCTCTCTCACACACACACACATATACACACACACTTGCTCACAATCTTTTGTGATTGGCTGTTTATCTGTTTCTTTTTTTGAACTAAATTTGTGAGTGCTTTGAGGACATAGATACTTTTACATGTATGTTTGAATGCATTTAATTACAAATATCTTAGTACAAATTGCATGCTTAGTAGATATCCAATAATGATTATTTAATGAATAATAAAATAGATTAAAGAATGAGTAAGCAAGTGAACAATTCAGCTTCAGGGATAAGATGGCTAGCTAGGGAAGTGAAGGGTGAGACTGGCTGTAAGGAAATCCAACATTGCAGTGGAAATAAAAGATATATNGTGTGTGTGTGTGTCTTGGAACTTGCTCTGTAGACTAGGCTGGCCTCGAACTCACTTTATGTAGACTTTTAATGTAGCATCTGAAGATATATACTTTAGGCTAAATATATACACACATCACCATAAGGCACAAAAACTCATGTGCCACTTAGTCACTTGGCACTTTTGCAGTTATAGTTCAGAGGAGCAACTCAGCATAAGATGATGCTAAAATCTTGTGAAATGATAAAACAAGATTTTGAATTATTATATTCTCTTTTCTGCTGCATGTATTTCTCTATGCCCTAATTATTATTTTGTATTATATAATCCACATAAAGTTACAAACTCCACTGGTCAAGTCCTTTTTTTCTGCCCCAGACCTCTGTCATCTAAATAGCCAAGAGCTTTTAGTTGCCCACAGATGCTGTCCGTGGGCTTCATGTTTTCCAAATCAAATTATCTTTTTCTCTTTTCTGGCTCAGTCATTATGAAATGATCTTTCTCATCATTATCAGCATTAATGCTTTGCCATAATTATGCACATAATTGGATCATTTGCTCACTTGCATAGATAATTGCATCAATTTGCTGCCAGCTTTGCCAGCTACTAAGTAATGTAGTCCAATGAGAGTATGAGTAAATAATTGGAGTTTATTTACTCTATATGATAGATTGCTTCAAAGTTCATGGCTTAGGTTTAACTACAAGTTGAGAGTTGTTCATTAAATGGATAGTACTCCTCTTTAATTTATGAATGAGTTGTGTCCATAGCTTCTTGAAACTCCTGTCATGTTTATAGTGGCCTTTCTTACCCATTAGTACCTAGAAGAGGCACTCATTATTAAGATAAAATGAAGTGCTAATTAGACCAAGTGAATGGATGTTATTTCCACAGATGAGTCACTAACTGTACCTCTATTTCAGTAGTTCCTGTTTCTGGTCCCCAATAGAATCTGCCATTGCTATAACGAGAAGATGTTGGCAAATGAAGCAGATGAATTAATTAGAGAGATCCCTCAAGCACAGATGGTGGGACAGGCTGATGTGACACGATGACAGAAATTCTGGAAGCAGGTGGTACGCCAAGACCTAAGTGAGTTAAGGAGGCTGTCAGATGAGCACAGACTGATAAATTGTTCTGAGGTTACTTGTTGGGTTAGGAAACAAGGATTTAGTTTGAGAGAAAAATAGGCCAATGTTAGAGTTATCAGAATTAAGACATGGGTAGAATGGGCTGGAGAGATAGCTCAGAGGCCAAGAGCACTTTCTGCTCTAGCAAAAGATGAGAGTTCGGTTCTCAGCACCCGCATGGCTGCTCACAGCTATCTGCAACTCCACTGTAGTTCCAGGAAATCCGACATCTTCTTCTGCCCTGCAGGCTCTCCTTTATACAGGTGATATATGCACACATAAAAAATGGCAATCTTTTTCTAAAATATTGGAGAAATGCTCAGATGAATTTTATTAAGTGTTATACAAATTGAGGTCTTAAGAAATTATCTTCTAGGCTCATTTTTAGTTCTTGAAAACTATGTGCATTTTCTCTTGCTAATTTTAACTTCAACAAATTCATGTTGGTTGTTTGATAACACTTCTGTTGTGGATATTTGTACCATGAAAATGAATCAACATTATGAAGCACACTGTTAATTTGGGAGAGCTAATTTGCAAACACACCACTTGTAATAAGCATAACGTATCAGCAGGTGACTTTTATTGAATGCTTCCTAAAAGCAAAGACTTGAAACATTTCTGTTAGATATCACATCAAGTAACTTTTGAGAAAGTGGGGAAGCTGAGGTTAGAAAAGTTTAGCAAGAACTATACATGTGACAAAGGATTGATACCTAGAATTTACAAAGAACTGAAAAACTTAACCAAGAAGTTAAAGAATGTAATCGATAAATGGGCTGATAAAATTGACAGTTCACAAAAGGCAAGATAGAAATGGTTGAAAAAGATACGAAAAACATTCTTCACCATCGGAGAAATGCAAATCAAACTACTCTAAGATTCCATTTTACCCCATTCAAAGGGTCAGTCATCAGAAAACTATCAACAAATGATAGTAAGGGTGTGGACAAAAGAGAATGTTGACTAGTTCAGGCACTATGGAAGTCTGAATGGAAGGTCCTGATAACACAAAAAATAGGCCTGTCATGTGATTCAGCTCTACTGTTTGTGGATATTTTACTCACATGCCACAGAGAAATGTGCATATCAATGACTATTGAGGCACTATTTACAATAACTATGTTATGGAACCAATCTAGGTGTCCATCAACAGAGTCATGTAGAAGAAAATTGTGATATGTATACATATTGAAATGTTTTCCATCTATAAAGGATAATAAAGTTTTGCCATTTTTAGCAATGTGGAAAAAGCTAGCGATAACCATATCAAGCAAATTTAACCAATTACAGAAAGATAAATATTTTTAAGTTGTCATTCTTAGATTTTAAAGTTACATGAAATAATTCACGTTTATGTAATGTTAAAATACAAGTGGAGGTGTCTAGAAGAACAAAAGGGAGTAATCCAGGGGTAATGGGAGTAAACAGGAAGGCTAAGGGAATATGACCGAGAATATGCTCAACATAAAATATTTATTTGCATGAAAGCTTAAAAATATTCAATTAAAAAGAGACAAGCTAAGAAACATGTTCAGTTACTAAAATGGAGCCAGGTTATCAGAACATGACTAGAATTAAGGTGATTTAAAGACCAGCTGCTTGAATACCAAAATATGTTTTTTAAATCTCTCATGATTAAGAATAAATTGAGTCTCAGGATTAAGCTTGTGAGTTGAGTAGAGAATTGGCCATGGAATAAGGTTAGTCATTATACTCAACAGCATTCCAAGCAGAATTTTATCCTCGTGTTCCTATAACTTCCTATCTGAGACATTTCTAGACTTTCTCATGTTGTGGTGGAATAGTATACAGAATTAGCATAGTTATTCTCTTCCATATTCTAAGATTTTGTTCTAAGTAACTTCCTTGAAAGCCTTTCCTAGCCTCTTGTTCTTGGTTCTATACCACCTCAAGGTTATAGAAAATAAACCATATGAAGTATTCAAAAAAACAATGTTTAAAACATGCTCCTCTTAACACACACCACATTGTACTTTTTTATAGGCACAAAGGACATTCAAGATGAAACTTTGGTTTTCTTGTAATATGTAGATTTTAGAGAAGTGATTTATTACAGTCCAGACACATTACTGGCAGTGATATTGAATTTAATTTGTCTCAAATTTCTTTCCCAATGAGGCAGAATAAATAACCAACCCACTGGAAAATATATTAAGCTGCATAAGTCCAAATATTCAAACATTTAATAAGTGGCAACCAATTATTTGGAGCAGCAAATGAGTATTTTGGTATGACATGTCTAGTCATACCAAAGATTAAGTGCACTTTATTTAAAACAACTTGTTTTGAAGCCGAATAATGATTTTCTTTTACTTTACCATAGCATTTCACAGTAAGTCAGATGCAGGAAGATTTAGCAGAACAGTAATATCCTTTCTATTACCTTATACACAATGGGAAACCTAACTCTCCCACAAAATCATTTTTCCTCTGCAGTTGGTCCATAATTTCATATAGATCTGAGGAAGAAATAGTGAAAAATACATTTTAAGCTGGTATGCTCTGTATGTATATAACATTAGTTTTGGGTTTTGATCGATTTAGTATTTTGAATACTATTGAAAGGCTTGGTGCTATGCAGAATAAATGATTAGCTGAATCCAAGACAGGTTGTGACATTTAGGAAGCTAAATGAATATAAGCCATATGAGAGACACTCTTGTAAGCCCCTATTGAACCGATTACAGTTTTATGACAATGGCTTAAAACTTCTTAAACATGCATATGTTTAAAGATCTCTAATGCTATTTGTATATACATATATGTGTTAGTGGAAAGAGGCTTGTTATTTTTTAATATAAACTAATGACTTTCTCTATCAGTAAGTTATTGTTACATTATAGTTACCTTACAAATTATCAATTTTTAACAACAACCATTTATTATTGATTGTGAGTCATCAAGTGACTATGGTCTTGTCTATTCATGCATCTGTAATTATCTGTTGATTACCTTTTCTCTACTTTCTTTTGTGTCCTTATAGCTTGGATATGGTCATATGGTGATGACAGAGATTTAGTAAAAGAACAAGCATATATAAAAGCAAATACCCTGCTTGTGTCACGTTTGCTAGGATTAATTAGGGAGTAAAATTTACATGCGTTAGCTCCAAATGAAGGGTAACATCTTTCAAAGCAAAATTATGAGGGTCCACAGATGCGCTTGCTGGCCCAAACATAATTTCAGTGAAGATCAGCTTCCATTACAACTTTGGTTCATATGATGCAGGCTACTACTGCCTCAAGATATAAAGTTTTTATATTTATAAGAACAACACTACTTATGTGGGTTTTAAAATTAGAACTACAATGTCCAGTACAATAAAAGAGATTATCCTTCTGTACTTTGCATTAAGCATGACATGTTGTTTATTTATGCCTACAGCCATTTTTTGTCTAATATGTACCACTTTAAGAGGAACATTAGTAGACTGATGTATGCTGTGGATATGTTTCATTGCCATTGGTAAATAAAGAAGCTGCTTTGGCCTATGTCGGCAGAATATAGTCAAGCTGGAAAAGACATCGTGAGAAAGTAGACAGAGTCAAGGAGAAGCCATGTATGTAGCTCCTGCAAGAGACAGACACCTGACAGACAGAACTTTATTGGTAGGCCACTACAACATGGAGATACACTTTAATAGAGATGGGTTAATTTAAGATATAAGAGTTATCCAAGAATATGCCTAATCTAATAGGTTAAGCAGTGTTAATAATACATTTCCTATGTGATTATTTCAGGCCTGGGTGGCTGGGAAACAAACAAGCAGCCTCTGACTACAGTAGACAGGAATATAACAAGAAAGGGACAGTAGGCCTTATGAACTGAATGTGTCTCTCCATAAATCATACTTACAAACCTGTATCTTGATGATATTTGGTTGTGGAGTCTTTGAGAAATAGGGAGGTAACACCATCATGAATGAGATTAGTTCCCCTAAAAGAAGAGACACATAAGAACTAATCTTGCTTTATGTTCTTTGCCATGTGTTGCCCCAGCTAGAAATGAAGATTTCTGAACAGGAGGACTGCAAACCAGGAGTCAGTTTTCTCTAGACTCTGGATTTTCCTGAACTTTTATATTGGGCTTCATAGCCTCCAGAATCATACAAATCAGAGATTTTTTGTTACATCTCTGACAGTTCATTCTAGCAGGATGAAGTGAGTAGAAGAATAGGAATAGTGCAGAACTGGAAAGTGATATTGAGGGATGGTTGAAGGATTTGGTGAATATTGGACTGCAGAAAAAAATAGGAGGACTCCACTGTGTAAACGTACCATATTTTCCTTATCCATTCTTTAGTCAAGGGGTATTTAAGTCATTTCTAGGTTCTGGCTATGACAAACAATGCTGCTATGAACATAGTTGGGCACATGTCCTTGTGGCACAAGTGAGCATCATTTGGGTATATACCCAAAAGTGGTATTGCTGGGTCTTGAGGACGGTTGTTTTCTAATTTTCTAAGAAATCACCTTACTGATATCTAAAGGGCTGTGCCAGTTTTCACTCCCACCAGCAATAGAGGAGTATCCCCTTTACCTCACATCCTCTCCAGCATAAGTTGTCATCAGTGTTTTTGATCTTGGCCATTCTCACAGGTATGTACTCCATTTTTTTATTGGATTATGTGTGGTAACCAAAGAACAAGTAATCCAATAAAAAATTGAGTACATACCTAAAAAGAGAACTCTCAACAGAGGAGTCTAAAATGACTGAAAGACACTTAAAAGAAATGCTCAACATCCTTAGCCATCAGAGAAATGCAAATCAATACAACTCTGAGATTCTATCTTACACCTGTGAGAATGGCCAAGATCACCCATTTTTAATAATCTGCGTAGCCCCACGAGGTGGTGTGGCTTACCAGGAAAGATCTTAACCTGCATCTGTGTAAGGTGGGAGAATCATGGCGACTGACTGACTTGGCTTCTTTCTCCCAGCATTCTGTCTGTCTACTCCACCTACCTAATTTTCTGTCCTATTAAAGGTCCAAGGCAGTTTCTTTATTAACCAATAAAATCAACACAAAACAGAAGACTCTTCCACATCAGGAGAGAGGAGAGGAGGGGAGCAGAGAAAAATGTATAGCTCAATAAATTAAAAAAAACATGTTTAAGTGGAGATCAAATAGAGATATAGTGACCACAAGGAGAACCTGTATTACAGTAAAAATATTAACAAGTATTTTTTAAACTTTGATATTTCATGATGTTTTAAATCTAGGGAGAATGAGATCGTATAGTATATTCTTCCTAATATTACAGGTTTCTGAAATTCAAGAAAGATTTTAATATTACTTGCTCCCTTTTAAAAAGACTGCTGCTTTGTCTGAAAGACATTTTAAGATCATGTCATTTAGAGTGTTTGTAACTGTACTTTAGTTTAAGAAGAATGAATTACAGCGTTATATTACAAAGATACATAATTTGGAGTACACCTGTATCAAAATCATCCAGCATCTACTAGTCTTTATTTGTACTGAAGAAAAGTTTTTCCAGGAGCATGATGATGAGCCAAGTCTTGATGAATAGGAGTAGTTTTGGATCCTAAGAGATATTTTAGGGTACAAAAGAACTTGAATGGTGATATAACCACAGAAAATGAACATGGGAACGTGTGTGAAAGGAGAATAACTAGCTCTATTTGAGCAGACAATGAACTTTTAAGAAAGCCTTGGAGATGAAATATGACAAAGGTTAGCCTGAGCCACATAGAAATGTGACATTTGTATTTTCTCCATAGAGACAAGGATGGTGGAATAAGGGGAAAAGTGTCTGAATAAATGGAAAAGTCTGCCAAACAATTTTGAATGATGTTAAGTTTAGCCATCTTTTATCCCTGAAAGAGGAAATAGAATTCAAGAAATTAATTTGTATATGATTACCCAGCATTCAGGGTATTTAGACATAAAGTGTTCTAATTCTTGTTCAATATATTTCCATTGTATTGTAGAAGTGATAAGGTGAGTAATTTGCTTGCCATTTTAACCATTCCCAAGTATACCAAGTATATTTAAATATTCAAGTAAACGATTATGGTTAATTCATTCCTAGCAGATGCTCAGGAGCTATTATTGAGTATTTGGGGGAGGTGACACATGTCTGACAGTGATTGTTTGATGAAGAACAGTTACCAGAGAGCTCCATGTTCCTCTGTAATCAAGAAGACCCTTTATACAGTTTCTGTTGTCCATGGCCCAGATGGGAAGATGATTAAATTTACACATTTGATGGAAATGATCAAGTACCTTTCACCACCTGCTCAGTTTTTTTTTTTTTTTTAATTTCCAAATGCTGCACTGGCTAGAGTCCTTCTGCTTTAATTGATGGATAATCTATTATTTGGCTGCCCAGTGCACTCTATTTCCAAAAGTCATTATGATATATCACTGATTTGCATTTCACTGGGTAAGTTGGTGGTTTTGGAGCTGCCATATTGATAGGGAAGTCCAAACTGGAGATCAAGCAACAAGAAAGCTGTTCAAGTTTTATGATTGCAATTTATGTTTTCTTAAGGAAAAGACCAAGAAAATACTTTTGATATGTATTTTGGTCATAGAGTCTGTGCCTTGTATAATTACTCTACTCTCTGAAAAATTATTTTAAATTCACAAACACAATTGCTTAAGAATTTTGGATCAGACAGGCTTAATTTTAAATCCATGTTCTATCATTGAATACTTAGAAAACTTTAGGAAGATCATTATATTTCATGTTTCTCACTCATGAAATAAAATATTGACCTATTATGATACTTTGAAGGAGTTATTTGATATATACGAAATATAGTTTGTTGTAATGTGGGGTCATTATATTAATATTACCTTACCTTTATGAATCTAGAGGTTGATCAAACTGCAAGTGAGCTATTTTTCTCTCAGCAGTCGACATTCTTATAATAGTAGGATTTACCTTATCTTAAAGAATAGGACTTTGAAAAAAGGGTATGTTAAATGGCTAAATTCAGATAAATGAAGACAATAGAGGATGTGAGTCCGATTCAAAATATACTGTCTGAAAAGGGGTGTGCCTAGATTTGGTCCTGGAGCAGGCGACCCTAGGTGGTCAGTATCACAAGCTTACTATATCTTGAAGATGTGTACTCAAAAGAAGATAACTACAGAAGAACACAACAAATTCTATTATGTTTAATGGCTTTAAATATATATGATAAATAATTTATCAGAGAGGCATTTAGGAGTCCTAACAACTAGCCTTTCTTGTTATTCATTAGTTTTGTACCTAAATACAACCATCACCCAACATCTCTATATTCTAATCCTTTCATTTGTGCAACAAATGAACTAGGCCAAGGGCTGATAAAAAGAATTTACAGGATATATCTGGCTCCTGTTTATAATGCCTCCAAGGTAACAATTTTAAGATTGTTGAAAACCAAAACAGGGGGCTGGAGTGATGTCATTAAATTGCCTGAAACTGCAAACTTCTTACCTTTGGGAGACTCCACAGCAACAAAATAGAGCTGGCAAGCCACTGAGATTGACTTTATTCAAATTAGGAAAGACGCCCAAGAAGTCACTATTTTACATCTCATTATCAGTGAAACAGTACTGAAAACTGCATCTTGTAATTTCTCCCCTCGACATGTTTGTGTGTGTTACACTCACATCCTTCTATATTTACCATTCCAAAATGTTAAAATTTCTACATCCCCTCCCTTTTATCCCTCTGAGACCAACTACCTAGTTTTAGACACAAGTACAATAATGCAAATGCTAGTATATGTATAGTTTACAAAAACTAATGTATAGTTTAAGAAGATTAATGTAAGATTAATATATGTGTGTGAAAAGGAATATATAATTAATCTTTTTGTTATATATTTTGTAGGCCTTATAAATTTGGGATACAGTTTTATATAAAAAGAGGCTAAAGAAAATTCTTGGACTTTGGGAGTTACAGTTTGTTTTGATTTAAATTAATAGCTTCAATTGATATTTATACTAGCAAACAGAAGGATAGCAGAGATGCAGTGTAGTGTGAATTTTACATGGTGACAAAGAAGCTGGTTCCTTAACTTCTTCTCTGTTTTCTAAGCCCTACTCTTCCTGATCAGAGAGAAAATCATTTAGAAATGTAGAAAAAGGAAACCCTGGAGCAAGCTATTGAGAACTCAGTCGATCAATTCTATTGAATGTCCCTAGTTTCCGATGTTCCCAGCAGTTCTCATTTCCTGCTTTACTGTTGTATCTACATGCTTAGTTGTTGAGTTAATAGCTTTTTGAAAAGCTTTTGTGGGGTATGTTGTCAAAAAGCTAAATAATCTCACAAGTAAAATCATATGATCTTCACTAGATTTTAAGTATTTGAGCACAAAGGTGATGCCTTCAAAATTACTGTATTCCATAGTGCATCTTTCTCTTTTCCCTCGATCTCATACTCCCCTTCCCTCTCTGTCTCCTCCTCATCACATATAGCACAGGTTAACTTTCTCAAAATCACCATGCTCTTCCTGCCTTAAGTGTTGGTTGACATTATAGTTGGGGACTACCACACGCAGTTCTCACTCTTTTCTTAGTGTTGAAATACATGCAATTGCAGCGTAAGGACTTCCCCTACAGATACACCGGCTTACTATTATATACTAAGTTTTGTGGCCATTATATTTATTTCATCCTACAAGTCCATTTCAGTTCCTAAAATCAAAGGTAATTTTACATTGCTACAATGTAATCATAAACAGCAATGCTGTTGCACATAATATTGCTTAATCTATAGTCATTGTCCGAATATTTCCAATTGTTACACTAATGTAGGAAAAGTAGGACACGTTTCCTGCCTGATTGTTTTTTTTTTTGTTTGTTTGTTTTATTTTTGATTTTGATTTTTCAAGACAGAGTCTCTCTGCTCATCCCTGGCTGTCCTGGAACTCACTCTAGACCAGGCTGACCTCTAACTCAGAGATCAACCTGCCTCTGCCTCCAGACTGCTGGGATTATAGATGTGCATCACAATTGCCGCATATTGCCTGATTCTTAAAAGCAGAAATTTAATACTTAATGGAGTACTTGCCTCTAGTAGACTTTGAAGAATCTCTAATTAAATGTGTTTACAAATTCTTCAGCAAGCTGATTCCATAATGACAGTGGTAAATGTCCTTTAAGATTTTTTTCCTTTTTTTTTTCATTGTCATCATCAATCCAAAGCAGTCAGCAAGATGCAAGTAAAATTCACTCATATACTAGCAGGAGCCATTAGTACAAGTGACAGGTTCCTGGGCCTTAAGTGGTTCTGTACTGTGTGGTCCAACACTTAGATGAATGGTTATTTGTGTTTAAGCCTTAGAGTGAAAATGAAGTAAGGTTTTGGCACATTTTACCTCCTGCTGAAAACAGACAAATAAAATTCATAAAATCAAGTCTTAGGTCTAAACTCTAGTATTTACTTAGCAAATGACAGATTGATAGGGCTGCTTCTTGGAAGCATTTCAGAGTCTTGTCTGAAACTAATGGAGGTTGAGATATATGAGAATAGGGTTCTTTTTACGCATTCCTTTGTTTTATCTTGTCTGGCAGTGCCCCAAATGAAGAGATTAAGATGTATTGCTATCTTTTCACCATTGGTGGTTAAAACACACCTAGATTATTATAACGTGGTTGCAGAGATCCATTTGAAATGGCACATAACACTATAAACATGCTCTTATAGTAGTTGTTTTTTCTTTCTTTGAGACATTTGAGTGTGGTCCAGGAAGGCCTTATACTGGTGAATTTCCTGTTGAGGTTATACACATGTAACAGGAAATCTAGCCTCTTTCATAAGGGAAAGTATTTTGGAGGAGCGTTCTCAAAGTTGTAGTGTAGCGTTAAACTTAGAGTCATGTAGTTTCTCTTCTTCCAGTGGGGTTCATGTGCTGTAAATACATTTGTCTTACAACTGAGCAGAAGTAGAGGGGAAATATGGTTACAGTTTATGAGATCATCTTTGTTCAGAGTGACAATCAGAAAACTGTGTTCCAATAGCATTTAGGTCTCCGTCTATAACCTACTACTTCGTACCTCTTTAAGAGTCAGCATCTTAAAATTTTTATTGTCACAATATACATGCATAGGAGACTGTATAAAACAAGATACATGAATACTCATGGTAACCATAGCAACATAAGCAATGAGTTAAGAGATTTCTGCCTCTTGTTCTTTTCCAACTATGTATTTCTCTTTACACAAAACTAATGTTCAACTTGTAAGAGTTGTTGTCTTAGGGTTTCTATTCCTGTGATGAAACATGGCAACCATAGCAACTTGGGGAAGAAAGGGTTTATTTCGCGTATAGTACCATATAAAAGTTCATCATTGAAACACTAAGCGCAGGAACTCATGTAAGGCAAAAACTGAAATAGAGGCCACAGAGTAACCCGCTTACTGGATTGCTCCTCCTGGCTTACTCAGATGGTTTTCTTATAGAATTCAGTACCACCAGTCCAGAGTTGGCACTATCACATCAATCAGTAATCTATAAATCACTAATTAAGAAAAAGATACATCTTATAGAGGCATTTTCTCAACTGAGGCTCCCTCCTTTCTGATAAATTTAGCTTGTATCAAGTAGACAAACTAGTCAGTACAATTATTTAATGTTTATGGTTTAATGGTTTTCATATTCCTAAACTGCGTAGTGTTTAATTGTTTAAATGTTATATGAATATAATTCTGTAGGATATATGTAGTATATATGTAATACTTAGTATCCACACATATAAATATAGTGTATCTGTTTTTGTCTAACTCTTTAACCAATATACCTTTGAAATGTAATCCGTGTTGCATGTCAATGTAGATTTTCTGTTACTATATCACATTCCCTTTTGAAGACAGATATTAGGGTTTATTCCAGTTTTTAGGCATTATGAAGAATGTTCCTGATATATAAGCACATTCATTATTGTCAAATATCACCTAGGAGTAAAAGTTTTAAGGTCATGCCAAGGAAGACGCCATATCCAGTTTGCTTGATTATTTCCTGGTCAATATCTATTGAATTGGTGTAATTATTTATGCTACTACTTTTCACACAACAGTTTGTTTTGATAATAAAATATGATATCACCATAATAGTAGTGGGATACACTCTACATTTCATATTTAGGATCAAGTCAATTGCGTTTGCAAAATAATTGTACATGCCCCTTGACAATGTATGGGGTTTTCTGTTTTCCCACATCTTTATAATAATGTTATTTTAAGTCTTTTGAAATTTGATTTTTCTGGTGGGCACATAATAGTATTTTACTAAAATTTGTTGTTTTCATTTCTTTGTCATTTAGTTTTAGCCCTTTTCAAATATTTATTAATTATTTCAATTTCCATACTGTTTGGGTGTATGTATTTGAGTTCTTTCAATGTTTATTCATGTATAAACAAACACATATAATGTAAGTTTAGAAATATTTTACCAGTTATTATTGTCTCTGAATATTTCTTTTTTATAAATTTATTATTTCTGAGTATTTCCAATACTTTTTTCACAATCTTCTATTGTGTTTACTATTTTAAAGAGTACAAATATGTTTATTTTTATTCTTTTACAATTTCACTACGTGTGTGCACATGTGCACACACACAGAAAGAACTTTGCTCATGTTCTCTCTCATCATCCTCTTCCCTTGCCTTCCCAGCAACCTCTTCTTCACAACAATTCCCCTTCTTATTTCCATGTGTCTTTTGTTTGTTTGTGGTCCACTGCATTTATTTAGGGCTGCTTGTGTGAGTATGAGTGGAGAGTTATTTAATTGAGCAAGGGCAATTTATGAGTGGATAGCATTGAGAAATATGATTGTCCCTCCACAGAAACCATTATATACCCATAGCTCCCCAGGAAGGTATGGGGCTTTAGGCGTTCCTCCCTTTTCCATCATAGCATGTTGATTGGTTTAGCATTGTGCTGGTACTCATGGCTGCTGTGAGTTCACGTGGTTAACTGTCATATCGTGTCCAGAAGACATCTCATCATAACACTCCTTCACTTCTTCTGGCTCAACTACAGTCCCTTGGTCAAGTATACACAATCAAGTATGAATTTCCCCTGTGGAGTAGGCTTACCAAACAATGCGAAAATGCTTGGTTTTGCCCATAACAGTCATGCCATGGCTGCATCCATGGGCCAGTTGGAAATGAACACTTTTTATTGGTTATTGAACAGTAAATTTTTTTCCAATTTTTTTTCATTTTTGATATTTTGATTTCTAAAAAGTTAATTTCTTCTTTTTGTTCTCGATGTCTTTGCATAAAGAACATTTTATTTTTAAATGTAGACTTGAAGTTTCATAATTTTGATTGAAATATAGAGCTCATTTTTACTTACTGTAGTAACTAATTGGTATATTTGTGTTTAAATTTACCAATTTATAAGATGCTTATTATTTGTTTTCTTCTTCTCAGGTTTAGTTTATCCTGGGTTGATTTGTGTTATTACTATTTCTGATATTGTTTGCTGCGGGAAGGTGTATAGCTAACAACTACCCGCCTACTGGGGCATGGCCTCACAGACTATTTACCTGCATGCGGAAGCGTGTCTGGTCCTCTTCCTCTCTGCCTTTCCCTTGGACCACGACTGTGCTGGTTTGGTTTGTTTGGATCTCATCTTTATCCATCGTTCATGCAGAGAATCTTGATTTGTAAGTTTTATCTATTAATAAATATCTGTGTGTTTCTTAGTTCTGAGCTAATGTGGGATTCCTTTTATTAAGTGCTAGGTCTCTCTGCCTTCGGTTGTTATATTTCTTTGCTATTTTGTTAGTAATTAACTTGGAAATCTTAATAATCATTATTAAGTTATTAAAGTACAACTTTACTGACAATTTTATTCTCCTACAAAAATGACAGATCTTAACAGTTAACCATATTTCCTTGTTCTTCACTTGTGTTATTATTGCTTAAACTTTTATTTTAATTTTTATAAATTATTATAAAAATATACATGGCATTTATATATGTGATCATTAAAATACCAAACTAAATTTTATAGTTAGTATTTTTGCATATTCTCACTTGTTGACAGTTTTCTTCACTCCCTCTTTGTTCCTGAATCACCAACTTTCCATCTTGAATTGTTTTTCCTTCATTCCAATTAATACTTTCTTTAGTTTTAGATTATAGATTTTCTTAATTTAGTATACCTGAAATTACTTTTCTTTTCTGCTCATTGTTGAAAGTTTTTTAATTGAGTCCTATGTTGGTGGTTTTCCCAATCCTTGACATTTCTTTCCAATGTTTCTGGCTTATACTTTTGTTGATATCCTTTCATTAGCTAAGTATTTCTTCCTTGACTATATTTTTTCTTGCTATATGTCTTAAATGCCTGTGTTTTTTATATTTTATATTTTTGCCTTTATTTTCATTTATTCTTTGGAATCCCTACACACACAGGTTGGTTGGTATCTTCCATCAGTTTTGGCAAGTTTTGTTTTCCTTCCCTGAAATACTACCCCATGTTACCTTTCTCGATGGGATTCCAGTTATGTATACTTTAAATTTTATTGTTTTGTCCTCTATGTATATTACCTTATTTTCATTATTTCCAATTATTTCTATTTGTCACTGCTTGGCTGTCCTTGTAGTTCACTTCCATAATTACTTTCTCCTTAAATACCATTGCTTTCATACCTATATTTGGCTATTGAACTCTTCCCTTTTGAAATTTATATATTTGCTTCTGTTATCTTATTGATATGAATTTTGGCTATTTTTTAAGTTCAGCTTTTATCTATACAAGAATACTATGCATATTTACATTATAGTTTTGTCTTTATTCTTCCTGTCTATTCTCCTTGTGGATTTCTTCTTTATTGTTTCTCTTTTTTTTTTTTTTTTTTTTTTTTNTTTTTTTTTTTTTTTTTTTTTTTTGGTTTTTCGAGACAGGGTTTCTCTTGGTTTTATGCTATAGCATCTCTTAGTATGCTTGGTTATTTTTGTTTCCTGAACATTGAATTTTTAAATAAATATAAAGTATAGAACGGGTTTTATAGTTATGGGGTAATTGTAGCAATAGGCCAGACACTTCTTATACTTTTTTTCTTTTTGATACTTGTCCTGGAACTAGCTCTTGTAAACCAGGCTGGACTCAAATTCACAGAGATCCCACTGCTTCTGCCTCCTGAGTGCTGGGATTAAAAGCATGCACCACGTCCAACGCCTGTCTCAATTTAGTATTTTTAACCAGTGTTGCTATTTAGTTTCAGAGTATTCTTTAGAATGATATTAATTTGCTATATGTATAAGTTGTTGGGTATAGAAGTTTCTCATACCTTTATAATTATTCATTGCCTTCTAAGTTTTGAAGAATTCAGGTTGGACATGTTGTAGGAAGTCTTTTAATTGGTATATGTCAGAATTATGAAACTATATATGTGTAGTCACAATAAAATTTGATACTAATTTCTAGGAAAGAAATTTTTGTACAAATAACCACTATATGAGCAAAAATGAGTCCATGGAGTTATTGGACTAATTTATGTGAGAAAGTCAAATTACAAATAAAGAATAAGAATTTTCTATAGTTTTCATGGAACTTCTTTGTTTATTGGAGGTTTTTATAATAGTACAAAATTTTTCTAAAAGTGAATTTTAACTGACTCTCATATGATCCAAGTGAAATATCTGAAAATAACATATAAAATTAACAGAGAACTCAATTCAGGAGCATAAAATAGATTGTATTTCAATAGAGAAATTTTTGTATTATTTATGTAAGTAAATAGTGTCATAGTTTGTTTCTTCAATTGGAAGAATTATTTGGGAAGCAATTTTTGGTTAAATGTAGTAATGATAATGTTTTGACTAAAATTGTAACCATCAATAAATGGAAAATATTCAATACTTTTTGAAGTCCAGTATGTTATGCATTGAATTCAAAGATGAAAACAATTCTTTCCTTTGCTTTCTATGTTTCACACTTTCATTTTCCAACTAATACTTGAATGGCAATGTTTTTCCCCCATAATATTTGGGATGATGATTTTTCAAACACTCAGGTAACAGTAAGCTTTTTTTTTTTTAAAAAAAAAGTTACAACATCTTCTAAAGGAGTTAAGAGCTTGAGAATAAAGAAAGCCTTTTGATACAATCTCAAAATTATTTATATTATAAAGACATAAACAGCTCACAATCATAAGACTGTCAGAATCCAGGGCTTTCTGAGGTCACTGAGATAAATGAAGGCAAAATTTTGTGAAAGGAGCCGGGAAATTCCATAAAAATATAAGAATAGGAGATGGCAAAGAAAATGAGCTGCCAAGGCACAAAAGGGGAAACTACAGAAATGAATGAGAGTGAATTGATAGTAGGCATTTCACATGTCAGAAAGGAGGCACAGAAATGGGGAGGTGATTATAGGCCAGCTTTTCAGAGAAGAAGTTTCTCATAAAATAGGATAATGGCATATGAAATTGGCCAGAGGAATTGAAAAGGAAGAAAGTGGAGATATGGTAGTAGCAAAGCACAAAGTTAAAATGCAGGAAAACAAGAAACGACGAACTAAAAGAGCACACTACCATTCTCCTGTGATGGGATCAGCCAGGGTCCTTCAGGCATTTTACAGCTGTGACCTCCAGAAAGAATGTTGACCCTTCCATGACACAATCATATCCTAAGTTGCCTCTGATTCTTTTTCATTATGTAGGTTGTGACTAAACATGTATCTCCCAAGAACAGGTCCTGATTTATCAATAATAACTATTTGTAGGTATACTTTAACATCTATAAATGTATGGTGTATTCTATGTATTCTTACTGCAATAAAAGTGAATATAGTGAATAAAGTGAATATAGACTATTAAAATTGTATAGCATAGCCCTTAAACACAAAAGAGGAGACAGTAATGTCATAATCTTTGGCAATCTTTGTTGTTAATTTTTGAACTGTTAGGATTTGGGGGTTTTTAGAGTTGCGCTGTTCCAAAATATATAGAAGTGTGCTGGTTGTGAGTTAGCTGGTTAGGGAAGATGAGTTTCATTTTGCTGTTATTACACCACATCTTATTTCCACAGTTATCAACATGTGCCCAAATATGTCTGTGAAATGCAATAATAACCATATTAACCACCTTCATATTATAAAACTTTGTAGTTGGCTAAACATGTTCTTGTCCTTTATCTCATTTGAGCTATAGCATGAACTTTAGAAGTATTCTTACTAAAAACTATGCTTTCTTTATTTATAGATGAGAAAATGCAGACTTACCAACCTACAATGACAAAATAATTTAGCTAATGTTGCAGAATGATGGAACTACAATCTAGCTTTTCAGAAATCAGGACCTAGAGAACTCATAATTTCATTGCTGAAGTTCTTGTTACTTTGATTCATTTGTTCTATTTCTTTGCTGTTACTATCTTTATCTTTCCCTAGTGCTAAGATGAAACCAGTCTCCCTAGAGCATGGGGATCTCTCGAGCGGCAAAGTTGTTAAAGGTTGAAATTGAATTCATGGTTTTTGAGGATGGATAAAATGTACTAGTATTTCTATTCATTAATACTAGTCCTTGTATACCTCTGATCTTTTAGCATTTATTCTTCTTTTTCCTCTTGCCTTTTCATGGACTATGAATGTGTTAGACAGAGAAAACGACTAATTATTTTAGAAGTTTGGCAATTTTGATGTCCAACTCTGTGAGAGTATAAAATTATTACTTACTATCAGCAGAGTTAGTATAAAATTATTAGTTACAACCAGCAGTCAAATACTAGATCAGGGCTTTTTGTATATAAAGAAATTTATTCTGGTGCTTACTTTTGGCTGCTGATTGCATTGGATTAAGATATAATGGCTTGTGTGTTTGTGAGGACAAATCAAGGGAAGATTAAGTGATGAGTGAAGGCCTGCACTGAACATGAGCAGAACAATTTCGTGGCCTGGGTTTGTGGACTGAATAAAATGGAGAAAAGCAGATGGCCATTGTCGTTTTTTCTGGTTTTCTCTGCTGCGGATGTGAGGAAGCTGCCTTCTTTAGCTCTGTCTTCCCTGCCTTGATGGAATATATCTTCTGCACCAGGAGACAAAATAAACCTTTGTTTTCTTCAGTTACTTCTTGTAAGATACTTAGTTAAAATACAAAAAAAAAAAACTATTATAAAGATAGCCTACCTGGATGGGTCAATTAGGTAGTTGTCGAAATTATTCAGGCAACATTTTTGACAATTGGGTCATGAGTCTTACATGTCATCTCAATATCAGGCTATTTTATTTTCATTGTAATTGAGAAATCTCATATTTTTCTTTAGCTGTACCTTTGTGTTCTGGTTACTTATTATCTGAAACTATCATCATATGGTGACCAGATCTGGGTAGATCTATGAAGTTTAAATGAGTTTCTTTCCCTTTCCTTTAGCAGGTGAGTATGTTTCCTGAAGTTATCAAAGATGTATGATCTGTTGCCTCCATTTTCTTTTTAGTAATTAGGTGAGAGAGTAGATCTGGGTGACAGACATTTAAGAAAATGGGACAGAATGGGGGCAATTTTTATTTGATACACTTAGTGCTATGATCTGAGCTTATGCCCCAGAGTACAAGTGGTGGGAAGTGAATTCCTGGTGCAAGTGTTTGTTTGAAAGCAAGGCCTATTTGGAGGCAATTAGATCAGAAGGTCTCTGGTATAAATAGATTAATGTCTTAGTACAAATGGATAGTTGTCTCAAGAGTCACTGGAAGGAAGTGAAACCATAAAAGCTGAAACTTTGAACAAGAAGGAGACTATCATATTTATACTTTTGTATGCACCTGCCATTTTTAAGATAAAATACTAGGAGAAATACTAGATGGTTTATGGTAAATAAAGCTTGAAAAATAATATGATTAAAGAGAATGTGAGTTTTTACAAAGCAGGATCAACTCTCTCTTACTCTTCTGTTCTTGCACTCTCTGGCTTTTCTACTTTCTGCCATGGGGTGATGCATCAAGAAAGGTACTCACTGGAAACCTATCCCTTGATAACAGACTTCGCCATCCAAATTAAGAAAATGCACTTGCTTCTCTCCTTTCTCTTTCTAAAAATAAATGATCTGGCCTATAATGTTCGCTTATAGCCTCCTAAACTGACAAAACCAGAAAATGGGCATTAAGGTGATATGCCTTCATTTTAAATACATGGGAGATCCAATTTGGTTTTAGAATTGGTAAGAAGTATAATCTGAAACATGAACTGAATGCTAGGCAAAGTCTGTACTGCCACGAAAATGTTATAAAGGAAAATTCTGTTGCAGTTAACTATAGAAAGTTCTGGAATATCCTATAGATTACTAAGTGATTAAAGCCAAAATTCTGTTAAAAAATAAATAGTACAGGAGATGCTGATGAGGTCTCACCAGGAATATGGTGAGATACTGAAAACTAGAGAAAAGGCCATAAATGAGTTGCAAAGATTTGTTTAGGTGTTGACCAAGGCTTTCTGTCCCACCTAGTTCGGCAGCTGTTAAGACCCAACGAATCACACAGAGGTCTACATCAATCATAAACTGATTGGCACAGTAAATCAGGCTTCTTATTAACTCTTATAACTTATATTAGCCCATAATTCTTGTCTATGATATCCACGTAGGTTGGTACCTTTTTTGATGAGGCAGTCACATCTTGCTTGCTCTGTGTCTGGATCATGACTGCAGACTACAGAATCCTCTTCCCAGAATTCTCCTGTTCTCATTGCCCCACCTTTACTTCCTGCCTGGTTGCCCCATCTATACTTCCTGCTTGGCTACTGGCCAATCAGCATTTAATAAAAATAACACAAGTGACAGGATGAAAGACCATTGTCCCACAGCACTTAAGCTGTTTCCATGCCTCATGACTTGGTCAAAGGCAGATTTTATGAACCATGAACATCGATATATGATGAATAAAATTTCTAAACCAAAGGATGAAGGAGCTGCTTTGTTACTTTTAATCAAGTGTTATAGATTTTAAATGAGAAGAAACTTTCAGCATGGAGTTTCGAATAATAAGGAAGGCAACCTGCAAAGAGATAAGAATTTCATAACTTGGTTATATAAACAGTGAAAAGATAAGTTTAGAATATGCTATATACTAGAGGTCCTATAATAAAACAATATTTAATTGGAAGTGTTGAGAAACTGAGACACAGTAAGATGTATGTGATAAGTCATAAGGGTTCAAGGTCATTAATTGATTAATACCGTTGCCATAAGAGTGTTCATTATCTTGAAAATGGGTCTATTGTAAGAAGGAACTCGGTTCCCTCTCTTTCTCTTACCTTTGTGCTCTCGCCAGATACGTTTCTTGATATTGGACTTTGTAGGTTCTAGAACTGAGGAATATTTGTCAAAAACGACACAGTTTGTCTCAGCTTCTTTGAGAAACACAGCAAAGACCATGCTTATAGCACAGAATAACAGCAAATTTAAGATCAAGATGAATCATTTTTTTTTTTCAGAATGCTTAGATAGTCTGTCTTAAATGCAGGACTTGGACAGGCCTGAAGTTTTGAAGGCCATTTTCAAATGTTGGAGAGCTAGATTCCTTCCTTAGAAAGAAATTTAGACAAGATCAGAGCAATGACAACACCAATTGACATGCCAGAGTAAAGAAGGAAATCTCATAGGGCTCCACAACTAGATGAAGGGCTACAGGCAATTAACCACTGCTAAGAAAGGCAGAATCAGTCTTCTCTGTGAATGAGCCACTTAATTGGTTCTCCAATACCAGTGGTCAGCTTTAAAAGCATACACATGCAAGCAGTATTTAATAGACTTAGCAAGTTTTATATGCATATGTTTGCACATAAAAATAATTTGAAGAAAAAAGACTGTTAATTAAGAGGGGACGATGAGGGAGGAGAAGGAGGGGGTGATGTGAACACAGTGCTTATACATTAAATTTTCAAAAAATAGTAGGATGAGATGACATAAATATGATTGCTCTAGGTGCAGGAGTTGTTTGTAGATGTGTCCACTGAAACTAGACTCCATAACTGCATTTTCATGGATTGTGGTTTCAGACTAAGTAGATTATATTTAGGGATATATATGTAAATATGCACCAAACAAAAGTTGATGAAAAAAAAAAACAAACTTGAAAGAGAGAAAGGGGAAATGTGGGTGGTTTTGTATGGAGTAAATGAAATGGAGGAAATGATGTAATTATATGATCTCAAAAATAAAATAAAGTGATTGCACTACGTAATTTATAAAGGAGGAATGATCAAAAGTCATTAGTCTGATTTAATTATAAAAACACAAAATATAGTATAAGTATTGTCCTTTATTTGGAAATTGGCATAGCTTCTAACTCAGCCTTGATAAAGCTACTTTGTGACAAAGCTTTACTCTTTGAGAATGGATTAGTTTTTGTAATAAACAAAACCATTTTAAAGGAACTTCATCATTAAAGTAAATAATTGTCATTTCTAGTTTCACAAAGATAAATATCACATTCTATCATATATAGAACCCAGATTTGTTTCCTTAAATGATTAAGGGAGAGATAATATGACTCAACAGTTAAAAGCACTTGCCGTTCTTGTAGAGAACCTGAGTTTGCTTCCCAGCATCCATGGAGAATGTCTGCTTACAAGTGTAACTGCAAGAAATTTGACACCCTCTTCTGGTCTCTGTGGGCACATGCGCACACATGGGCATATAGAAAGTCCCAGCAACACATATACATAACTGAAAATAACTAAAAATTAAAATGTTTTTTATAAGTCATGAAAGTAGAAAGCTTATTTGTGAAGATGAAGATCAGCAGGGGAAGGGCAAATGAGAATAAAGGAGAGTGATTATAATAAAATATCTACTAAATATATATAACAGAGTCATAATGAAATCCTGCATTTTCAATAATGCATATATATATAAATAACAGATAACATCTTTTTGTGCTTAAAATGTGCTGACATGTATTCACTAAACATAATTCCTCTTTAAAAAATGTTTTTGTTCGTGCTCTCTCTCCATCTGCTCCTGATTTGGACCTTGAGATTTCAGTCCGGTGCTCCAATGCACCCACACACTGAGACAATGGGGATGTTCTATCGGGAACTCACCAAGGCCAGCTGGCCCGGGTCCGAAAAGCATGGGATAAAACCAAACTCGCTGAACATAGAAGACAATGAGGACTACTGAGAACTCAAGAACAATGGCAATGGGTTTTTGATCCTACTGCACATACTGGCTTTGTGGGAGCCTAGGCAGTTTGGATGCTCACCTTACTAGACCTGGATGGAGGTGGGTGGTCCTTGGACTTCCCACAGGGCAGGGAACCCTGACTGCTCTTTGGGCTGACGAGGGAGGGGGACTTGATTGGGGGA